>NC_081198.1:22449248-22761822 GCF_902713425.1 Acipenser ruthenus | reverse complement strand
ACCTGTTTCTGGATAGTAATATCTTGGATGATATGATGGTGCTCTACGGGATCAGTAAAAAAGTTTTTCCCAAAGGACTTTGGTTCAAAATATGGGTTGTGATTACCTGTGTAAAGGATGCAATCTGGAAGTAAGGAACTTGTTGGTGCTGCAAAATAAACTTTTGACTGTAATTGAAACAAAACAACTTGCGCTGTCTATTGTGAAAGATTATGTGTTGCGAGATGTGGCTGCTGGAGACCTGGAGAAGGTGAAGATGGAATGGCATCTGGAACAATGGGAAGATGGGATGGAATGGGTCACCGGGCTGGTTGATGGGTCTGGGTCTGGTTTCACGGGGACAGGGTGAAGGATGTTCTTTGAGGACACACACTTGCCTGTACAAAATGTTTTGGAACTATGTGGATGGAATGAATGTATAATTATGTAATATGTCCGTATTCAGTAAGGTAAAAGGATATATGGAAATGAATGGTGATTTGTTATGTGCTGATTTGTCTAGAGGGTATTGTAACTGATATGGTATTGTGAATATTTAATTAATAAAATTTATAAAAAAAAAAAAAAAAAAAAAATCTGTTCTTATCAGTTTAATATCTGATACGTCCCCTATCAGGGGACCATATATTAAATTGATTTTTGGAATCGGGAGATGGAACAGGGGCTTGCTCCGTCCACTCCACGCATCGGCCCGGTATTGCAGTACCTCCGGGAACGGTGCACACCTTTCTCTAACGTTGGTCAAAGTCAGATCTGGATCTCTCCTGTGAGCATTTTGTCTACCCCTGCTGGAGGGAGAGTGCCAGTGTTGATGCAAGTTTTCCCGCCGTTTTACTTCTGTTTTTACTTTCTCTCTTTCTTTCTTTCTCTCTTTCTTTCTCTCTTCCTTTCTCTCTTTCTTTCTCTCTTTCTTTCTTTCTTTCTCTCTTTCTTTCTTGCTGTCTTTCTTTCTTTTATTCACATGTGGTGATGATGTAGACAGCAGCAGTTTGTTTCCTGGGAGCATGCAGCTAACCAGACAAGTGTGGTGGAACATGTCCCTATGCCAGGACCTTCTTAGCAAGCCAGCCAGCCAGCGAGGCACAGTTGTAGTTACCCAAGGCACCTTGCACAGCATAGCAGCTTGGCATGACTATTTGTAAGACGCACTCCGCCAGTTTATGTTTTGTTTTTGGTGTTATGTGTGTGTTTTTGCTTTGTTTTGTTTTCTCCTGCTTAAATTGCACATTTCCCCTCTGGAAGCAGCAGCCCGTTTTTTGGGGGTCTGCTTGTGCTTGGAATTTTGCACCCACCTTTGAATCCCCCTGTGCCGTCCGGGCTGGGGGGCCCCGGGCAAGGGCCAAGTTGCCATCGCTTCTCGGCCTTTTGGCTAAGATCAAGTGTAGTATCTGTTCTTATCAGTTTAATATCTGATACGTCCCCTATCAGGGGACCATATATTAAATTGATTTTTGGAATCGGGAGATGGAACAGGGGCTTGCTCCGTCCACTCCACACATCGGCCCGGTATTGCAGTACCTCCGGGAACGGTGCACACCTTTCTCTAACGTTGGTCAAAGTCAGATCTGGATCTCTCCTGTGAGCATTTTGTCTACCCCTGCTGGAGGGAGAGTGCCAGTGTTGATGCAAGTTTTCTCGCCGTTTTACTTCTTTTTTTTCTTTCTCTCTTTCTATCTTTCTCTCTTTCTTTCTCTCTTTCTCTCTTTCTTTCTTTCTTGCTGTCTTTCTTTCTTTTATTCACATGTGGTGATGATGTAGACAGCAGCAGTTTGTTTCCTGGGAGCATGCAGCTAACCAGACAAGTGTGGTGGAACATGTCCCTATGCCAGGACCTTCTTAGCAAGCCAGCCAGCCAGCGAGGCACAGTTGTAGTTACCCAAGGCACCTTGCACAGCATAGCAGCTTGGCATGACTATTTGTAAGACGCACTCCGCCAGTTTATGTTTTGTTTTTGGTGTTATGTGTGTGTTTTTGCTTTGTTTTGTTTTCTCCTGCTTAAATTGCACATTTCCCCTCTGGAAGCAGCAGCCCGTTTTTTGGGGGTCTGCTTGTGCTTGGAATTTTGCACCCACCTTTGAATCCCCCTGTGCCGTCCGGGCTGGGGGGCCCCGGGCAAGGGCCAAGTCGCCATCGCTTCTCGGCCTCTTGGCTAAGATCAAGTGTGTGTGGCTTGTCCGCAGCAGTTGATTGGAGAAGAGATAGGTAAGGTAAGGTAAGGTACGGTACGGTACGGTATGGTAAGGTAAGGTAAGGTAAACGGTGGCAATATTGTTTGCTGGTAGCTGAGGTCCTATTGAGGAGAGAGTTGTTGGGGCCGTTTCGGTAAGTATTTCGCTGTTTTTTCAGGTAAGGGGGACCCTTTGAGGGCACCTTATCTGGGCCTTTTGTTCTATTATATCTGTGTTTCTCTTTTGGTTGTAAAGTGTAGATCAAGATGGCTTTCCGGAAGTTTTCGGAGCGTCGCTTTAATTGTTTGAGGATTGGCATTAAAGCCGAGTATATGGTTGGGGTGGAGAAAATTGAACTAAACCGGCTTGAGTTTTCACGGCAAATTCTGCAGAAGGAATTGGGATTTAAGCCTGAAGAGTTGAACTGTTTGATTTCTGTGGGGAAGGGGAATGAATGGGATGTTAGTTTTTGTAAGAGAGAGTCTATGGAGAGGTGCCAGGGGCTGTTTGAACAGTCTCTTCAAAGTGAGGTGATGAAGAAGTTTCAGCTGACAGTTCTGACAGACACATCAAAAAGGGTGGTGATAGTTAGAATGGGTTCAGAGATGGTGGAGGGTAAGGATGTATGTACATGGCTAGCAAGGTACTGTAATTCAGTGGAGGAAGCAGTAAAGGTAACTGATAGTGATAATGTATGGACAGGAGCCTGGAGGGTGCGTGTAAGTTTGAAGAGGGATAGGAGTGGGTATGAGGGATATGGGATTATACCATCGGAGATCTCCTTGGGGAATAACCGAGGCTATGTGCATTATTTTGGGCAGCCTAAATTGTGTAGGAGGT
The DNA here is from genome assembly GCF_902713425.1 of Acipenser ruthenus. NCBI lineage: Eukaryota > Metazoa > Chordata > Actinopteri > Acipenseriformes > Acipenseridae > Acipenser > Acipenser ruthenus. Next base: position 22,758,814 of record NC_081198.1, on the reverse strand, counting down.
GTGGGGCGATGGGTCACTTAGCAGCTGGGTGCACAAAAATCATTTGCACTGTTTGTAAGAAGGAGGGGCACGTGGCGAGTGAGTGTGAGATGAAAAGGACTTGTAATTTGTGTGGGAGTGGAGAGCATTTTTTTAGTAATTGTCCCCACTCTTTTGCAAATAGGACTAGGGGGAGGGAGGAGAGTGAGAGGGAGGAGAGAGAAAGAGAGGATAGGGAGGGACAGAGGGAGAGAGGGAAGGAGGAGAAAGCGAGGGAGGGAGAGGAAGAGGGGAAGGGTAGGGAGAAGGGTGAAGGGGTGGGGCAGGAGGAGGGTAGTGAGCATGGGGGAGGGGAGGAGTGGATGGAGAGTTGTGAGCAGGGAGAGGGAGAGAGTAAGCATGGGGGGGAAGGGGGGATGAGAAGTAAGCTAGCCGGGGACCTTGCAGTATCAGAGTCAGAAGGGGAGTATGAGGATAGTGACACAGGGAGTGTGGTGGAGGTGCAGATCAATAGGGGGGAGTGGGGGGGAGGGAGTCAGGGGGGGGGAGCGGCACAAGATACCGGGGGCTCAGGGAAGAATGGGGCAGGGGAGGGCGAGGAGGTATTAGAAGAAGGGGAGGAGGGTGAGAGTGGGATGGATCAGGAGAAGGGTCCAAGTAAAAGGAAATCGGATGGGGATGGGGGTGTGAGGACGGAGGGGGTGGTGGAAAGGAGGAAAAAAAAAAAAACGAGGGGTCAGGAGAGCGGAGGTGGTCTGCTCGTCGCCGAGCTCTGTTGGGTCCTTGAGAGAAGAGTATGGGGGAGAGGGGAGAGCGGGGGAGGGTGGTAGTGATTCCTTTTTAGACAATATGGGGGTGAAGGTTTTTGCGGGTGAAGTGGGTGAGGAGTCTTCAAATTCAGAATGGTAAGGTCACTAATAATTTGGTTGAGTGTTGTGATGGCGTTGTCCATAGCAACTATTAATGTGAGGAGTGTGAGGAGTAAGGATAGGTGCAAAATGATTTTAGATTCTTTGGGTAGTGTAAAGGCAGATGTGCTGCTGTTACAGGAGTGTGGTCTCCCCTTTAGAGAAGCTTATAAGGAATTTGAGAGTATGTGGGTGTATGGTGCATCGGTGTGGTCAGGGGCAAATGGTTGTAAGAATGCAGGTGTGGCTGTGTTATTCAAAAATAAAAATATAGAGATTAAAAGTAAAACTGTGGTTGAGTGTGGGAGAGCTGTGGTAGTGGATGTGGAGTGGATGGGGAAGGAGGTGAGGGTTATAAATGTGTACGCCTCGCCAGATAAGCATGAAAGGGTTGAGTGCTTTGAGAAACTGAGGGTGTTTGTGAAAACATCAAAGATTGTGATTTGGGGAGGGGACTTCAATTGTGTGTTAAGCGTGAGTGATAGGAAGGGTGAGGGTGTGAAGCTGGATAAAACCTCTAAGATGTTGGGGAGTATTGTGCAGGATGCTCAATTAGTAGATGGGTTTAGGAGGTTGTATCCAGGGCTATCGGGATACACGTGGTCGGATACAACGGGTGTGAGGGCTTCTAGGATTGACTTTATTTTTTCTTCAAAGGAAGTGGAGTGGGTGGCATGTGTGTGTGTGCCTGTGTTTTATTCTGACCATGTGATGGTGTGTGCGGAGGTGAAACTGGAAGGGGTGTGTGTGGTGGGGAGAGGGGTGTGGAAGTTAAATGTGAGTGTGTTAAAGAATAAGGATGTTATGAGTGAGTTTGAGAGGAGGTACAAGGGGTGGCAGTCATTGAAAGAAATGTTTGATTCAGTGGGTGAGTGGTGGGAGTGTATAAAAAATAAAATTAAAAAGTTTTTTGTGGAAGTGGGGGTGTGGATGGCAAAAATGGAGAGAAAGAAGGTGAGCCGGTTGCAAAGGAAGTTGAATAGGATGTATGAATTGGGGAGTATGGGGTGTAATGTGGCGAGTGATGTGTGTGAGATTAAGAACAAATTAAAAGTGCTGCATGTAAAGAGAACCGAGAGTGTGATTGTGGAGAGTAAGGTGCGGCATTTGGAGGAGAACGAGAAGTGCTCTAGGTACTTCTTTAAGAAAGTGATGAGTGGCAGTAAGGTGTTGTATGGGTTGAGAGATGAGAGTGGGGTGGTGAGGAAGGAGACGGAGGGCATGATAGATGTGGCTGAGAGGTTTTACACCAAGTTGTATGAAAGGAAGGTGATTGATGAGAGCATGGTGAGTGATATGTTGGAGGGGTTGGAGAGGAGGGTGTGTCAGGGTGAGGTATTGAACGGGGTGATCTCCCTGGAGGAGGCTGCTGCTGCTATGGAGTCTTTCAGGGACGGGAAGACGCCGGGCGGGGATGGTCTGCCCAGAGAATTCTACAAGACCTGTTGGAACTTGGTTGGGCCGGACTTAACCAGGGTGTTCAATGAGACTTTGCTGAAGGAGGAGATGCCGGCATCCTTTAGACAGGGGATTATAGTGCTGGTCTTTAAGAAGAACTGTAAAGAGGAACTGGCAAACTGGAGACCTCTAACCCTTTTAAATGTGGATTACAAATGTTTTTCTAAGATTTTAACTTGCAGAATGAGGACGGTGATAGAAGAGGTGATCCATCCGGATCAGACCTGTGGCGTTCCAGGGCGGAAGATTACGGATAGCCTTATCTTACTGAGAGATGCTGTCTTTTTTGCACAGGACCGTAAGGTGCCGGTATGCCTTTTGAATTTGGACTTGGAAAAGGCATACGACAGGATCTCTCATGAGTTTATGCTTCAGGTTTTGAGAAAAATGGGGTTTACAGATCAAATTGTTAAGTGGGTAAGTCTCCTCTATAGTAATATAGGGAGTAGAGTGAGTATCAATGGGAAGCTATCCGGTCAAATTGATATCAAGAGTGGAGTAAGACAAGGCTGCCCGCTGTCCCCCCTGCTTTTTATCTGTTGTATGGAACCTTTGGCTCAGGCCCTCCGTAAAGACAAGGTGATCAGGGGGCTGGCTATCCCGGGGGGTGGAGGAGCTGAGGCAAAGTGCGTCTTGTATATGGATGATGTGAATGTGTTGTGTGTGAGTGAGAGAGCAATTAAACGAGTGTTGTGGCAGTGTGAGTGTTTTTGTGTGGCCTCCGGGTCCAAGTTGAATAAGGAGAAGTCGGAGTGCATGTTGTTTGGGGGATGGGAGGGGGTACCGGATGTTGGGGTATGCGTGAAAACTGATTTTATAAAAGTTTTAGGTATAAGGATGGACGCCACAGGATCTGGTCTGAGCAATTGGGTGGAGGTCTCAAAGAAAGTGGGCCAGAAAATGGGGCTGTGGACACAGAGGAGCCTGACACTGGAGGGGAAGGTGCTCATTGTCAAGGCGGTCATTCTCCCCTTGCTTCTGTATGTGGGAGTGGTCTTCCCACCCCCCAGGGCTGTTATCACAGTTTTAAAAAGGCAGATGTTTCGGTTTTTTTGGGGTGCCAAGTGGGAGCGTTTGAAGAGAGAGGTGGTGTGTAAAGGGGTATTAAAGGGTGGTAAAGGGCTTCCGGAATTGGAAACGTTTTTATATGTTCACGCAGTTTGCAGGCATGTTGAATTGGTGTTAAGAGGGGAGTGTCAAGGGGCTTTGTTTGTGAGGTTTTTTATGGGGGCGTTTTTAAGGTTTCTAGGAATTTTAAAGATCCCCCTTACTGTCCCGATTGTTTTTGATCCTCCCTTTGGGTATGCAGTGTTTAAAGAGTTCTTAAAGGGGAAACTGACGGGGAAGGTTGACAAAGACCTGCTTTTAAAACCAAGAAAACTGCTTTCTTTTGTGCAGGAGAGTGTGACCACATGTCCTATAAAGAGGGTTGCAGTAGGTGATCCAGAGAAGGTGTGGTGGAATGCTGCCCATCCTGCTTTGATGAACCAGCATAAAGACCTGGCCTGGCTTATCATGCATGAGGTGTTGCCGGTGAGAGCGGTGATGCATGGCAGAGGGATGTGCAAGACCCCTAGCTGTCCTTTTCAGGGCTGTGGGGCGGAGGAATCGGTGTGCCATCTGTTGTGGGAGTGCGAGTCTGCCAGGCGCTTGTGGAGAAAGGCGTCCCCCCTGTTGGCTGTGTGGATGGAAGGCAACCTGTTGGAGGAACAGCTGGTTTTGTATGGCCCAAAGAAGAAGGAGGAAGGCTCATGGCAGCTCTGGTGTGTGGTGAACTGTTTTAAGGAGGCCCTGTGGAAGGCAAGGAATATCCTGGTCTTGAAATCTGAGACCTTGAGCTGCCGTGTGACCTATGAGATCGGCCAAAGGGCCATACGGGACTATGTATTGCATGATGTCAACAGGAGGGGGCGTGAAGAAGCAGAGAGGATCTGGCGGTGGGAGAAGTGGCCGGGCAGTGCTGGTGCTAGGTTGGAGTGTCTGGGCTTGTCAAGGCAGGATGAGGACTTTATTTAAGGACATGCACTCTTTTGTACAAACGTGTTTTAGAGGTGCCTGTTAACTATTGTTATTGTGAATTGTATGTGTTAGTTTTGTAATTGTGTATTGTGTTGATTGTAAAAATAAATAAAAAAAAAAAAAAAATCTGTTCTTATCAGTTTAATATCTGATACGTCCCCTATCAGGGGACCATATATTAAATTGATTTTTGGAATCGGGAGATGGAACAGGGGCTTGCTCCGTCCACTCCACGCATCGGCCCGGTATTGCAGTACCTCCGGGAATGGTGCACACCTTTCTCTAACGTTGGTCAAAGTCAGATCTGGATCTCTCCTGTGAGCATTTTGTCTACCCCTGCTGGAGGGAGAGTGCCAGTGTTGATGCAAGTTTTCCCGCCGTTTTACTTCTTTTTTTACTTTCTCTCTTTCTTTCTTTCTCTCTTTCTTTCTCTCTTCCTTTCTCTCTTTCTTTCTCTCTTTCTTTCTTTCTTTCTCTCTTTCTTTCTTGCTGTCTTTCTTTCTTTTATTCACATGTGGTGATGATGTAGACAGCAGCAGTTTGTTTCCTGGGAGCATGCAGCTAACCAGTCAAGTGTGGTGGAACATGTCCCTATGCCAGGACCTTCTTAGCAAGCCAGCCAGCCAGCGAGGCACAGTTGTAGTTACCCAAGGCACCTTGCACAGCATAGCAGCTTGGCATGACTATTTGTAAGACGCACTCCGCCAGTTTATGTTTTGTTTTTGGTGTTATGTGTGTGTTTTTGCTTTGTTTTGTTTTCTCCTGCTTAAATTGCACATTTCCCCTCTGGAAGCAGCAGCCCGTTTTTTGGGGGTCTGCTTGTGCTTGGAATTTTGCACCCACCTTTGAATCCCCCTGTGCCGTCCGGGCTGGGGGGCCCCGGGCAAGGGCCAAGTCGCCATCGCTTCTCGGCCTCTTGGCTAAGATCAAGTGTGTGTGGCTTGTCCGCAGCAGTTGATTGGAGAAGAGATAGGTAAGGTAAGGTAAGGTACGGTACGGTACGGTATGGTAAGGTAAGGTAAGGTAAACGGTGGCAATATTGTTTGCTGGTATCTGAGGTCCTATTGAGGAGAGAGTTGTTGGGGCCGTTTCAGTAAGTATTTCGCTGTTTTTTCAGGTAAGGGGGACCCTTTGAGGGCACCTTATCTGGGCCTTTTGTTCTATTATATCTGTGTTTCTTGTTTGGTTGTAAAGTGTAGATCAAGATGGCTTTCCGGAAGTTTTCGGAGCGTCGCTTTAATTGTTTGAGGATTGGCATTAAAGCCGAGTATATGGTTGGGGTGGAGAAAATTGAACTAAACCGGCTTGAGTTTTCACGGCAAATTCTGCAGAAGGAATTGGGATTTAAGCCTGAAGAGTTGAACTGTTTGATTTCTGTGGGGAAGGGGAATGAATGGGATGTTAGTTTTTGTAAGAGAGAGTCTATGGAGAGGTGCCAGGGGCTGTTTGAACAGTCTCTTCAAAGTGAGGTGATGAAGAAGTTTCAGCTGACAGTTCTGACAGACACATCAAAAAGGGTGGTGATAGTTAGAATGGGTTCAGAGATGGTGGAGGGTAAGGATGTATGTACATGGCTAGCAAGGTACTGTAATTCAGTGGAGGAAGCAGTAAAGGTAACTGATAGTGATAATGTATGGACAGGAGCCTGGAGGGTGCGTGTAAGTTTGAAGAGGGATAGGAGTGGGTATGAGGGATATGGGATTATACCATCGGAGATCTCCTTGGGGAATAACCGAGGCTATGTGCATTATTTTGGGCAGCCTAAATTGTGTAGGAGGTGTGGGGCGATTTGCACTGTTTGTAAGAAGGAGGGGCACGTGGCGAGTGAGTGTGAGATGAAAAGGACTTGTAATTTGTGTGGTAGTGGAGAGCATTTTTTTAGTAATTGTCCCCACTCTTTTGCAAATAGGACTAGGGGGAGGGAGGAGAGTGAGAGGGAGGAGAGAGAAAGAGAGGATAGGGAGGGACAGAGGGAGAGAGGGAAGGAGGAGAAAGCGAGGGAGGGAGAGGAAGAGGGGAAGGGTAGGGAGAAGGGTGAAGGGGTGGGGCAGGAGGAGGGTAGTGAGCATGGGGGAGGGGAGGAGTGGATGGAGAGTTGTGAGCAGGGAGAGGGAGAGAGTAAGCATGGGGGGAAGGGGGGATGAGAAGTAAGCTAGCCGGGGACCTTGCAGTATCAGAGTCAGAAGGGGAGTATGAGGATAGTGACACAGGGAGTGTGGTGGAGGTGCAGATCAATAGGGGGGAGTGGGGGGGAGGGAGTCAGGGGGGGGGAGCGGCACAAGATACCGGGGGCTCAGGGAAGAATGGGGCAGGGGAGGGCGAGGAGGTATTAGAAGAAGGGGAGGAGGGTGAGAGTGGGATGGATCAGGAGAAGGGTCCAAGTAAAAGGAAATCGGATGGGGATGGGGGTGTGAGGACGGAGGGGGTGGTGGAAAGGAGGAAAAAAAAAAAACGAGGGGTCAGGAGAGCGGAGGTGGTCTGCTCGTCGCCGAGCTCTGTTGGGTCCTTGAGAGAAGAGTATGGGGGAGAGGGGAGAGCGGGGGAGGGTGGTAGTGATTCCTTTTTAGACAATATGGGGGTGAAGGTTTTTGCGGGTGAAGTGGGTGAGGAGTCTTCAAATTCAGAATGGTAAGGTCACTAATAATTTGGTTGAGTGTTGTGATGGCGTTGTCCATAGCAACTATTAATGTGAGGAGTGTGAGGAGTAAGGATAGGTGCAAAATGATTTTAGATTCTTTGGGTAGTGTAAAGGCAGATGTGCTGCTGTTACAGGAGTGTGGTCTCCCCTTTAGAGAAGCTTATAAGGAATTTGAGAGTATGTGGGTGTATGGTGCATCGGTGTGGTCAGGGGCAAATGGTTGTAAGAATGCAGGTGTGGCTGTGTTATTCAAAAATAAAAATATAGAGATTAAAAGTAAAACTGTGGTTGAGTGTGGGAGAGCTGTGGTAGTGGATGTGGAGTGGATGGGGAAGGAGGTGAGGGTTATAAATGTGTACGCCTCGCCAGATAAGCATGAAAGGGTTGAGTGCTTTGAGAAACTGAGGGTGTTTGTGAAAACATCAAAGATTGTGATTTGGGGAGGGGACTTCAATTGTGTGTTAAGCGTGAGTGATAGGAAGGGTGAGGGTGTGAAGCTGGATAAAACCTCTAAGATGTTGGGGAGTATTGTGCAGGATGCTCAATTAGTAGATGGGTTTAGGAGGTTGTATCCAGGGCTATCGGGATACACGTGGTCGGATACAACGGGTGTGAGGGCTTCTAGGATTGACTTTATTTTTTCTTCAAAGGAAGTGGAGTGGGTGGCATGTGTGTGTGTGCCTGTGTTTTATTCTGACCATGTGATGGTGTGTGCGGAGGTGAAACTGGAAGGGGTGTGTGTGGTGGGGAGAGGGGTGTGGAAGTTAAATGTGAGTGTGTTAAAGAATAAGGATGTTATGAGTGAGTTTGAGAGGAGGTACAAGGGGTGGCAGTCATTGAAAGAAATGTTTGATTCAGTGGGTGAGTGGTGGGAGTGTATAAAAAATAAAATTAAAAAGTTTTTTGTGGAAGTGGGGGTGTGGATGGCAAAAATGGAGAGAAAGAAGGTGAGCCGGTTGCAAAGGAAGTTGAATAGGATGTATGAATTGGGGAGTATGGGGTGTAATGTGGCGAGTGATGTGTGTGAGATTAAGAACAAATTAAAAGTGCTGCATGTAAAGAGAACCGAGAGTGTGATTGTGGAGAGTAAGGTGCGGCATTTGGAGGAGAACGAGAAGTGCTCTAGGTACTTCTTTAAGAAAGTGATGAGTGGCAGTAAGGTGTTGTATGGGTTGAGAGATGAGAGTGGGGTGGTGAGGAAGGAGACGGAGGGCATGATAGATGTGGCTGAGAGGTTTTACACCAAGTTGTATGAAAGGAAGGTGATTGATGAGAGCATGGTGAGTGATATGTTGGAGGGGTTGGAGAGGAGGGTGTGTCAGGGTGAGGTATTGAACGGGGTGATCTCCCTGGAGGAGGCTGCTGCTGCTATGGAGTCTTTCAGGGACGGGAAGACGCCGGGCGGGGATGGTCTGCCCAGAGAATTCTACAAGACCTGTTGGAACTTGGTTGGGCCGGACTTAACCAGGGTGTTCAATGAGACTTTGCTGAAGGAGGAGATGCCGGCATCCTTTAGACAGGGGATTATAGTGCTGGTCTTTAAGAAGAACTGTAAAGAGGAACTGGCAAACTGGAGACCTCTAACCCTTTTAAATGTGGATTACAAATGTTTTTCTAAGATTTTAACTTGCAGAATGAGGACGGTGATAGAAGAGGTGATCCATCCGGATCAGACCTGTGGCGTTCCAGGGCGGAAGATTACGGATAGCCTTATCTTACTGAGAGATGCTGTCTTTTTTGCACAGGACCGTAAGGTGCCGGTATGCCTTTTGAATTTGGACTTGGAAAAGGCATACGACAGGATCTCTCATGAGTTTATGCTTCAGGTTTTGAGAAAAATGGGGTTTACAGATCAAATTGTTAAGTGGGTAAGTCTCCTCTATAGTAATATAGGGAGTAGAGTGAGTATCAATGGGAAGCTATCCGGTCAAATTGATATCAAGAGTGGAGTAAGACAAGGCTGCCCGCTGTCCCCCCTGCTTTTTATCTGTTGTATGGAACCTTTGGCTCAGGCCCTCCGTAAAGACAAGGTGATCAGGGGGCTGGCTATCCCGGGGGGTGGAGGAGCTGAGGCAAAGTGCGTCTTGTATATGGATGATGTGAATGTGTTGTGTGTGAGTGAGAGAGCAATTAAACGAGTGTTGTGGCAGTGTGAGTGTTTTTGTGTGGCCTCCGGGTCCAAGTTGAATAAGGAGAAGTCGGAGTGCATGTTGTTTGGGGGATGGGAGGGGGTACCGGATGTTGGGGTATGCGTGAAAACTGATTTTATAAAAGTTTTAGGTATAAGGATGGACGCCACAGGATCTGGTCTGAGCAATTGGGTGGAGGTCTCAAAGAAAGTGGGCCAGAAAATGGGGCTGTGGACACAGAGGAGCCTGACACTGGAGGGGAAGGTGCTCATTGTCAAGGCGGTCATTCTCCCCTTGCTTCTGTATGTGGGAGTGGTCTTCCCACCCCCCAGGGCTGTTATCACAGTTTTAAAAAGGCAGATGTTTCGGTTTTTTTGGGGTGCCAAGTGGGAGCGTTTGAAGAGAGAGGTGGTGTGTAAAGGGGTATTAAAGGGTGGTAAAGGGCTTCCGGAATTGGAAACGTTTTTATATGTTCACGCAGTTTGCAGGCATGTTGAATTGGTGTTAAGAGGGGAGTGTCAAGGGGCTTTGTTTGTGAGGTTTTTTATGGGGGCGTTTTTAAGGTTTCTAGGAATTTTAAAGATCCCCCTTACTGTCCCGATTGTTTTTGATCCTCCCTTTGGGTATGCAGTGTTTAAAGAGTTCTTAAAGGGGAAACTGACGGGGAAGGTTGACAAAGACCTGCTTTTAAAACCAAGAAAACTGCTTTCTTTTGTGCAGGAGAGTGTGACCACATGTCCTATAAAGAGGGTTGCAGTAGGTGATCCAGAGAAGGTGTGGTGGAATGCTGCCCATCCTGCTTTGATGAACCAGCATAAAGACCTGGCCTGGCTTATCATGCATGAGGTGTTGCCGGTGAGAGCGGTGATGCATGGCAGAGGGATGTGCAAGACCCCTAGCTGTCCTTTTCAGGGCTGTGGGGCGGAGGAATCGGTGTGCCATCTGTTGTGGGAGTGCGAGTCTGCCAGGCGCTTGTGGAGAAAGGCGTCCCCCCTGTTGGCTGTGTGGATGGAAGGCAACCTGTTGGAGGAACAGCTGGTTTTGTATGGCCCAAAGAAGAAGGAGGAAGGCTCATGGCAGCTCTGGTGTGTGGTGAACTGTTTTAAGGAGGCCCTGTGGAAGGCAAGGAATATCCTGGTCTTGAAATCTGAGACCTTGAGCTGCCGTGTGACCTATGAGATCGGCCAAAGGGCCATACGGGACTATGTATTGCATGATGTCAACAGGAGGGGGCGTGAAGAAGCAGAGAGGATCTGGCGGTGGGAGAAGTGGCCGGGCAGTGCTGGTGCTAGGTTGGAGTGTCTGGGCTTGTCAAGGCAGGATGAGGACTTTATTTAAGGACATGCACTCTTTTGTACAAATGTGTTTTAGAGGTGCCTGTTAACTATTGTTATTGTGAATTGTATGTGTTAGTTTTGTAATTGTGTATTGTGTTGATTGTAAAAATAAATAAAAAAAAAAAAATCTGTTCTTATCAGTTTAATATCTGATACGTCCCCTATCAGGGGACCATATATTAAATTGATTTTTGGAATCGGGAGATGGAACAGGGGCTTGCTCCGTCCACTCCACGCATCGGCCCGGTATTGCAGTACCTCCGGGAACGGTGCACACCTTTCTCTAACGTTGGTCAAAGTCAGATCTGGATCTCTCCTGTGAGCATTTTGTCTACCCCTGCTGGAGGGAGAGTGCCAGTGTTGATGCAAGTTTTCCCGCCGTTTTACTTCTTTTTTTTTTCTTTCTCTCTTTCTTTCTTCCTCTCTTTCTTTCTCTCTTTCTCTCTTTCTTTCTCTCTTTCTTTCTTGCTGTCTTTCTTTCTTTTATTCACATGTGGTGATGATGTAGACAGCAGCAGGTTGTTTCCTGGGAGCATGCAGCTAACCAGACAAGTGTGGTGGAACATGTCCCTATGCCAGGACCTTCTTAGCAAGCCAGCCAGCGAGGCACAGTTGTAGTTACCCAAGGCACCTTGCACAGCATAGCAGCTTGGCATGACTATTTGTAAGACGCACTCCGCCAGTTTATGTTTTGTTTTTGGTGTTATGTGTGTGTTTTTGCTTTGTTTTGTTTTCTCCTGCTTAAATTGCACATTTCCCCTCTGGAAGCAGCAGCCCGTTTTTTTGGGGTCTGCTTGTGCTTGAAATTTTGCACCCACCTTTTGAATCCCCCTGTGCCGTCCGGGCTGGGGGGCCCCGGGCAAGGGCCAAGTCGCCATCGCTTCTCGGCCTTTTGGCTAAGATCAAGTGTGTGGCTTGACCGCAGCTTGATTTGGAAGCGATAGGTAAGGTAAGGTACGGTAACGGTAACGGTAAACGGTAAACGGTAAACGGTAACGGTAAACGGTGGCAATATTGGTTGCTGGTAGCTGAGGTGGTGGACGAAGGAGGGAAGACCAGGAGCCAGTTTTGCTTAGCAGGTAAGGGGGACCCTTTGAGGGCACCTTATCTGCTTTCTAGTTAAGTATTTTCTTTTGCCTTTTTGGGTGTTTTTTTCAATATTTCTATTGCTTCTTAAATTATTGGAATGGCGGGTCCAAGGGTTGGGGGACGCCGTTTAAATTGTGTTAGGTTCTCTATAAATGAGTCGAAGCAGGGGGAGGAGAAGTTGTTTTTGAATAGGCTTGAGTTTTCCAGAGGGGTTGTACAGAAGGTGTTGGGGTTTAGGCCTATTGATTTAAACTGTATTATTACGACAGGGAAAGGAGGCCAATGGGATGTAAGTTTTATGTCTGAAGCGGGTATGATGGAGTGTGTGAGCAGGTTTCATAACCTAAGGGGACATGATCTGATTAAGAAGTTGAGTTTGGAGAAACTGACAAATAATGCACGAAGGGTTGTGATTGTGAGAATGGGCTCAGAGATGGTGAAGGGACAGGACGTGTGCACTTGGTTGAGGAGGTATTGCCATGTGAAGGGGGAGGCTATAAAAGTGAGGGATGATGATGGGGTGTGGACTGGGGCATGGAGGGTGGTGTGTGAGCTGTGGAGAGGCTTAGGGACATATGATGGGTTTCTGCACATACCTTCTGACATTGCACTTGGTGCTGACAGGGGGTATGTGCATTACTTCGGCCAGCCTAAGGTGTGTCGGAAGTGTGGAGGTGTGGGGCACTTAGCGGTGGTGTGTAAGAGAGTGGTGTGTAATGTGTGTAAAGAGGAGGGGCACATGGCTAGGGAATGTGAAGTTCAGAGGAAGTGTAATCTGTGTGGGAGTGAGACACACTTTTTCATGAATTGTCCTAGATCCTTTGCCAATAGGGCTAAGAGGTATGAGGAGGGAGAAGAGAGTGAGGAGGAGAAGGAGGAGGAGGAGGGTGAGGGGAGGCAGAAAGGGGGAAGTGAGCAGCAGGAGAAGGGGGGTGAGAGGGAGGAGAATAGAGGGGAGGTGAGGGAGGAGGGGAGGGAGGGGGAGGCACAGGGGGAGGGGGGAAGTGATCAGCAGGGATCTGTTCTGGAGGAAGATTTGATGGTGTCCCCATCAGAGGAGGAGAGCGAGGACCCAGGGGAGGGGTCCAGTGGAAGGAGCAGGGAGGAGGTGTATAGGGGGAGTGGGGTGGTAAGCTCTGTGGAGGATGATGGAGGGGGCGGTATTCCGTGTGCAAAGCGGGAGCGGGATGAGGCTAGTGTTGAGGGAACAGGACGGGAGGAGGAGGAGGATGGTAACTCAGAGGATATGGATCAAGAGTGGACTCCAGGGAAAAGGAAGTTACATAGTGAGGAGGGGGATGGGTTTGTGAGGGTGGAGGGGAGGAAGAAGGGGAAGAAGAAAAAGAAGCAGGGAAGTGGGGGAGTAGGACAGGAGTTTTTTTCATCCCCCAGTTCAGTCGTTTCCTCTAGGGGTGACTATAGAGGGGATGGTGGTGCGGAGAAGAATGGGGGAGAGCCGTTCCTGGATCTGGAGGGGGTCGTAGTGTTTTCCTCGGGTGAGGTAAGTATGAGGGAGGAATTTGTGGTAACTGGCCAGGAGGGGGAGGGGGAGGAGCCCCTTTTAAAAATATCCTGATGCAGGATTCTGTATGTGTATGGCTGTTAGCTTGTTTTGCAATGGCTCTGAGTGTGGTTACTATAAATGTTAGGAGTATTAAAAGTAGTGATAGGTGTACGTTGGTGTTGTCATATTTGAGTGGGATACAGTGTGATATTTTGTGTTTGCAAGAGTGTGGTATCCCTGGGTTGGAGGACTATAGTACTTATGAGGGGAGGTGGGGTTATGGGCCATCTGTGTGGTCCGGATCAAATGAAAATAAATCAGATGGGGTAGCAATTTTGATTAAAAATAAGGGGGTTATGATTAAAGATCATAGAGTGATTGAAAAAGGTAGGGTGCTGGAGGTGGAGGCGGAATTTTTTGGGAAAAGTTTTAGCTTAATTAATGTGTATGCTCCGCCAGAGGTGGAGGGGAGGGCTAGTTTATTTGAAGATTTAAGGGTTAAATTAGTGAGGAGCAGGCCGGTTATTGTAGCAGGGGATTTTAATTGTGGGTTAACAATGGAGGATAGGCGAGAGAGAAAGAAGGGGTTCAAGCTGGATAAATCTAGTAAAATGCTAAAAGAAATAGTGGAGGACTTTCGACTAGTGGACTGTTTTAAAGTGAACAATGTGGGGGAAAGAGGTTTCACTTGGGTGAAAGGGGATGGGACCCAGGCGTCCAGGATTGATTTTGTGTTTGTCTCACAGAGGGTGGAGTGCGAGGAGTGTGTGCTGGTGCCAATGTTTTTCTCTGACCACTGTGCGCTGAAAGCTGCTTTTGACCTTACAGGTTGTGTGGATGTAGGGAGGGGTGTGTGGAAGTTAAATTGCGAGTTGTTGGAGGATGATTGGGTGTGTGAGGTATTTAGAGAGCGGTATGGCCAGTGGCTGTCCTTAAAGGACCTTTGTGGGTCCCAGGCAGAGTGGTGGGATCTGGTGAAGGAGAAAACAAAACATTTCTTTATTTGGGCGGGGAGGAGGAAGGCAGAGAGGGAGAGAAGGCAGGAGAAGGTTTTGTTCAAGGAGCTGGAGAGTTTAACTAAATTGTACAATGCAGGGCTGGACTTTAGTGAAGAGATCAGGGAAGTGAAAAAGAGACTGAAGGGGGTGGTAGAGAGGAGGGTGAAGGGGCTCTTATTTAAAAGCAGAGAGAAGCATTTAGAGGAAAATGAAAAGTGTAGTCGGTATTTTTTTAAAAAGGTGCTGGATGGGAGGAAATTTATAGACTCTATGAAAGGGAGGGATGGGGCTTTAGTTAAGACTACAGAGGGGCTGTTGAGGGTGGTGGAGGAGTTTTATGGGGGCCTTTATGTAAGGAAAGAAATTGAAATGGGGGCTATGGAGGAGGTGTTAGGACATTTGGAGCGGGAGGTGGGGGATGGAGGGCAGTTGGACAAAGAGTTTACGAGGGAAGAGTTAGATGAGGTGGTCAGGGGGGTGAGGCTGGGCAAGACACCGGGGGGGGATGGACTCCCTGTGGAGTTCTATTTAAAGTTTTGGGAGTTAGTGGCACCAGATCTGTTGGCCTTGTTTCGGGAGTGTGGGGAGGAGGGAGGGGAGTTTCCACCTTCATTTAGAGAGGGCATTATTACATTGATTTTTAAAAAGGGGGATAAGGCTGAGCTGAAAAATTGGCGGCCAATTACATTGTTGAACCAGGATTTTAAATTGTTCAGTAAATTGTTGGCTCAACGTATGAGGGATGTGCTGGGGGATGTTATCCACCCGGATCAAACTTGTGCCGTTCCAGGTAGGAAGATCACGGACAGCCTGGTATTGATGAGAGATGTCATCTGTTATGCGAGAGACAGGGGAATTCGATTATGTGTACTAAATTTAGATCTTGAAAAGGCGTATGATCGGGTCTCGCATCAGTTCATGTTTGGTGTTCTGCGAAAAATGGGGTTTGCAAAGAGGTTTTTAGACTGGGTGGGCCTGTTATATAAGGGTGTGTATAGCAGGGTATTGGTAAATGGGTGTCTGTCAAATCCAGTTAGTGTGGGATGTGGCGTCCGTCAGGGCTGTCCGTTATCTCCGCTCCTGTTTATCTGTTGTATGGAGCCGCTGGCACAAGCTTTGAGAAGGGACCCAGTGTATAAAGGGTTAACTATTCCTGGGAGTGGGGGGCAGGAGGTTAAATGTGTCTTGTATATGGATGATGTCAATGTCCTCTGTCGGGATGAGTTGTCCATTCAGAGGACTTTGGAGAAAGCTGATGTTTTTTGTCGTGCGTCTGGGTCTAAACTGAACCAGGAGAAATCGGAGGCAATGTTCTACGGGAAATGGGACAGGAGGGGTAGTATAAAATTAAAAGTTAAGGAAGACTGCATTAAGATTCTGGGGGTGAAATTTGATGCTAATGGATCAGGGGGTAAGAACTGGGAGGAGGTGGGAAGTAGGGTCAATAAAATGCTAGGGTTTTGGAGGCTGAGGAGGCTTACGATGGAGGGGAGGGTGATGGTGGTAAAGGGGGTAATATTGCCACTGTTGTTGTATGTGGCGGTCGTGTTCCCACCATCTAGGAATGTGGTAACGCTGCTAAACAGAGCTGTGTTTCGTTTTTTTTGGCAGGGGAAATGGGAGAGAGTGAGGAGGAGTGTGGTGGGGAAGGATAAATTAAAGGGGGGGAAAGGGTTGCCAGATGTCCAGACGTTTTTAATGTCAAAGTTTTGTGCATTGCATTTTGCTATGTGTCTGAATGGTGTGTCAAAAGGGGCCTGCTTTGTGAGATTCTATATTAGTTCCTATTTGAGGAAGTTAAAGTTGATGTCCGTGCCTTTGTCTGTGCCAACAGCCTTTGATCTGCCCTATCATTATGCGTTATTTAAAAGATTTGTGATGTCCAAGGGGCTGGAAGGATGTAAGGCTGAAATTGTGGCTAATGGTAAATCTCTGTTTAACTTTCTGCAGGGTAATGGGGATATGTGTCCGGTTCATGGCCTTGTGTTAGACGAGACGCCAGAAGTGTGGCAGAATGCGAGCCATCCTGCCCTGATGAACGAGCATCGAGATCTGTCTTGGTTGGTAGCCCACGATGTATTGCCAGTTCGAGCGGTGATGCATGCATGTAATCTGGGGAGGTCACCCAGATGCCCGAGAGAGAAGTGTGGAGAGGAAGAAACGGTCGGTCACGTTCTCTGGGGATGTCTGGAGGCGAGGAAGGTGTGGAGTGAGGCAGGCTCCGTCCTGGATTTGTTCCGGGGACAGCTGCCCATACATAGGCAGCGTGTGCTGTATGGGAGCCCGAAGAAAGACCAAGAGAAACTGAGCAAAGTGCAGTGGGGCATGCTGTGGGTCCTAATACGCTGTCTGTGTGATGCAATTTGGAAGGCAAGGAACTGTTTTGTGGTGAAGGGCGTGAGCCTGCCTGCCCAGGCTGTTCTTGAAATGGGACTAAGTCAGATGGAGAGCTATGTCCTAAAGGACGCTTTGCGACTTGGCCGACAAGAGGCGAAGAGAAGATGGAGGCTTGAGGAATGGAGACGTGGAGATCTGTGGGCTACTGGCGTGGGATGAGATCTTGCTGCTTGTTTATTAGAAGTAGGATAGGCATATTGTTAGGGGCACATGTTATCCTGTAGAAAGGTTTCAAAAATGGAATTGTATGCGTGATTATGTTTTGTATTTGTTGCATATATGGGAGAGATGTAATGTGATATGTAATGTGTTTTTTTATAAGTGGATTGTAATGTGTTGGTTCTGTTCATGAGTTTGTTGTATATAAGTGGTTATAGTTATTTTTGTATTGTGATGTTTAAGTGTGTTTTGTGAGTTGTGTTTGTATGTGTATTTTTTTTTCCATTAATAAAAAAAAAAAAAAAAAAAAAAAAATCTGTTCTTATCAGTTTAATATCTGATACGTCCCCTATCAGGGGACCATATATTAAATTGATTTTTGGAATCGGGAGATGGAACAGGGGCTTGCTCCGTCCACTCCACGCATCGGCCCGGTATTGCAGTACCTCCGGGAACGGTGCACACCTTTCTCTAACGTTGGTCAAAGTCAGATCTGGATCTCTCCTGTGAGCATTTTGTCTACCCCTGCTGGAGGGAGAGTGCCAGTGTTGATGCAAGTTTTCCCGCCGTTTTACTTCTTTTTTTTTTCTTTCTCTCTTTCTTTCTTTCTCTCTTTCTTCCTCTTTCTTTCTTGCTTTCTTTCTTTCTTTTATTCACATGTGGTGATGATGTAGACAGCAGCAGTTTGTTTCCTGGGAGCATGCAGCTAACCAGACAAGTGTGGTGGAACATGTCCCTATGCCAGGACCTTCTTAGCAAGCCAGTCAGCCAGCGAGGCACAGTTGTAGTTACCCAAGGCACCTTGCACAGCATAGCAGCTTGGCATGACTATTTGTAAGACGCACTCCGCCAGTTTATGTTTTGTTTTTGGTGTTATGTGTGTGTTTTTGCTTTGTTTTGTTTTCTCCTGCTTAAATTGCACATTTTCCCTCTGGAAGCAGCAGCCCGTTTTTTGGGGGTCTGCTTGTGCTTGAAATTTTGCACCCACCTTTGAATCCCCCTGTGCCGTCCGGGCTGGGGGGCCCCGGGCAAGGGCCAAGTCGCCATCGCTTCTCGGCCTTTTGGCTAAGATCAAGTGTAGTATCTGTTCTTATCAGTTTAATATCTGATACGTCCCCTATCAGGGGACCATATATTAAATTGATTTTTGGAATCGGGAGATGGAACAGGGGCTTGCTCCGTCCACACCACGCATCGGCCCGGTATTGCAGTACCTCCGGGAACGGTGCACACCTTTCTCTAACGTTGGTCAAAGTCAGACCTGGATCTCTCCTGTGAGCATTTTGTCTACCCCTGCTGGAGGGAGAGTGCCAGTGTTGATGCAAGTTTTCCCGCCGTTTTACTTCTTTTTTTTTCTTTCTCTCTTTCTTTCTTTCTCTCTTTCTTTCTCTCTTTCTCTTTCTTTCTCTCTTTCTTTCTTGCTTTCTTTCTTTCTTTTATTCACATGTGGTGATGATGTAGACAGCAGCAGTTTGTTTCCTGGGAGCATGCAGCTAACCAGACAAGTGTGGTGGAACATGTCCCTATGCCAGGACCTTCTTAGCAAGCAAGCGAGCCAGCGAGGCACAGTTGTAGTTACCCAAGGCACCTTGCACAGCATAGCAGCTTGGCATGACTATTTGTAAGACGCACTCCGCCAGTTTATGTTTTGTTTTTGGTGTTATGTGTGTGTTTTTGCTTTGTTTTGTTTTCTCCTGCTTAAATTGCACATTTCCCCTCTGAAGCAGCAGCCCGTTTTTTGGGGGTCTGCTTGTGCTTGGAATTTTGCACCCACCTTTGAATCCCTCTGTGCCGTCCGGGCTGGGGGGCCCCGGGCAAGGGCCAAGTCGCCATCGCTTCTCGGCCTTTTGGCTAAGATCAAGTGTAGTATCTGTTCTTATCAGTTTAATATCTGATACGTCCCCTATCAGGGGACCATATATTAAATTGATTTTTGGAATCGGGAGATGGAACAGGGGCTTGCTCCGTCCACTCCACGCATCGGCCCGGTATTGCAGTACCTCCGGGAACGGTGCACACCTTTCTCTAACGTTGGTCAAAGTCAGATCTGGATCTCTCCTGTGAGCATTTTGTCTACCCCTGCTGGAGGGAGAGTGCCAGTGTTGATGCAAGTTTTCCCACCGTTTTACTTCTTTTTTTTTCTCTCTTTCTTTCTTTCTCTCTTTCTTTCTCTTTCTTTCTTGCTTTCTTTCTTTCTTTTATTCACATGTGGTGATGATGTAGACAGCAGCAGTTTGTTTCCTGGGAGCATGCAGCTAACCAGACAAGTGTGGTGGAACATGTCCCTATGCCAGGTCCTTCTTAGCCAGCCAGCCAGCCAGCCAGCGAGGCACAGTTGTAGTTACCCAAGGCACCTTGCACAGCATAGCAGCTTGGCATGAATATTTGTAAGACGCACTCCACCAGTTTATGTTTTGTTTTTGGTGTTATGTGTGTGTTTTTGCTTTGTTTTGTTTTCTCCTGCTTAAATTGCACATTTTCCCTCTGGAAGCAGCAGCCCGTTTTTTGGGGGTCTGCTTGTGCTTGAAATTTTGCACCCACCTTTGAATCCCCCTGTGCCGTCCGGGCTGGGGGGCCCCGGGCAAGGGCCAAGTCGCCATCGCTTCTCGGCCTTTTGGCTAAGATCAAGTGTAGTATCTGTTCTTATCAGTTTAATATCTGATACTCTGGCTTCTCTTCAGTTCGAATAAATCTTTCTAAGACTAAGGCTTAGAGGGTAGTGGCATTGCCCGCTCCCTCCGAGGGTCTGTGAGAGGTTTGTTCGAGTGAGGAGGAACAGAATTTGTTTTATTTTTGACTGGCTTTCTTCAGCTCGGCAACTTTTTGGAAGACTAATGCTCAGTCTGGTTTTGGCTTGCCCAATCCAAGCCGAGGGTCTTTCAAGATTTTGTTGACTGTTGAGTGCAGTTTTTTCTTTTTCAGGCGGTTCCAGTTTTTTTCTTTTTCAGGCGGTTCCGGCTTTTCCAGACGTTCCTGGAGTTCGAGAGAAGGAGGACCTACCATCCAGACGACCTTTGAGGACCCTTTGATGACCTAGACGACCTCATCCCCAGCCCTTGATTGTAATCGAGATCCAGACCGAGAGAGCAGCAGGCGCCCAGCAGAGGGCGCCATCTGGGAGGAGCAGAGGGCGGCCCCGGACCCCGAAGAGGCGTCACAGCCACGATTCTTCCTACGTGGTCTCGGTGCCAAGCAGCGCCCCCTACTCCGCCAGGGAAGGACACCGTTCACCTGGGGAGGGGGTCCCTCTTGCGAGGCGACCATCTCCTCAGGGACTAAAGTAATAGTTCCTTCAACTGCCCAGATTTGCTGCTTACGTTGTCTCTTTTCCGTAGAGAGAGACAACCCGGACGTCCAGAGGCTTCTCCCACCCCAATCGGAGGAGCCAGCTGAAGGATGGCGTTCCGGCCAACCCAGGAGACCAGGAGGCACAATGCGGTGCGCTTCACAAGAAACAAGCAAGATGAAACGGAACCAGGACTGACGAGACTGGAGTTCAGCCGGACCATTCTTCAGAGGGGTATGGGTTTTTCCCCTTCTGACTTGAATTGTTTGGTGAAATTGCCAGGGCTTAAGGAAGTGTTTGAGGTCAGTTTTAGGAACCCCCAAAAGTTACAAGAAATGTGGTCCTTTTGGGGGGAGAATAAATATCTCGCTCCATACAAAGAATTTTGTGTGGATGCACTGACAGACAGAGAAATGAAAGTTGTTACTGTCCAATTTTTCAATGAGGCTGTTAGCAACTATGATATTACAACATGGCTTAACCGCTATGGGAGGGTGTCATCAGAAGGGAGGAAAATTACAGACGAAGATGGGGTTTGGACAGGAGCCAGAAAGTGGCTGGTACGCCTCAATGTTGATCCATCGGGCATTGGAGGCGTCCGCCACATTCCAAACTCCATAGTGTTAGGGCCCAACAGAGGGCTGGTATTCTATAATGGAATGCCAAAACTCTGCAGGAAATGTGGGGAATTAGGACACCTGGCGGCCGCAAGTACTGTAGTCAAGTGCAGGAACTGCGGCGCCCCCCACGAGACCAGCCACTGCAGAGAAGAGAGGCAGTGCAATTTGTGTGGAAAGAAGGGGCACCTGTTTAAGGACTGCCCCTCTTCCTATGCCAACATGGCCAGAGCCAGCAAGGCAAATACGAACAAGCCTAGGCCTGAGCAGGAAGAGGGAGCAAGTAACAAAGATCAGTCCACATCACCACCAACAGTATCCAAAACCCAGACTCCAGCACCACCATCATCACCAGCACCCCCCTCACCCCCCCGCCCCCGAGACATGTCCCGTTTTACGAGGACCCCTTCCCCCAGCCCAGAGAGAGAGTACAACAGCTACTCCACTAGCTCCTCCAGTAGCTCCTCTGATACAGAACACGAGGCAGGGAGGGAGCCCGGACCCAGCAGCGGCCCCCCCCTGAGTAGGGCCCTCTCAGCGCCAGCACTCCCCCTCGGCTCTCGTTATGACGCCATAAGTATTGAGTCCGTGGGGGAGGAAAGCGAAAGCGACAGTGAAAGTGAGAGTGAGAAGGAGGGGAAGGGAGTGAAGAACCAGCAGAGGGTGGGGAAAAGAAAGGGTAGAGACGAGGGGGGGAAAAGAAAGAAGATCAAGATCAAAGACAGCAAGTTGCAGGTGGCCCCCATAGATCCCAAACCAGCTAATGTCCACACAAAGTCCCCAGTCTTGCCCTCGCAGGCAGAGACGGAGGCGAGTGGGACGGCTACACTGCCGCCTAGTGGGCAGGTAGCAGCCAGCCAGGGCATCCCCAGCCAGCCTTCCCAGTCGTTGGCACAAACCCTAGCACACCTCGCAGAAGAGGTGTTCACTAATGCACCGAGGGAGAGGTCGGGGTCAACACCTTCCCTGACCAGCAGTACCTCGGTAGCAATGACCCTCTTCAAGCGAAGGGCCTCCCTTCAAAGCATCCTTGACCCCCTCCCTTGTATGGGCAAAACCAGGGGCCCCCTAGAGGTCCTCCTAGATACAGCACTGGAGGACATGGGAATACCCCTGGACGCGGTAAGCCAGAAGTCTGCTAACAGCTCCAATTCAGCAGACGGTAACAGCCAAAGAATGCTGTCTGTCATAACCCCCCCCCCAGGACAAAGCTGACCCACACGTTCCGAGGGGCCCTGAGCAAGTTCCACCAGACTTACCTTGTGGGGAGTTGAATAGCCCAAACAACTCCACGTACTGTGCATACAAAGACGGTGCCTTCTAGGACGAGGCAGCAGTGAGTACCTTCTCAGGGGTGATGGGAGTTGCAAATAAGCCCAAGCCCCCTCGAAGCAAGCGTAGAGCTAAGAGTAGGAAGAGTGTCCCGACCTCCCAATCATAGTCGCTATGGGGTGGACGCAGCGACTCCTTTTCTTGTTAGCTACCCTGATGGCCCTGATATGTGTGTCTGTTAATGTCAGGAGCATCAGGGAGACACAAAAAAGATTTGATGTACTAAACTATCTAGCTAACTTGAAAGCAGATCTCATCTTTCTGCAGGAGTGTGGTATTTCGTCGAGCCCTGATTATAGGGACCTGAAGGAGAATTGGACCCTGGGGGACTCCTTCTGGTCGGGCTCCAACATAGCCAGAGCCGACGGAGTAGGTATCCTGTTTAAAAACCCTTTTATTACCTCCCGCAGCAGCAGGGAGGTAGAACCTGGTAGAATTCTGAGCGTGGATGTGACATACAACAACACTCCCCTCAGACTGGTCAATGTCTACGCACCCACTAACCAAAACGAAAGAGTTCAATTTTTTCCACAGCTGCGTCCACTCCTGCTGGGGAACGTACCCGTCATCGTGTCAGGTGACTTCAATTGTGCTCTGAGGGACGTAGACCGGAGCAGGCCACGCAACGACCGCTCTAGTAGAGTTTTGTCCTCCGTAATATCTGATTTCTCCCTGTGTGATGCAGGTAAGGACCTGGTGCCTCCCTTTACCTGGGTGAGCTCATCTGGGACCTCCTTCTCCCGTATAGATCTCGTCCTGCATACCAGCTCCCTTACGAAGACGGCAGTAGACACCCAGGCCGTCTTCTTCTCTGACCATAGGCTCCTGCAGGTAACATTGCAGGTCCCTCAGACCTCCCAGATGGGGTCAGGGGTCTGGAAATTAAACACCTCCTTACTCGATGACCCCTCCATAGCTGCAGCCTATAAGAGCAGGCTTGTTGAGTGGACCACTTTGCGTGACCTATTCAACTCCCCTATAGAGTGGTGGGAGATGGTCAAAATGAGAACTAAGGGTTATTTCATAGCAGCAGGCAAGAGGAAAGCAAAAGAAAGGAGGGCCAAATATAAACACCTGAATGCTGCCCTCCAGCGTCTGAGCCTGCTTCAGCTTCGGGGGTTCCCTGTAAGCGACGAGATAGCCCAGACCAAGCTAGATCTTTCAGTGCTTTGTAGGGAGGAACAACGAAAGGTCATGCACAATGCAAAAGTGCAAAAAATGGAGGAAGACGAAAAGTGTACTTGCTTCTTCTTCCAGAAAACGAGGGAGAAGCAGCACTTGATGTCCTCCATGCTCGACAGCAGGGGGAGGATAGTAGAGGATAGTGAGGGAGTGAAAAAAGTGGTAGAGAACTTCTATAGGGACCTGTATAACATCAAAGCTACAGATGACACCCTGATAGAGTGGTTCCTGAGCCAGTTGGAGCCTGACTCAGTGCGGGACGACGAGGAGGAGGAGAAGGACCCAGAACTCACGCTGGAGGAGCTCACCCAGGCGGTTAAGACCATGAACACCGGTAAGACGCCAGGTCCAGATGGCATCCCGGGTGAGTATTACCATCTTTTTTGGGACACGCTAAAAGTCCATTTAGCGGAGGTCTACAGAGCGGTCTACAGGGAGAAGCGGTTGGGCCCTTCTATGCGGGAGAGTGTAATTACTCTCCTTCATAAGAAAGGGGAAGTTAAAGATCTACGGAATTGGCGCCCAATCAGCCTCCTTTGCGTGGATTACAAGATACTAGCCAAAGCTCTGATGCTCCGGCTACAAGTACACCTCCCTTTGGTCATTGGCCCCGACCAGGCTTGTGGCGTCCCAGGGAGGTCCATCACGGATATTTTAATGTTAACAAGGGACATTCTGGCTTATTCTAGAGAACGGAACCATCCCCTCTGCCTGTTCAACCTTGACCAGGAGAAGGCGTTCGATAGGGTAAGCCATGAATATATGTACAAAGTGATGGACCAGATGAAATTCGCTCCTGGACTTAGGGAGTGGGTTAAAACCATATATACAAACATTAGTACCTGAGTCTTGGTGAACAGGCACCTGACTGGTAAAATATCTATCCAGTCAGGGGTCAGACAGGGTTGCCCACTATCCCCACTGCTATATGTCGTGTGCATTGAACCCCTCCTGCAGGCAATTCGTAGGGATACCAATATAACTGGTTTCCAGCTGCCTGGATCCAACGGGGTCCAGGTCAAAACAACAGCATATATGGACGATGTGTCACTCATTTGCACCAACACATCGTCGGTACCTCGGATTAGTAATATCCTTGAGAAGTACTGCACGGCGACCGGGGCAGTGATTAATAAGTCCAAGAGCGAAGTCTACGTGTCTAAAAATTGGCAGGTAGATAGGGAACTGTCGGACATGTACCCTGTCAAAAAGGACAAAATCAAGATTCTGGGCCTCATTTTCGAGAACAGTAGCTCGGGGGCCCAGAGCTGGACGGCGGCCATTAACCAGGTCCGTAAAAAGATTGGCGGATGGAGCACAAGATCCTTAACAATGACGGGTAGAGTATTAATAACCAAGTCTATACTGTTCCCCATCCTCTCTTATGTAGGAAAAATCTTTCCCCCAGACAGGACCACCAAAAAAGTGGTGGACCGCATTATCCACCGCTTTATCTGGGGCAGCAAGATGGAGAGGGTAAAGCGAGCCACTCTGAGTAAAGCCGACAAGAAGGGAGGTAAGGGGGTCCCGGACGTTGTGCAGCTCACCCGAGTGCAGGGGCTCACGCAAACTATCAAGAACATCCAGGCCCTGGACAGGAAGGTATGTTACATGAATCGTTTCTATTTTGCCACCTGTCTCAGGGCCTTGGGCCTCTGCACTATTGATAACACCGTGCCGTACTCCTGGGACCCCCCATTGTATTATAGAACCTTAAGGGACACTATATATAAATTGGGCTTAGATAAAGCAAAATTGGCCTCCTGGGAATACAAGGCTGTAACTAAATATCTTGCCGGTTCCCAGGAAATTGAAAAAGTAGCTACTTTCTCCCTCACCCAAAGCCAAAAAATCTGGGAGAATGTGTCTCACAGCTGCCTCAGTAATGTCCAGAAGGATATAGCATGGAACACCGTCCACAGTGCACTCCCCACTCGAGCGTTCATGTTCAGGAGGGGACTAGCCCAAGTAGAAACATGCCCCTATGCAAAGTGCCGCAAGAGAGAAACACCAGCCCATATCTTCTGGGAGTGTGATGTGGCTGGCAGTGTCTGGCTCTCTGTCTCTGTCTTCCTAAACAGGTTTGCTGACACGGCCAAGATGACCGCTGAGACTGTGCTCTATGGGCCTGCGGGAGGAATCACTACCAGCACAGCTAAGTGCGTTTGGCGTGTCATCAATGTTGTCAAGCAGATCCTGTGGGAGGGCCGTAACGTCTGTGTCTATCACAAGCAGGAGCTAGACACTATCACCACGACCAGAAGGGCACAAACTCTTATCAAGGACTTTGTAATTCTGGACATCCGGACCCTCGGGAAGGACAAGGCCTGTGCGGAGTGGAGGATCGCCGGACTTCAGGACGTGAAGATGGAATAAAGGAAAAAACTGGAACCGCTAGCTCCTAGGAGCGGGACTACGGGGCACCGCTAAGCCTTTTATTTATTTTGTCATGCCAGCATTCCGCCCTTTTTAGCTGGCATGACCGTTTTTGAGCGGTGCCCTGGTTTTATGTAGTCTTTTTGTTTCAGTTTTATGGATTTTGATTTGATTTATTTTGAATGTTTTATTTGATTTTGTTTTGTTTTATGTATCTAAAAGATTTTTAATGTTAACTATTAAAAGTTACATTTTAAGTGTTTTAAAATTTTAGAATTTTAACTCACTGTTTTATACACTGTCCCTTTTCCCCTGTCCCTGTTTTAGTAATATAGTTTTATGTTCACTTTTGAACCTTTTTAGAGAGCACTCCCCGGCCCTCACAAGCACTGTTTTTTTATAGATGGTTCTTTTTTTCCAGTCACTTTTAAAACAGCACAGGTTTTTTTCATGTTGATTTTAATCTTTGTCTGTTTTAACCATGTACAAAGCTCAATTGTCTTGGTGTTTTTAAATGTGTTTTAAATGCTTTTAAAACAAAATGTATGTCTGTATGCATGAATGTCATCTTTAAAAGAAATGTAAAATGAATGAAAAAACGAATGGGTGTAAATGTAAAAAAATGTAAAATCTCAATAAAAGAGTATCAGGGGACCATATATTAAATTGATTTTTGGATTCGGAAGATGGAACAGGGGCTTGCTCCGTCCACTCCACGCATCGGCCCGGTATTGCAGTACCTCCGGGAACGGTGCACACCTTTCTCTAACGTTGGTCAAAGTCAGATCTGGATCTCTCCTGTGAGCATTTTGTCTACCCCTGCTGGAGGGAGAGTGCCAGTGTTGATGCAAGTTTTCCCGCCGTTTTACTTCTTTTTTTTCTTTCTCTCTTTCTTTCTTTCTCTCTTTCTTTCTCTCTTTCTTTCTTGCTGTCTTTCTTTCTTTTATTCACATGTGGTGATGATGTAGACAGCAGCAGTTTGTTTCCTGGGAGCATGCAGCTAACCAGACAAGTGTGGTGGAACATGTCCCTATGCCAGGTCCTTCTTAGCCAGCCAGCCAGCCAGCCAGCGAGGCACAGTTGTAGTTACCCAAGGCACCTTGCACAGCATAGCAGCTTGGCATGACTATTTGTAAGACGCACTCCGCCAGTTTATGTTTTGTTTTTGGTGTTATGTGTGTGTTTTTGCTTTGTTTTGTTTTTTTGGAGTCTGCTTGTGCTTGAAATTTTGCACCCACCTTTGAATCCCCCTGTGCCGTCCGGGCTGGGGGGCCCCGGGCAAGGGCCAAGTCACCATCGCTTCTCGGCCTTTTGGCTAAGATCAAGTGTAGTATCTGTTCTTATCAGTTTAATATCTGATACGTCCCCTATCAGGGGACCATATATTAAATTGATTTTTGGAATCGGGAGATGGAACAGGGGCTTGCTCCGTCCACTCCACGCATCGGCCCGGTATTGCAGTACCTCCGGGAACGGTGCACACCTTTCTCTAACGTTGGTCAAAGTCAGATCTGGATCTCTCCTGTGAGCATTTTGTCTACCCCTGCTGGAGGGAGAGTGCCAGTGTTGATGCAAGTTTTCCCGCCGTTTTACTTCTTTTTTTTTCTTTCTCTCTTTCTTTCTTTCTCTCTTTCTTTCTCTCTTTCTCTCTTTCTTTCTCTCTTTCTTTCTTGCTGTCTTTCTTTCTTTTATTCACATGTGGTGATGATGTAGACAGCAGCAGTTTGTTTCCTGGGAGCATGCAGCTAACCAGACAAGTGTGGTGGAACATGTCCCTATGCCAGGACCTTCTTAGCAAGCCAGCCAGCCAGCGAGGCACAGTTGTAGTTACCCAAGGCACCTTGCACAGCATAGCAGCTTGGCATGACTGTTTGTAAGACGCACTCCGCCAGTTTATGTTTTGTTTTTGGTGTTATGTGTGTGTTTTGCTTTGTTTTGTTTTCTCCTGCTTAAATTGCACATTTCCCCTCTGGAAGCAGCAGCCCGTTTTTTGGGGGTCTGCTTGTGCTTGGAATTTTGCACCCACCTTTGAATCCCCCTGTGCCGTCCGGGCTGGGGGGCCCCGGGCAAGGGCCAAGTCGCCATCGCTTCTCGGCCTCTTGGCTCAGGTCAAGTGCATTGTGGGAAGGTGATTGCGGACATTGTTGCGACAATGCAAGGAGAGGATAATTTGAGGGGGAAGAATACCCTCCGATTCCAGCTGAAGAGTTTGGAGGAGAAATGGATGAGGAAGAGATTCGTCAGGGAGATCCTGTTCTCTGTCTTCAACTTGGAGGTGAAGGACATCTTCTGCCTGGTTGATTTTGAAGAACGAGGCATGTTTGATGTGGTGCTGGTTTCAGAGTCGTTGTGCTGGGAGAAGATGAAAGTTTTTAATGAGAAGAAGGAGCTGGAACCAGTTTGTAAGTTCAGGCTGGAGCCTCTTTTTTTTCTGCAGTGGAGAGTGGCCTATGTGAGGGTGTCTGCTCCCTTTATCCCGGAGGAAGACATCACAACCCGGATGAAAATGAGATTTGAGATGAGAGAGGGGAAACCTGAGAAGATGCTTGATGCTGATGGAATCTGGAGAGGAGTATGGAGATACTGGATTCGGCTTCATGCCTCACTGGCAGGAGTGGTGGAACACAGGGTGCCTGGTTTTAGGATTGGGCCTTACTCAGGTACAGTGACATACGAGGGACAGCCTAAGATGTGTTTTAGATGTTCAAGTCCAGAACATGTTGCAGCTGAGTGCATGGGGATGTCCTGTACTCTGTGCAAAATTAGAGGACATGTTGCTAAAGAGTGCAAAATGTGGACTGGAAGATGCAATTTGTGTAGGGGGAAAGGACACCAGTACAAGAATTGTCCAAAAGGAGCTAGGGCTAAAACCTATGCTCAGGCTGCTGGAGGAAGCAAGATCGGAGGGGAAGAAGGGAAGAAAGAACAGCAGAAAGAGCAAAAAGGACAAGAGAAAGACAAAGAGAAAGACAAAGGAGCAAATGTTGGGGGAGGTTCCAAAAAGAATGGAGGCGGAATGGCGGGAAATCCTGCTACTTCGCAGACAAAGGGAAGGGGTGGAGCTGCTACGCAAGATGTAAAGGAGAAACTTGCAGAGGGTGCTGGGAGTAAGAAGAAGAGCTGGGGAAGTGAGATCTCATCCTCTTCTGAGTCTGTTGATACAGATGAGGAGATGGAGCTTAATAGTGCAACAGGAGTGCGAGAGAAGAAGAGGAAAGCAGAGGATGGAAAGGAGAAATCAGATAGCGGCGAAAAAGTCGTTCTTGATTCCGAGACTTTGTCTTTTTTTGCTGCAGCAAGAGGGGGAGATCAGAAAGAAAAGAAAAAGAAGCCGGACTGAGTTTGTTTTCTTTTTTGTTTAAATAAGTATTTGACTAGAGATGAATATGATTTTGATGTATTATTTTTGAGAAGATGATGTATTTTTTTGAGTATTGGATTAAAATTTATAAAAAAAAAAAAAAAAATCTGTTCTTATCAGTTTAATATCTGATACGTCCCCTATCAGGGGACCATATATTAAATTGATTTTTGGAATCGGGAGATGGAACAGGGGCTTGCTCCGTCCACTCCACGCATCGGCCCGGTATTGCAGTACCTCCGGGAACGGTGCACACCTTTCTCTAACGTTGGTCAAAGTCAGATCTGGATCTCTCCTGTGAGCATTTTGTCTACCCCTGCTGGAGGGAGAGTGCCAGTGTTGATGCAAGTTTTCCCGCCGTTTTACTTCTTTTTTCTTTCTTTCTCTCTTTCTTTCTCTTTCTTTCTTGCTGTCTTTCTTTCTTTTATTCACATGTGGTGATGATGTAGACAGCAGCAGTTTGTTTCCTGGGAGCATGCAGCTAACCAGACAAGTGTGGTGGAACATGTCCTTATGCCAGGACCTTCTTAGCAAGCCAGCCAGCCAGCGAGGCACAGTTGTAGTTACCCAAGGCACCTTGCACAGCATAGCAGCTTGGCATGACTATTTGTAAGACGCACTCCGCCAGTTTATGTTTTGTTTTTGGTGTTATGTGTGTGTTTTTGCTTTGTTTTGTTTTCTCCTGCTTAAATTGCACATTTCCCCTCTGAAGCAGCAGCCCGTTTTTTGGGGGTCTGCTTGTGCTTGGAATTTTGCACCCACCTTTGAATCCCCCTGTGCCGTCCGGGCTGGGGGGCCCCGGGCAAGGGCCAAGTCTCCATCGCTTCTCGGCCTTTTGGCTAAGATCAAGTGTAGTATCTGTTCTTATCAGTTTAATATCTGATACGTCCCCTATCAGGGGACCATATATTAAATTGATTTTTGGAATCGGGAGATGGAACAGGGGCTTGCTCCGTCCACTCCACGCATCGGCCCGGTATTGCAGTACCTCCGGGAACGGTGCACACCTTTCTCTAACGTTGGTCAAAGTCAGATCTGGATCTCTCCTGTGAGCATTTTGTCTACCCCTGCTGGAGGGAGAGTGCCAGTGTTGATGCAAGTTTTCCCACCGTTTTACTTCTTTTTTTTCTCTCTCTTTCTTTCTTTCTCTCTTTCTTTCTCTTTCTTTCTTGCTTTCTTTCTTTCTTTTATTCACATGTGGTGATGATGTAGACAGCAGCAGTTTGTTTCCTGGGAGCATGCAGCTAACCAGACAAGTGTGGTGGAACATGTCCCTATGCCAGGACCTTCTTAGCAAGCCAGCCAGCCAGTGAGGCACAGTTGTAGTTACCCAAGGCACCTTGCACAGCATAGCAGCTTGGCATGACTATTTGTAAGACGCACTCCGCCAGTTTATGTTTTGTTTTTGGTGTTATGTGTGTGTTTTTGCTTTGTTTTGTTTTCTCCTGCTTAAATTGCACATTTCCCCTCTGGAAGCAGCAGCCCGTTTTTTGGGGGTCTGCTTGTGCTTGGAATTTTGCACCCACCTTTGAATCCCCCTGTGCCGTCCGGGCTGGGGGGCCCCGGGCAAGGGCCAAGTCGCCATCGCTTCTCGGCCTCTTGGCTCATCTCAAGTGTGTGTGGCTTGACCGCAGCTCTTGAGACGTCATTAGAATGGAGAACACAGGATCACCGTCGACCCCCCGGGTGCGATTAAAGAATACAGTGCGGTTGGAACTAGCGGACGATGAGGAGTTACGGGTAAAAGTGGACCTGAAATTTCTTGTGGAGAAGATCTTGATGGGAGAGCTGGGTATATATCCGCAGCAGATATTTTGTCTACAAGAATTATTAAAGACCAGGACATACGACATCACCTTGGCTTCGGAAGCACTCTGCTACCAGATATGGGAAATTTACAAAAAGAAGAGAAACCTTCCTTGCTTTTTTGGAATTAAAATGGAGATGCTGTACACCAGAGAGGTGAGAACTTTAACAGTGCACATGTTCAACCCCTTTGTGCAAGAGAACGAAATAAGGATCTTTCTGTTGCGCTACTGTGACCAGGTACAAAATGGTGAGAAAATAAAAAATGAATATGACATCTGGAATGGGAAAAGGAAATATACGGTGACTTTTAAAAAAGATTCGGAAGGAATAGGAGGGGTCAGACACCCCCCAGGCAACTTCTCAATTGGGCCTAATAAGAGCTATCTCTTTTACCCAGGACAGCCACGGTATTGTAGGAAATGTGGCCAGTTTGGCCATGTTATGGCGGACTGTGTGGAGGACCATTGCAGTAATTGTAATGGAAGCAGCCATACAGCCAAAGACTGCACGCAAGCTAAGAGCTGCAACTTGTGTGGAGATCCTAGGCATATGTATAGATCTTGCCCCAAGAAAAGAAGAACTTATGCTGAGGCAACAGTGGCTGGACCACTGCCAACAGAAGAGCAGGAAACAGAGGAGCAGCCAGAGACAGTAGAGAAGGGGGCAGAGGAAAATGAGACAAGCATGCAAGACCAGGAGAGTGGGGAAGGCCTAAGTAAGAGCTTAAAGGAAGTATCAAAAGAGGAGTATGTAAAACTGATGGGACTGGACGTTTCAGATATCACTGATAGTGAGGGAGAGTCTTTGGCTGAGCCTTCTTCAGTAAAGGGGTGGGGCGAGGATGAGCATGAGATGGAGGAGGCCATCGAGAATTCGGAAGGGATGGAATGGATGGAAGCAAGGAAAAAGAGAAAGGCTTCGGGTGAGGAAAAAGAGGAAGAGCCCAAGGAGAAGAAAGGGTTAAAAGGAGTGGTCACAGCAATAAGCACACACAATAGATTTGATCTATTGGTAAGCAGTATGAAGGAGCTGCAAGAAGGAGAAGACTGCTCGGAGTGCGAAGCTAGCACATCTAGGGAGGAAGGATATCTGAGTCCCGGAGGGGTCAAGACATTCGCTCACACAACAGGAATGTTGCTGAGAGTAGAGGGTAACAAAGAACAATGTGAGGAGACGGGTGAGTGAGAGAATCTCTGCTTTAAAACTACCTAAATGGAGTTAAAAGTACTGACAATTAATGCAAGGGGTTTGAGGGACGCTGGGAAAAGAAAAGCCTTTTTGTTTTCATTGGGGACTGTGAACTTTGGTGTAGCATTCCTCCAAGAATGCCACTTAAAGGATATTGGAGATATAAAAACGTTCTCAAAAGAGTGGAAAGAAGGACCTTCATGTTGGAGCATTGGGCATGTACATGCTGATGGGGTGGGGATACTATTTAAGGGAAGAGGTTTTGTCATTGAAAGCTCATGCTCTGTCAATCCTGGCAGAGTGTTATGTGTGGATGTAAATTGGAGGGGGGCGAGGTTTCGTTGTATAAATGTGTATGCACCTAGTAAGAGGGGGGCTAGACTGGAGTTTTTTAAGTGTTTGCCCTCGCTTTTAAATACTAGTAGGGTGGTGGTGATGGGTGGAGACTTTAATGTGTCCTTAGATAAATTGGAGAGGGGGGATCAAGTTGCTAGGGATTTTTCGGCTATGTGGGTTAAAAAAATGTGTACTGATTTTTCTTTTTATGACACTTATAGAAAAATTAATAAACAGGATGGGGGATTTACATGGAGGAACTCAAGAGGGGATCAATCAAGGATTGATTATTTTTTTCTACCAGTGGGGGTTAAAATCCAAGATTTTAAAATGTTCCCATGTTGGGGCTCAGACCACGAAATGGCGGTAGTCAGCATAAAGGTGGAAGTACCAGAGAGAGGGACGGGGTTCTGGAAACTTAACGTAAGAGTTCTGGAGGATGAGAAATTTCAAGCTAGGTTCCAGGGAATGTATAAAGGGTGGCAGAATTTAAAAAGGGGCTATGACTCTCTGGTGGGGTGGTGGGAAGATGTAAAAAAGAAAGTTACTATGTTTTGTCAGGAATTTTGTAGGTGGCAGAGGAGGAGGGAAAGAGATAAAATAAGAGGTTACAATTATAAACTACAAGGACTGCTCTCTAAAATGAATAATGGGGAAGAGATAGATTGGGGAGAGGTTAAGAGGTTAAAAGGAGCATTGGGGGATTATTTTGAGCAGAAAGCCCAGGAGTTTGCTTTTCTGGCTAAAATAAATGAGAAAGAAAATGATGAAAAAGTAACCAAGTTTTTTTTTCAATCAGTAAAGCAAAAACAAACTAAAAGTGTAGTAATTGGGCTTAAAACAGAAAAAGGGGTGGTTGGTGGGAAGGAGGAAATGTTAATGCATGCCAGACGGTTTTATCGGGATCTCTTTGCAGAAAGGGAGGTGTCTCAACAGGAGGTAGAAGTGGTGCTAAACAATATTGAGAACAAGTTAACTAGTGAAGAGCAGGATCAATTGGAGGGGGAGGTAACGGAGGCTGAGGCAAAAGTAGCATTAGATTCAATGAAAGGAAATAAAACGCCGGGGTGTGATGGGTTACCCAAAGAATTCTTTTTGTGTTTTTGGGGTTTGATAAAGAAGGATTTGGTGGAGGTGTATAGGGAGATTTTTAAAGGGGGAATAATGCCTGAGTCAATGAGGAAAGGGGTAATAAGCCTTATATTCAAGAAAGGGGACAAAACTGAGCTAGAGAATTGGAGGCCAATAACGTTGCTTTCAGTGGACTATAAAATATTAAGTAAAATATTAACAAATAGGCTAAAAGGAGTAATGCCATCAATAGTGAATATAGACCAGACATGTGGAGTGAAGGGAAGGTCTAGTTGTCTAAATTTAATTCTAATAAGAGACATTCTCAGTTGGGTAAAAGAAAGAGACTTGCCGCTGTGCTTATTAAATTTAGACCAGGAGAAAGCATTCGATAGAGTGAATCATGCATTTCTGTTGAATGTATTGAAGAAATTTAATTTTGGGCCAGTTTTCTTAAAGTGGATACAGATATTGTACAGAGAGGTGTTTAGTTGTGTAAATATAAATGGATTTTTCTCTGAACCAGTTAAACAGTCTGGGGGGGTGAGGCAGGGGTGCCCTCTGTCTCCTTTGCTCTATGTAATTTTTATCGAACCTTTGGCGGAACAAGTCAGAAAGGATAAAGACATTAAAGGGGTCCATATACCAGGAGGGGCGGGGGATACAGTTAAAGTCACCCAGTATGCAGATGACATGACGTTGTTTCTGTCAACAGATAAAGGACTGGACAGGATAGTGGAACTGTTGCAGGGGTTCAGTCGTGCGACAGGATCAAAGATCAATATGGGGAAGTCTTCGATAATGTACTGTGGAAGGTGGGCTGATAGGAATGATGTAAGACATGGCTTCACCTGGTGCAAAGATGGGATGAAAATTTTGGGTCTCAATTTTTACAAAGAAGAATGTGCTAAAAGAAACTGGGTGGGGAAAATTGAGAGAGTCAAAACACAATTGGATATATGGAGGGCCAGGAGATTAACTATAATGGGGAAGGTGGTAGTTATCAAAGCAGATCTACTGCCAGGTTTGAATTATATGGCCTACATTTTTCCTATGCCGACAAACTGTAAATTATTACTGACAAAGTTGGTGTTCTCTTTTATATGGGGGGGTCGGTATGAGTCAGTAAAAAGAGAACAGATGTATATGCCGGTACCACAAGGGGGCAGAGATGTTCCATGTATCCCATTAAAGTTAGAGGTCTTGTATGTCCACAATATTTGCAAAATGATTATTGAAGAAAAAGATCATAAAGCTTGTTTTTTTGTAAGGTTTTGGTTTTCCTTTGTGTTAAGGTCTATAGTAAACATCAGGAATGTTGTACCCAAGGCAGATAAGAGGCCGTGGCATTATGAAAGGGCTGCTCTGTTTCTAAAAGCACATCCGGAAATCCTGAAAAAGGAAGTGGTGTTAAATCATAAGGGGATGTATACATGTCTTAGAGATAAAATGATAAACAAACGGGCAGGGGTACAGGTAAATACTGAAATCAATTGGAAACAGTTACAACCAAAGTATTTGGATAATTCGACAAAGGATTTAAATTGGTTGGCGGCAGTGAATAGGCTACCTGTAAAAGATATTTTATATAGACATGGGTGTGCGAGGGATTCATTGTGTCCAAGGAAATGTGGGATGGGAGAAACGGTGGGACACGCGTTATGGAGCTGCCGGGTTGTAACTAAGTTCTGGAGGCGGGTGAGGATGGGGATTATGAAAGGAGTCATTGGGGACAATGTCTTGTCATCTGATTGTATTCTGTATGGGGGAGGTTTGAATGAATTGAAACAGAGAGAATATGAGGTGGTGTGGACCATAGTTAGTATGGGGAAAGAATGTGTATGGAATACAAGATGCAAACAAATCAGGAAGATCAAGGATGTTTTGACAGCTAAAGAGATGTATTATGCATTTGTGGCTCAAATTAAAGGTATGATTAAAATGTATGGGTTTGTGCAGGGGGAAAAGAAATGTAAAGAAACATGGGGATTGGTGATGATAAATGTAATGTAAACCACTGAATAAAATTTATATTAAAAATCAAATCTGTTCTTATCAGTTTAATATCTGATACGTCCCCTATCAGGGGACCATATATTAAATAGATTTTTGGAATCGGGAGATGGAACAGGGGCTTGCTCCGTCCACTCCACGCATCGGCCCGGTATTGCAGTACCTCCGGGAACGGTGCACACCTTTCTCTAACGTTGGTCAAAGTCAGATCTGGATCTCTCCTGTGAGCATTTTGACTACCCCTGCTGGAGGGAGAGTGCCAGTGTTGATGCAAGTTTTCCCACCGTTTTACTTCTTTTTTTTCTTTCTTTCTTTCTTTCTTTCTTTCTTTCTCTCTTTCTCTTTCTTTCTTTCTTTCTTTCTTTCTTTCTTTCTTTCTTTCTTTCTTTTATTCACATGTGGTGATGATGTAGACAGCAGCAGTTTGTTTCCTGGGAGCATGCAGCTAACCAGACAAGTGTGGTGGAACATGTCCCTATGCCAGGACCTTCTTAGCAAGCCAGCTAGCCAGCGAGGCACAGTTGTAGTTACCCAAGGCACCTTGCAGCATAACAGCTTGGCATGACTATTTGTAAGACGCACTCCGCCAGTTTATGTTTTGTTTTTGGTGTTATGTGTGTGTTTTTGCTTTGTTTTGTTTTCTCCTGCTTAAATTGCACATTTCCCCTCTGGAAGCAGCAGCCCGTTTTTTGGGGGTCTGCTTGTGCTTGAAATTTTGCACCCACCTTTGAATCCCCCTGTGCCGTCCGGGCTGGGGGGCCCCGGGCAAGGGTAGTGGCATTGCCCGCTCCCTCCGAGGGTCTGTGAGAGGTTTGTTCGGGTGAGGAGGAACAGAACTTTTTTTTTTATTTTTGACTGGCTTTCTTCAGCTCGGCAACTTTTTGGAAGACTAATGCTCAGTCTGGTTTTGGCTTGCCCAATCCAGGCCGAGGGTCTTTCAAGATTTTGTTGACTGTTGAGAGCAGTTTTTTCTTTTTCAGGCGGTTCCAGTTTTTTTCTTTTTCAGGCGGTTCCGGCTTTTCCAGACGTTCCTGGAGTTAGAGAGAAGGAGGACCTACCATCCAGACGACCTTTGAGGACCCTTTGATGACCTAGACGACCTCATCCCCAGCCTTTGATTGTAATCGAGATCCAGACCGAGAGAGCAGCAGGCGCCCAGCAGAGGGCGCCATCTGGGAGGAGCAGAGGGCGGCCCCGGACCCCGAGGAGGCGTCACAGCCACGATTCTTCCTACGTGGTCTCGGTGCCAAGCAGCGCCCCCTACTCCGCCAGGGAAGGACACCGTTCACCTGGGGAGGGGGTCCCTCTTGCGAGGCGACCATCTCCTCAGGGACTAAAGTAATAGTTCCTTCAACTGCCCAGATTTGCTGCTTACATTGTCTCTTTTTCGTAGAGAGAGACAACCCGGACGTCCAGAGGCTTCTCCCACCCCAATCGGAGGAGCCAGCTGAAGGATGGCGTTCTGGCCAACCCAGGAGACCAGGAGGCACAATGCGGTGCGCTTCACAAGGACCCAGCAAGAGGAAACGGAACCAGGACTGACGAGACTGGAGTTCAGCCGGACCATTCTTCAGAGGGGTATGGGTTTTTCCCCTTCTGACTTGAATTGTTTGGTGAAATTGCCAGGGCTTAAGGAAGTGTTTGAGGTCAGTTTTAGGAACCCCCAAAAGTTACAAGAAATGTGGTCCTTTTGGGGGGAGAATAAATATCTCGCTCCATACAAAGAATTTTGTGTGGATGCACTGACAGACAGAGAAATGAAAGTTGTTACTGTCCAATTTTTCAATGAGGCTGTTAGCGACTATGATATTACAACATGGCTTAACCGCTATGGGAGGGTGTCATCAGAAGGGAGGAAAATTACAGACGAAGATGGGGTTTGGACAGGAGCCAGAAAGTGGCTGGTACGCCTCAATGTTGATCCATCGGGCATTGGAGGCGTCCGCCACATTCCAAACTCCATAGTGTTAGGGCCCAACAGAGGGCTGGTATTCTATAATGGGATGCCAAAACTCTGCAGGAAATGTGGGGAATTAGGACACCTGGCGGCCGCATGTACTGTAGTCAAGTGCAGGAACTGCGGCGCCCCCCACGAGACCAGCCACTGCAGAGAAGAGAGGCAGTGCAATTTGTGTGGAAAGAAGGGGCACCTGTTTAAGGACTGCCCCTCTTCCTATGCCAACATGGCCAGAGCCAGCAAGGCAAATACGAACAAGCCTAGGCCTGAGCAGGAAGAGGGAGCAAGTAACAAAGATCAGTCCACATCACCACCAACAGTATCCAAAACCCAGACTCCAGCACCACCATCATCACCAGCACACCCTCACCCCCCCGCCCCCGAGACATGTCCCGTTTTACGAGGACCCCTTCCCCCAGCCCAGAGAGAGAGTACAACAGCTACTCCACTAGCTCCTCCAGTAGCTCCTCTGATACAGAACACGAGGCAGGGAGGGAGCCCGGACCCAGCAGCGGCCCCCCCCTGAGTAGGGCCCTCTCAGCGCCAGCACTCCCCCTCGGCTCTCGTTATGACGCCATAAGGATTGAGTCTGTGGGGGAGGAAAGCGAAAGCGACAGTGAAAGTGAGAGTGAGAAGGAGGGGAAGGGAGTGAAGAACCAGCAGAGGGTGGGGAAAAGAAAGGGTAGAGACGAGGGGGGGAAAAGAAAGAAGATCAAGATCAAAGACAGCAAGTTGCAGGTGGCCCCCATAGATCCAAAACCAGCTAATGTCCACACAAAGTCCCCAGTCTTGCCCTCGCAGGCAGAGACGGAGGCGAGTGGGACGGCTACACTGCCGCCTAGTGGGCAGGTAGCAGCCAGCCAGGGCATCCCCAGCCAGCCTTCCCAGTCGTTGGCACAAACCCTAGCACACCTCGCAGAAGAGGTGTTCACTAATGCACCGAGGGAGAGGTCGGGGTCAACACCTTCCCTGACCAGCAGTACCTCGGTAGCAATGACCCTCTTCAAGCGAAGGGCCTCCCTTCAAAGCATCCTTGACCCCCTCCCTTGTATGGGCAAAACCAGGGGCCCCCTAGAGGTCCTCCTAGATACAGCACTGGAAGACATGGGAATACCCCTGGACGCGGTAAGCCAGAAGTCTGCTAACAGCTCCAATTCAACAGACGGTAACAGCCAAAGAATGCTGTCTGTCATAACCCCCCCAGGACAAAGCTGACCCACACGTTCCGAGGGGCCCTGAGCAAGTTCCACCAGACTTACCTTGTGGGGAGTTGAATAGCCCAAACAACTCCACGTACTGTGCATACAAAGACGGTGCCTTCTTGGACGAGGCAGCAGTGAGTACCTTCTCAGGGGTGATGGGAGTTGCAAATAAGCCCAAGCCCCCTCGAAGCAAGCGTAGAGCTAAGAGTAGGAAGAGTGTCCCGACCTCCCAATCATAGTCGCTATGGGGTGGACGCAGCGACTCCTTTTCTTGTTAGCTACCCTGATGGCCCTGATATGTGTGTCTGTTAATGTCAGGAGCATCAGGGAGACACAAAAAAGATTTGATGTACTAAACTATCTAGCTAACTTGAAAGCAGATCTCATCTTTCTGCAGGAGTGTGGTATTTCGTCGAGCCCTGATTATAGGGACCTGAAGGAGAGTTGGACCTTGGGGGACTCCTTCTGGTCGGGCTCCAACATAGCCAGAGCCGACGGAGTAGGTATCCTGTTTAAAAACCCATTTATTACCTCCCGCAGCAGCAGGGAGGTAGAACCTGGTAGAATTCTGAGCGTGGATGTGACATACAACAACACTCCCCTCAGACTGGTCAATGTCTACGCACCCACTAACCAAAACGAAAGAGTTCAATTTTTTCCACAGCTGCGTCCACTCCTGCTGGGGAACGTACCCGTCATCGTGTCAGGTGACTTCAATTGTGCTCTGAGGGACATAGACCGGAGCAGGCCACGCAACGACCGCTCTAGTAGAGTTGTGTCCTCCGTAATATCTGATTTCTCCCTGTGTGATGCAGGTAAGGACCTGGTGCCTCCCTTTACCTGGGTGAGCTCATCTGGGACCTCCTTCTCCCGTATAGATGTCGTCCTGCATACCAGCTCCCTTACGAAGACGGCAGTAGACACCCAGGCCGTCTTCTTCTCTGACCATAGGCTCCTGCAGGTAACATTGCAGGTCCCTCAGACCTCCCAGATGGGGTCAGGGGTCTGGAAATTAAACACCTCCTTACTCGATGACCCCTCCATAGCTGCAGCCTATAAGAGCAGGCTTGTTGAGTGGACCACTTTGCGTGACCTATTCAACTCCCCTATAGAGTGGTGGGAGATGGTCAAAATCAGAACTAAGGGTTATTTCATAGCAGCAGGCAAGAGGAAAGCAAAAGAAAGGAGGGCCAAATATAAACACCTGAATGCTGCCCTCCAGCGTCTGAGCCTGCTTCAGCTTCGGGGGTTCCCTGTAAGCGACGAGATAGCCCAGACCAAGCTAGATCTCTCAGTGCTTTGTAGGGAGGAACAACGAAAGGTCATGCACAATGCAAAAGTGCAAAAAATGGAGGAAGACGAAAAGTGTACTCGCTTCTTCTTCCAGAAAACGAGGGAGAAGCGGCACTTGATGTCCTCAATGCTCGACAGCAGGGGGAGGATAGTAGAGGATAGTGAGGGAGTGAAAAAAGTGGTAGAGAACTTCTATAGGGACCTGTATAACATCAAAGCTACAGATGACACCCTGATAGAGTGGTTCCTGAGCCAGTTGGAGCCTGACTCAGTGCGGGACGAGGAGGAGGAGGAGGAGAAGGACCCAGAACTCACGCTGGAGGAGCTCACCCAGGCGGTTAAGACCATGAACACCGGTAAGACGCCAGGTCCAGATGGCATCCCGGGTGAGTATTACCATCTTTTTTGGGACACGCTAAAAGTCCATTTAGCGGAGGTCTACAGAGCGGTATACAGGGAGAAGCGGTTGGGCCCTTCTATGCGGGAGAGTGTAATACCTCTCCTTCATAAGAAAGGGGAAGTTAAAGATCTACGGAATTGCGCCCAATCAGCCTCCTTTGCGTGGATTACAAGATACTAGCCAAAGCTCTGATGCTCCGGCTACAAGTACACCTCCCTTTGGTCATTGGCCCCGACCAGGCTTGTGGCGTCCCAGGGAGGTCCATCACGGATATTTTAATGTTAACAAGGGACATTCTGGCTTATTCTAGAGAACGGAACCATC
Source organism: Acipenser ruthenus (assembly GCF_902713425.1). Taxonomy (NCBI): domain Eukaryota; kingdom Metazoa; phylum Chordata; class Actinopteri; order Acipenseriformes; family Acipenseridae; genus Acipenser; species Acipenser ruthenus. The sequence continues at coordinate 22,718,452 of NC_081198.1, read as the reverse complement.
CCCTCTGCCTGTTCAACCTTGACCAGGAGAAGGCGTTCGATAGGGTAAGCCATGAATATATGTACAAAGTGATGGACCAGATGAAATTCGCTCCTGGACTTAGGGGGTGGGTTAAAACCATCTATACAAATATTAGTACCCGAGTCTTGGTGAACAGACACCTGACTGGTAAAATATCTATCCAGTCAGGGGTCAGACAGGGTTGCCCACTATCCCCACTGCTATATGTCGTGTGCATTGAACCCCTCCTGCAGGCAATTCGTAGGGATACCAATATAACTGGTTTCGAGCTGCCTGGATCCAACGGGGTCCAGGTCAAAACAACAGCATATATGGACGATGTGTCACTCATTTGCACCAACACATCGTCGGTACCTCGGATTAGTAATATCCTTGAGAAGTACTGCACGGCGACCGGGGCAGTGATTAATAAGTCCAAGAGCGAAGTCTACGTGTCTAAAAATTGGCAGGTAGATAGGGAACTGTCGGACATGTACCCTGTCAAAAAATACAAAATCAAGATTCTGGGCCTCATTTTCGAGAACAATAGCTCGGGGGCCAGAGCTGGACGGCGGCCATTAACCAGGTCCGTAAAAAGATTGGCGGATGGAGCACAAGATCCTTAACAATGACGGGTAGAGTATTAATAACCAAGTCTATACTGTTCCCCATCCTCTCTTATGTAGGAAAAATCTTTCCCCCAGACAGGACCACCAAAAAAGTGGTGGACCGCATTATCCACCGCTTTATCTGGGGCAGCAAGATGGAGAGGGTAAAGCGAGCCACCCTGAGTAAAGCCGACAAGAAGGGAGGTAAGGGGGTCCCGGACGTTGTGCAGCTCACCCGAGTGCAGGGGCTCACGCAAACTATCCAGAACATCCAGGCCCTGGACAGGAAGGTATGTTACATGAATCGTTTCTATTTTGCCACCTGTCTCAGGGCCTTGGGCCTCTGCACTATTGATAACACCGTGCCGTACTCCTGGGACCCCCCATTGTATTATAGAACCTTAAGGGACACTATATATAAATTGGGCTTAGATAAAGCAAAATTGGCCTCCTGGGAATACAAGGCTGTAACTAAATATCTTGCCGGTTCCCAGGAAATTGAAAAAGTAGCTACTTTCTCCCTCACCCAAAGCCAAAAAATCTGGGAGAATGTGTCTCACAGCTGCCTCAGTAATGTCCAGAAGGATATAGCATGGAACACCGTCCACAGTGCACTCCCCACTCGAGCGTTCATGTTCAGGAGGGGACTAGCCCAAGTAGAAACATGCCCCTATGCAAAGTGCCGCAAGAGAGAAACACCAGCCCATATCTTCTGGGAGTGTGATGTGGCTGGCAGTGTCTGGCTCTCTGTCTCTGTCTTCCTAAACAGGTTTGCTGACACGGCCAAGATGACCGCTGAGACTGTGCTCTATGGGCCTGCGGGAGGAATCACTACCAGCACAGCTAAGTGCGTTTGGCGTGTCATCAATGTTGTCAAGCAGATCCTGTGGGAAGGCCGTAACGTCTGTGTCTATCACAAGCAGGAGCTAGACACTATCACCACGACCAGAAGGGCACAAACTCTTATCAAGGACTTTGTAATTCTGGACATCCGGACCCTCGGTAAGGACAAGGCCTGCGCGGAGTGGAGGATCGCCGGACTTCAGGACGTGAAGATGGAATAAAGGAAAAAACTGGAACCGCTAGCTCCTAGGAGCGGGACTACGGGGCACCGCTAAGCCTTTTATTTATTTTGTCATGCCAGCATTCCGCCCTTTTTAGCTGGCATGACCGTTTTTCAACGGTGCCCTGGTTTTATGTAGTCTTTTGTTTCAGTTTTATGGACTTTTATTTGATTTACGTTGAATGTTTTATTTGATTTTGTTTTGTTTTGTTTTATGTATCTTTAAGATTTTTAATGTAAACTATTAAAAGTTACATTTTAAGTGTTTTAAAATTTTAGAATTTTAAGTCACTGTTTTATACACTGTCCCTTTTCCCCTGTCCCTGTTTTAGATCTAGTTTTATGTTCACTTTTGAACCTTTTAGAGAGCACTCCCCGGCCCTCACAAGCACTGGTTTTTTATAGATGGTTCTTTTTTTCCAGTCACTTTTAAAACAGCACAGGTTTTTTTCATGTTGATTTTAATCTGTGTCTGTTTTAACCATGTACAAAGCACAATTGTCTTGGTGTTTTTAAATGTATTTTAAATGCTTTTAAAACAAAATGTATGTCTGTATGCATGAATGTCATCTTTAAAAGAAATGTAAAATGAATGAAAAAAACGAATGGGTGTAAATGTAAAAAAATGTAAAATCTCAATAAAAGAGTATCAGGGGACCATATATTAAATTGATTTTTGGAATCGGGAGATGGAACAGGGGCTTGCTCCGTCCACTCCACGCATCGGCCCGGTATTGCAGTACCTCCGGGAACGGTGCACACCTTTCTCTAACGTTGGTCAAAGTCAGATCTGGATCTCTCCTGTGAGCATTTTGTCTACCCCTGCTGGAGGGAGAGTGCCAGTGTTGATGCAAGTTTTCCCGCCGTTTTACTTCTTTTATTTTTCTTTCTCTCTTTCTTTCTTTCTCTCTTTCTTTCTTTCTCTATTTCTTTCTCTTTCTTTCTTGCTTTCTTTCTTTCTTTTATTCACATGTGGTGATGATGTAGACAGCAGCAGTTTGTTTCCTGGGAGCATGCAGCTAACCAGACAAGTGTGGTGGAACATGTCCCTATGCCAGGTCCTTCTTAGCCAGCCATATACTCTGGCTTCTCTTCAGTTCGAATAAATCTTTCTAAGACTAAGGCTTAGAGGGTAGTGGCATTGCCCGCTCCCTCCGAGGGTCTGTGAGAGGTTTGTTCGGGTGAGGAGGAACAGAATTTTTTTTATTTTTGACTGGCTTTCTTCAGCTCGGCAACTTTTTGGAAGACTAATGCTCAGTCTGGTTTTGGCTTGCCCAATCCAGGCCGAGGGTCTTTCAAGATTTTGTTGACTGTTGAGAGCAGTTTTTTCTTTTTCAGGCGGTTCCAGTTTTTTTCTTTTTCAGGCGGTTCCGGCTTTTCCAGACGTTCCTGGAGTTAGAGAGAAGGAGGACCTACCATCCAGACGACCTTTGAGGACCCTTTGATGACCTAGATGACCTCATCCCCAGCCCTTGATTGTAATCGAGATCCAGACCGAGAGAGCAGCAGGCGCCCAGCAGAGGGCGCCATCTGGGAGGAGCAGAGGGCGGCCCCGGACCCCGAGGAGGCGTCACAGCCACGATTCTTCCTACGTGGTCTCGGTGCCAAGCAGCGCCCCCTACTCTGCCAGGGAAGGACACCGTTCACCTGGGGAGGGGGTCCCTCTTGCGAGGCGACCATCTCCTCAGGGACTAAAGTAATAGTTCCTTCAACTGCCCAGATTTGCTGCTTACGTTGTTTCTTTTCCGTAGAGAGAGACAACCCGGACGTCCAGAGGCTTCTCCCACCCCAATCGGAGGAGCCAGCTGAAGGATGGCGTTCCGGCCAACCCAGGAGACTAGGAGGCACAATGCGGTGCGCTTCACAAGGACCCAGCAAGAGGAAACGGAACCAGGACTGACGAGACTGGAGTTCAGCCGGACCATTCTTCAGAGGGGTATGGGTTTTTCCCCTTCTGACTTGAATTGTTTGGTGAAATTGCCAGGGCTTAAGGAAGTGTTTGAGGTCAGTTTTAGGAACCCCCAAAAGTTACAAGAAATGTGGTCCTTTTGGGGGGAGAATAAATATCTCGCTCCATACAAAGAATTTTGTGTGGATGCACTGACAGACAGAGAAATGAAAGTTGTTACTGTCCAATTTTTCAATGAGGCTGTTAGCGACTATGATATTACAACATGGCTTAACCGCTATGGGAGGGTGTCATCAGAAGGGAGGAAAATTACTGACGAAGATGGGGTTTGGACAGGAGCCAGAAAGTGGCTGGTACGCCTCAATGTCGATCCATCGGGCATTGGAGGCGTCTGCCACATTCCAAACTCCATAGTGTTAGGGCCCAACAGAGGGCTGGTATTCTATAATGGGATGCCAAAACTCTGCAGGAAATGTGGGGAATTAGGACACCTGGCGGCCGCATGTACTGTAGTCAAGTGCAGGAACTGCGGCGCCCCCCACGAGACCAGCCACTGCAGAGAAGAGAGGCAGTGCAATTTGTGTGGAAAGAAGGGGCACCTGTTTAAGGACTGCCCCTCTTCCTATGCCAACATGGCCAGAGCCAGCAAGGCAAATACGAACAAGCCTAGGCCTGAGCAGGAAGAGGGAGCAAGTAACAAAGATCAGTCCACATCACCACCAACAGTATCCAAAACCCAGACTCCAGCACCACCATCATCACCAGCACCCCCCTCACTCCCCCGCGCCCGAGACATGTCCCGTTTTACGAGGACCCCTTCCCCCAGCCCAGAGAGAGAGTACAACAGCTACTCCACTAGCTCCTCCAGTAGCTCCTCTGATACAGAACACGAGGCAGGGAGGGAGCCCGGACCCAGCAGCGGCCCCCCCCTGAGTAGGGCCCTCTCAGCGCCAGCACTCCCCCTCGGCTCTCGTTATGACGCCATAAGGATTGAGTCCGTGGGGGAGGAAAGCGAAAGCGACAGTGAAAGTGAGAGTGAGAAGGAGGGGAAGGGAGTGAAGAACCAGCAGAGGGTGGGGAAAAGAAAGGGTAGAGACGAGGGGGGGAAAAGAAAGAAGATCAAGATCAAAGACAGCAAGTTGCAGGTGGCCCCCATAGATCCAAAACCAGATAATGTCCACACAAAGTCCCCAGTCTTGCCCTCGCAGGCAGAGACGGAGGCGAGTGGGACGGCTACACTGCCGCCTAGTGGGCAGGTAGCAGCCAGCCAGGGCATCCCCAGCCAGCCTTCCCAGTCGTTGGCACAAACCCTAGCACACCTCGCAGAAGAGGTGTTCACTAATGCACCGAGGGAGAGGTCGGGGTCAACACCTTCCCTGACCAGCAGTACCTCGGTAGCAATGACCCTCTTCAAGCGAAGGGCCTCCCTTCAAAGCATCCTTGACCCCCTCCCTTGTATGGGCAAAACCAGGGGCCCCCTAGAGGTCCTCCTAGATACAGCACTGGAGGACATGGGAATACCCCTGGACGCGGTAAGCCAGAAGTCTGCTAACAGCTCCAATTCAGCAGACGGTAACAGCCAAAGAATGCTGTCTGTCATAACCCCCCCCAGGACAAAGCTGACCCACACGTTCCGAGGGGCCCTGAGCAAGTTCCACCAGACTTACCTTGTGGGGAGTTGAATAGCCCAAACAACTCCACGTACTGTGCATATAAAGACGGTGCCTTCTTGGACGAGGCAGCAGTGAGTACCTTCTCAGGGGTGATGGGAGTTGCAAATAAGCCCAAGCCCCCTCGAAGCAAGCGTAGAGCTAAGAGTAGGAAGAGTGTCCCAACCTCCCAATCATAGTCGCTATGGGGTGGACGCAGCGACTCCTTTTCTTGTTAGCTACCCTGATGGCCCTGATATGTGTGTCTGTTAATGTCAGGAGCATCAGGGAGACACAAAAAAGATTTGATGTACTAAACTATCTAGCTAACTTGAAAGCAGATCTCATCTTTCTGCAGGAGTGTGGTATTTCGTCGAGCCCTGATTATAGGGACCTGAAGGAGAGTTGGACCCTGGGGGACTCCTTCTGGTCGGGCTCCAACATAGCCAGAGCCGACGGAGTAGGTATCCTGTTTAAAAACCCATTTATTACCTCCCGCAGCAGCAGGGAGGTAGAACCTGGTAGAATTCTGAGCGTGGATGTGACATACAACAACACTCCCCTCAGACTGGTCAATGTCTACGCACCCACTAACCAAAACGAAAGAGTTCAATTTTTTCCACAGCTGCGTCCACTCCTGCTGGGGAACGTACCCGTCATCGTGTCAGGTGACTTCAATTGTGCTCTGAGGGACGTAGACCGGAGCAGGCCACGCAACGACCGCTCTAGTAGAGTTGTGTCCTCCGTAATATCTGATTTCTCCCTGTGTGATGCAGGTAAGGACCTGGTGCCTCCCTTTACCTGGGTGAGCTCATCTGGGACCTCCTTCTCCCGTATAGATGTCGTCCTGCATACCAGCTCCCTTACGAAGACGGCAGTAGACACCCAGGCCGTCTTCTTCTCTGACCATAGGCTCCTGCAGGTAACATTGCAGGTCCCTCAGACCTCCCAGATGGGGTCAGGGGTCTGGAAATTAAACACCTCCTTACTCGATGACCCCTCCATAGCTGCAGCCTATAAGAGCAGGCTTGTTGAGTGGACCACTTTGCGTGACCTATTCAACTCCCCTATAGAGTGGTGGGAGATGGTCAAAATCAGAACTAAGGGTTATTTCATAGCAGCAGGCAAGAGGAAAGCAAAAGAAAGGAGGGCCAAATATAAACACCTGAATGCTGCCCTCCAGCGTCTGAGCCTGCTTCAGCTTCGGGGGTTCCCTGTAAGCGACGAGATAGCCCAGACCAAGCTAGATCTTTCAGTGCTTTGTAGGGAGGAACAACGAAAGGTCATGCACAATGCAAAGGTGCAAAAAATGGAGGAAGACGAAAAGTGTACTCGCTTCTTCTTCCAGAAAACGAGGGAGAAGCGGCACTTGATGTCCTCCATGCTCGACAGCAGGGGGAGGATAGTAGAGGATAGTGAGGGAGTGAAAAAAGTGGTAGAGAACTTCTATAGGGACCTGTATAACATCAAAGCTACAGATGACACCCTGATAGAGTGGTTCCTGAGCCAGTTGGAGCCTGACTCAGTGCGGGACGAGGAGGAGGAGGAGGAGAAGGACCCAGAACTCACGCTGGAGGAGCTCACCCAGGCGGTTAAGACCATGAACACCGGTAAGACGCCAGGTCCAGATGGCATCCCGGGTGAGTATTACCATCTTTTTTGGGACACGCTAAAAGTCCATTTAGCGGAGGTCTACAGAGCGGTATACAGGGAGAAGCGGTTGGGCCCTTCTATGCGGGAGAGTGTAATACCTCTCCTTCATAAGAAAGGGGAAGTTAAAGATCTACGGAATTGCGCCCAATCAGCCTCCTTTGCGTGGATTACAAGATACTAGCCAAAGCTCTGATGCTCCGGCTACAAGTACACCTCCCTTTGGTCATTGGCCCCGACCAGGCTTGTGGCGTCCCAGGGAGGTCCATCACGGATATTTTAATGTTAACAAGGGACATTCTGGCTTATTCTAGAGAACGGAACCATCCCCTCTGCCTGTTCAACCTTGACCAGGAGAAGGCGTTCGATAGGGTAAGCCATGAATATATGTACAAAGTGATGGACCAGATGAAATTCGCTCCTGGACTTAGGGGGTGGGTTAAAACCATCTATACAAATATTAGTACCCGAGTCTTGGTGAACAGACACCTGACTGGTAAAATATCTATCCAGTCAGGGGTCAGACAGGGTTGCCCACTATCCCCACTGCTATATGTCGTGTGCATTGAACCCCTCCTGCAGGCAATTCGTAGGGATACCAATATAACTGGTTTCGAGCTGCCTGGATCCAACGGGGTCCAGGTCAAAACAACAGCATATATGGACGATGTGTCACTCATTTGCACCAACACATCGTCGGTACCTCGGATTAGTAATATCCTTGAGAAGTACTGCACGGCGACCGGGGCAGTGATTAATAAGTCCAAGAGCGAAGTCTACGTGTCTAAAAATTGGCAGGTAGATAGGGAACTGTCGGACATGTACCCTGTCAAAAAATACAAAATCAAGATTCTGGGCCTCATTTTCGAGAACAATAGCTCGGGGGCCAGAGCTGGACGGCGGCCATTAACCAGGTCCGTAAAAAGATTGGCGGATGGAGCACAAGATCCTTAACAATGACGGGTAGAGTATTAATAACCAAGTCTATACTGTTCCCCATCCTCTCTTATGTAGGAAAAATCTTTCCCCCAGACAGGACCACCAAAAAAGTGGTGGACCGCATTATCCACCGCTTTATCTGGGGCAGCAAGATGGAGAGGGTAAAGCGAGCCACCCTGAGTAAAGCCGACAAGAAGGGAGGTAAGGGGGTCCCGGACGTTGTGCAGCTCACCCGAGTGCAGGGGCTCACGCAAACTATCCAGAACATCCAGGCCCTGGACAGGAAGGTATGTTACATGAATCGTTTCTATTTTGCCACCTGTCTCAGGGCCTTGGGCCTCTGCACTATTGATAACACCGTGCCGTACTCCTGGGACCCCCCATTGTATTATAGAACCTTAAGGGACACTATATATAAATTGGGCTTAGATAAAGCAAAATTGGCCTCCTGGGAATACAAGGCTGTAACTAAATATCTTGCCGGTTCCCAGGAAATTGAAAAAGTAGCTACTTTCTCCCTCACCCAAAGCCAAAAAATCTGGGAGAATGTGTCTCACAGCTGCCTCAGTAATGTCCAGAAGGATATAGCATGGAACACCGTCCACAGTGCACTCCCCACTCGAGCGTTCATGTTCAGGAGGGGACTAGCCCAAGTAGAAACATGCCCCTATGCAAAGTGCCGCAAGAGAGAAACACCAGCCCATATCTTCTGGGAGTGTGATGTGGCTGGCAGTGTCTGGCTCTCTGTCTCTGTCTTCCTAAACAGGTTTGCTGACACGGCCAAGATGACCGCTGAGACTGTGCTCTATGGGCCTGCGGGAGGAATCACTACCAGCACAGCTAAGTGCGTTTGGCGTGTCATCAATGTTGTCAAGCAGATCCTGTGGGAGGGCCGTAACGTCTGTGTCTATCACAAGCAGGAGCTAGACACTATCACCACGACCAGAAGGGCACAAACTCTTATCAAGGACTTTGTAATTCTGGACATCCGGACCCTCGGGAAGGACAAGGCCTGCGCGGAGTGGAGGATCGCCGGACTTCAGGACGTGAAGATGGAATAAAGGAAAAAACTGGAACCGCTAGCTCCTAGGAGCGGGACTACGGGGCACCGCTAAGCCTTTTATTTATTTTGTCATGCCAGCATTCCGCCCTTTTTAGCTGGCATGACCGTTTTTCAACGGTGCCCTGGTTTTATGTAGTCTTTTGTTTCAGTTTTATGGACTTTTATTTGATTTACGTTGAATGTTTTATTTGATTTTGTTTTGTTTTGTTTTATGTATCTTTAAGATTTTTAATGTAAACTATTAAAAGTTACATTTTAAGTGTTTTAAAATTTTAGAATTTTAAGTCACTGTTTTATACACTGTCCCTTTTCCCCTGTCCCTGTTTTAGATCTAGTTTTATGTTCACTTTTGAACCTTTTAGAGAGCACTCCCCGGCCCTCACAAGCACTGGTTTTTTATAGATGGTTCTTTTTTTCCAGTCACTTTTAAAACAGCACAGGTTTTTTTCATGTTGATTTTAATCTGTGTCTGTTTTAACCATGTACAAAGCACAATTGTCTTGGTGTTTTTAAATGTATTTTAAATGCTTTTAAAACAAAATGTATGTCTGTATGCATGAATGTCATCTTTAAAAGAAATGTAAAATGAATGAAAAAAACGAATGGGTGTAAATGTAAAAAAATGTAAAATCTCAATAAAAGAGTATCAGGGGACCATATATTAAATTGATTTTTGGAATCGGGAGATGGAACAGGGGCTTGCTCCGTCCACTCCACGCATCGGCCCGGTATTGCAGTACCTCCGGGAACGGTGCACACCTTTCTCTAACGTTGGTCAAAGTCAGATCTGGATCTCTCCTGTGAGCATTTTGTCTACCCCTGCTGGAGGGAGAGTGCCAGTGTTGATGCAAGTTTTCCCGCCGTTTTACTTCTTTTATTTTTCTTTCTCTCTTTCTTTCTTTCTCTCTTTCTTTCTTTCTCTATTTCTTTCTCTTTCTTTCTTGCTTTCTTTCTTTCTTTTATTCACATGTGGTGATGATGTAGACAGCAGCAGTTTGTTTCCTGGGAGCATGCAGCTAACCAGACAAGTGTGGTGGAACATGTCCCTATGCCAGGTCCTTCTTAGCCAGCCATATACTCTGGCTTCTCTTCAGTTCGAATAAATCTTTCTAAGACTAAGGCTTAGAGGGTAGTGGCATTGCCCGCTCCCTCCGAGGGTCTGTGAGAGGTTTGTTCGGGTGAGGAGGAACAGAATTTTTTTTATTTTTGACTGGCTTTCTTCAGCTCGGCAACTTTTTGGAAGACTAATGCTCAGTCTGGTTTTGGCTTGCCCAATCCAGGCCGAGGGTCTTTCAAGATTTTGTTGACTGTTGAGAGCAGTTTTTTCTTTTTCAGGCGGTTCCAGTTTTTTTCTTTTTCAGGCGGTTCCGGCTTTTCCAGACGTTCCTGGAGTTAGAGAGAAGGAGGACCTACCATCCAGACGACCTTTGAGGACCCTTTGATGACCTAGATGACCTCATCCCCAGCCCTTGATTGTAATCGAGATCCAGACCGAGAGAGCAGCAGGCGCCCAGCAGAGGGCGCCATCTGGGAGGAGCAGAGGGCGGCCCCGGACCCCGAGGAGGCGTCACAGCCACGATTCTTCCTACGTGGTCTCGGTGCCAAGCAGCGCCCCCTACTCTGCCAGGGAAGGACACCGTTCACCTGGGGAGGGGGTCCCTCTTGCGAGGCGACCATCTCCTCAGGGACTAAAGTAATAGTTCCTTCAACTGCCCAGATTTGCTGCTTACGTTGTTTCTTTTCCGTAGAGAGAGACAACCCGGACGTCCAGAGGCTTCTCCCACCCCAATCGGAGGAGCCAGCTGAAGGATGGCGTTCCGGCCAACCCAGGAGACTAGGAGGCACAATGCGGTGCGCTTCACAAGGACCCAGCAAGAGGAAACGGAACCAGGACTGACGAGACTGGAGTTCAGCCGGACCATTCTTCAGAGGGGTATGGGTTTTTCCCCTTCTGACTTGAATTGTTTGGTGAAATTGCCAGGGCTTAAGGAAGTGTTTGAGGTCAGTTTTAGGAACCCCCAAAAGTTACAAGAAATGTGGTCCTTTTGGGGGGAGAATAAATATCTCGCTCCATACAAAGAATTTTGTGTGGATGCACTGACAGACAGAGAAATGAAAGTTGTTACTGTCCAATTTTTCAATGAGGCTGTTAGCGACTATGATATTACAACATGGCTTAACCGCTATGGGAGGGTGTCATCAGAAGGGAGGAAAATTACTGACGAAGATGGGGTTTGGACAGGAGCCAGAAAGTGGCTGGTACGCCTCAATGTCGATCCATCGGGCATTGGAGGCGTCTGCCACATTCCAAACTCCATAGTGTTAGGGCCCAACAGAGGGCTGGTATTCTATAATGGGATGCCAAAACTCTGCAGGAAATGTGGGGAATTAGGACACCTGGCGGCCGCATGTACTGTAGTCAAGTGCAGGAACTGCGGCGCCCCCCACGAGACCAGCCACTGCAGAGAAGAGAGGCAGTGCAATTTGTGTGGAAAGAAGGGGCACCTGTTTAAGGACTGCCCCTCTTCCTATGCCAACATGGCCAGAGCCAGCAAGGCAAATACGAACAAGCCTAGGCCTGAGCAGGAAGAGGGAGCAAGTAACAAAGATCAGTCCACATCACCACCAACAGTATCCAAAACCCAGACTCCAGCACCACCATCATCACCAGCACCCCCCTCACTCCCCCGCCCCCGAGACATGTCCCGTTTTACGAGGACCCCTTCCCCCAGCCCAGAGAGAGAGTACAACAGCTACTCCACTAGCTCCTCCAGTAGCTCCTCTGATACAGAACACGAGGCAGGGAGGGAGCCCGGACCCAGCAGCGGCCCCCCCCTGAGTAGGGCCCTCTCAGCGCCAGCACTCCCCCTCGGCTCTCGTTATGACGCCATAAGGATTGAGTCCGTGGGGGAGGAAAGCGAAAGCGACAGTGAAAGTGAGAGTGAGAAGGAGGGGAAGGGAGTGAAGAACCAGCAGAGGGTGGGGAAAAGAAAGGGTAGAGACGAGGGGGGGAAAAGAAAGAAGATCAAGATCAAAGACAGCAAGTTGCAGGTGGCCCCCATAGATCCAAAACCAGATAATGTCCACACAAAGTCCCCAGTCTTGCCCTCGCAGGCAGAGACGGAGGCGAGTGGGACGGCTACACTGCCGCCTAGTGGGCAGGTAGCAGCCAGCCAGGGCATCCCCAGCCAGCCTTCCCAGTCGTTGGCACAAACCCTAGCACACCTCGCAGAAGAGGTGTTCACTAATGCACCGAGGGAGAGGTCGGGGTCAACACCTTCCCTGACCAGCAGTACCTCGGTAGCAATGACCCTCTTCAAGCGAAGGGCCTCCCTTCAAAGCATCCTTGACCCCCTCCCTTGTATGGGCAAAACCAGGGGCCCCCTAGAGGTCCTCCTAGATACAGCACTGGAGGACATGGGAATACCCCTGGACGCGGTAAGCCAGAAGTCTGCTAACAGCTCCAATTCAGCAGACGGTAACAGCCAAAGAATGCTGTCTGTCATAACCCCCCCCAGGACAAAGCTGACCCACACGTTCCGAGGGGCCCTGAGCAAGTTCCACCAGACTTACCTTGTGGGGAGTTGAATAGCCCAAACAACTCCACGTACTGTGCATATAAAGACGGTGCCTTCTTGGACGAGGCAGCAGTGAGTACCTTCTCAGGGGTGATGGGAGTTGCAAATAAGCCCAAGCCCCCTCGAAGCAAGCGTAGAGCTAAGAGTAGGAAGAGTGTCCCAACCTCCCAATCATAGTCGCTATGGGGTGGACGCAGCGACTCCTTTTCTTGTTAGCTACCCTGATGGCCCTGATATGTGTGTCTGTTAATGTCAGGAGCATCAGGGAGACACAAAAAAGATTTGATGTACTAAACTATCTAGCTAACTTGAAAGCAGATCTCATCTTTCTGCAGGAGTGTGGTATTTCGTCGAGCCCTGATTATAGGGACCTGAAGGAGAGTTGGACCCTGGGGGACTCCTTCTGGTCGGGCTCCAACATAGCCAGAGCCGACGGAGTAGGTATCCTGTTTAAAAACCCATTTATTACCTCCCGCAGCAGCAGGGAGGTAGAACCTGGTAGAATTCTGAGCGTGGATGTGACATACAACAACACTCCCCTCAGACTGGTCAATGTCTACGCACCCACTAACCAAAACGAAAGAGTTCAATTTTTTCCACAGCTGCGTCCACTCCTGCTGGGGAACGTACCCGTCATCGTGTCAGGTGACTTCAATTGTGCTCTGAGGGACGTAGACCGGAGCAGGCCACGCAACGACCGCTCTAGTAGAGTTGTGTCCTCCGTAATATCTGATTTCTCCCTGTGTGATGCAGGTAAGGACCTGGTGCCTCCCTTTACCTGGGTGAGCTCATCTGGGACCTCCTTCTCCCGTATAGATCTCGTCCTGCATACCAGCTCCCTTACGAAGACGGCAGTAGACACCCAGGCCGTCTTCTTCTCTGACCATAGGCTCCTGCAGGTAACATTGCAGGTCCCTCAGACCTCCCAGATGGGGTCAGGGGTCTGGAAATTAAACACCTCCTTACTCGATGACCCCTCCATAGCTGCAGCCTATAAGAGCAGGCTTGTTGAGTGGACCACTTTGCGTGACCTATTCAACTCCCCTATAGAGTGGTGGGAGATGGTCAAAATCAGAACTAAGGGTTATTTCATAGCAGCAGGCAAGAGGAAAGCAAAAGAAAGGAGGGCCAAATATAAACACCTGAATGCTGCCCTCCAGCGTCTGAGCCTGCTTCAGCTTCGGGGGTTCCCTGTAAGCGACGAGATAGCCCAGACCAAGCTAGATCTTTCAGTGCTTTGTAGGGAGGAACAACGAAAGGTCATGCACAATGCAAAGGTGCAAAAAATGGAGGAAGACGAAAAGTGTACTCGCTTCTTCTTCCAGAAAACGAGGGAGAAGCGGCACTTGATGTCCTCCATGCTCGACAGCAGGGGGAGGATAGTAGAGGATAGTGAGGGAGTGAAAAAAGTGGTAGAGAACTTCTATAGGGACCTGTATAACATCAAAGCTACAGATGACACCCTGATAGAGTGGTTCCTGAGCCAGTTGGAGCCTGACTCAGTGCGGGACGACGAGGAGGAGGAGAAGGACCCAGAACTCACGCTGGAGGAGCTCACCCAGGCGGTTAAGACCATGAACACCGGTAAGACGCCAGGTCCAGATGGCATCCCGGGTGAGTATTACCATCTTTTTTGGGACACGCTAAAAGTCCATTTAGCGGAGGTCTACAGAGCGGTCTACAGGGAGAAGCGGTTGGGCCCTTCTATGCGGGAGAGTGTAATTACTCTCCTTCATAAGAAAGGGGAAGTTAAAGATCTACGGAATTGGCGCCCAATCAGCCTCCTTTGCGTGGATTACAAGATACTAGCCAAAGCTCTGATGCTCCGGCTACAAGTACACCTCCCTTTGGTCATTGGCCCCGACCAGAGAATGGAACCATCCCCTCTGCCTGTTCAACCTTGACCAGGAGAAGGCGTTCGATAGGGTAAGCCATGAATATATGTACAAAGTGATGGACCAGATGAAATTCGCTCCTGGACTTAGGGGGTGGGTTAAAACCATCTATACAAATATTAGTACCCGAGTCTTGGTGAACAGGCACCTGACTGGTAAAATATCTATCCAGTCAGGGGTCAGACAGGGTTGCCCACTATCCCCACTGCTATATGTCGTGTGCATTGAACCCCTCCTGCAGGCAATTCGTAGGGATACCAATATAACTGGTTTCCAGCTGCCTGGATCCAACGGGGTCCAGGTCAAAACAACAGCATATATGGACGATGTGTCACTCATTTGCACCAACACATCGTCGGTACCTCGGATTAGTAATATCCTTGAGAAGTACTGCACGGCGACCGGGGCAGTGATTAATAAGTCCAAGAGCGAAGTCTACGTGTCTAAAAATGGGCAGGTAGATAGGGAACTGTCGGACATGTACCCTGTCAAAAAGGACAAAATCAAGATTCTGGGCCTCATTTTCGAGAACAATAGCTCAGGGGCCCAGAGCTGGACGGCGGCCATTAACCAGGTCCGTAAAAAGATTGGCGGATGGAGCACAAGATCCTTAACAATGACGGGTAGAGTATTAATAACCAAGTCTATACTGTTCCCCATCCTCTCTTATGTAGGAAAAGTCTTTCCCCCAGACAGGACCACCAAAAAAGTGGTGGACTGCATTATCCACCGCTTTATCTGGGGCAGCAAGATGGAGAGGGTAAAGCGAGCCACCCTGAGTAAAGCCGACAAGAAGGGAGGTAAGGGGGTCCCGGACATTGTGCAGCTCACCCGAGTGCAGGGGCTCACGCAAACTATCAAGAACATCCAGGCCCTGGACAGGAAGGTATGTTACATGAATCGTTTCTATTTTGCCACCTGTCTCAGGGCCTTGGGCCTCTGCACTATTGATAACACCGTGCCGTACTCCTGGGACCCCCCATTGTATTATAGAACCTTAAGGGACACAATATATAAATTGGGCTTAGATAAAGCAAAACTGGCCTCCTGGGAATACAAGGCTGTAACTAAATATCTTGCCGGTTCCAAGGAAATTGAAAAAGTAGCTACTTTCTCCCTCACCCAAAGCCAAAAAATCTGGGAGAATGTGTCTCACAGCTGCCTCAGTAATGTCCAGAAGGATATAGCATGGAACACCGTCCACAGTGCACTCCCCACTCGAGCGTTCATGTTCAGGAGGGGACTAGCCCAAGTAGAAACATGCCCCTATGCAAAGTGCCGCAAGAGAGAAACACCAGCCCATATCTTCTGGGAGTGTGATGTGGCTGGCAGTGTCTGGCTCTCTGTCTCTGTCTTCCTAAACAGGTTTGCTGACACTGCCAAGATGACCGCTGAGACTGTGCTCTATGGGCCTGCGGGAGGAATCACTACCAGCACAGCTAAGTGCATTTGGCGTGTCATCAATGTTGTCAAGCAGATCCTGTGGGAAGGCCGTAACGTCTGTGTCTATCACAAGCAGGAGCTAGACACTATCACCACGACCAGAAGGGCACAAACTCTTATCAAGGACTTTGTAATTCTGGACATCCGGACCCTCGGGAAGGACAAGGCCTGCGCGGAGTGGAGGATCGCCGGACTTCAGGACGTGAAGATGGAATGAGGGGAAAAACTGGAACCGCTAGCTCCTAGGAGCGGGACTACGGGGCACCGTTAAGCCTTTATTTATTTTGTCATGCCAGCATTCCGCCCTTTTTAGCTGGCATGACCGTTTTTTGAACGGTGCCCTGGTTTTATGTAGTCTCTTTGTTTCAGTTTTATGGATTTTAATTTGATTTATTTTGAATGTTTTATTTGATTTTGTTTTGTTTTGTTTTATGTATCTAAAAGATTTTTAACGTCAACTATTAAAAGTTACATTTTAAGTGTTTTAAAATTTTAGAATTTTAACGCACTGTTTTACACACTGTCCCTTTTCCCCTGTCCCTGTTTTAGTAATATAGTTTTATGTTCACTTTTGAACCTTTTTAGAGAGCACTCCCCGGCCCTCACAAGCACTGGTTTTTTATAGATGGTTCTTTTTTTCCAGTCACTTTTAAAGCAGCACAGGTTTTTTTCATGTTGATTTTAATCTGTGTCTGTTTTAACCATGTACAAAGCACAATTGTCTTGGTGTTTTTAAATGTGTTTTAAATGCTTTTAAAACAAAATGTATGTCTGTATGCATGAATGTCATCTTTAAAAGAAATGTAAAATGAATGAAAAAAACGAATGGGTGTAAATGTAAAAAAATGTAAAATCTCAATAAAAGAGTATTTTGGCTAAGATCAAGTGTAGTATCTGTTCTTATCAGTTTAATATCTGATACGTCCCCTATCAGGGGACCATATATTAAATTGATTTTTGGAATCGGGAGATGGAACAGGGGCTTGCTCCGTCCACTCCACGCATCGGCCCGGTATTGCAGTACCTCCGGGAACGGTGCACACCTTTCTCTAACGTTGGTCAAAGTCAGATCTGGATCTCTCCTGTGAGCATTTTGTCTACCCCTGCTGGAGGGAGAGTGCCAGTGTTGATGCAAGTTTTCCCGCCGTTTTCCTTCTTTTTTTTTCTTTCTCTCTTTCTTTCTTTCTCTCTTTCTCTTTCTTTCTTGCTTTCTTTCTTTCTTTTATTCACATGTGGTGATGATGTAGACAGCAGCAGTTTGTTTCCTGGGAGCATGCAGCTAACCAGACAAGTGTGGTGGAAAATGTCCCTATGCCAGGACCTTCTTAGCAAGCCAGCCAGCCAGCGAGGCACAGTTGTAGTTACCCAAGGCACCTTGCACAGCATAGCAGCTTGGCATGACTATTTGTAAGACGCACTCCGCCAGTTTATGTTTTGTTTTTGGTGTTATGTGTGTGTTTTTGCTTTTTTTTTTTTCTCCTGCTTAAATTGCACATTTCCCCTCTGGAAGCAGCAGCCCGTTTTTTGGGGGTCTGCTTGTGCTTGGAATTTTGAACCCACCTTTGAATCCCCCTGTGCCGTCCGGGCTGGGTGGCCCCGGGCAAGGGCCAAGTCGCCATCGCTTCTCGGCCTTTTGGCTAAGATCAAGTGTAGTATCTGTTCTTATCAGTTTAATATCTGATACGTCCCCTATCAGGGGACCATATATTAAATTGATTTTTGGAATCAGGAGATGGAACAGGGGCTTGCTCCGTCCACTCCACGCATCGGCCCGGTATTGCAGTACCTCCGGGAACGGTGCACACCTTTCTCTAACGTTGGTCAATGTCAGATCTGGATCTCTCCTGTGAGCATTTTGTCTACCCCTGCTGGAGGGAGAGTGCCAGTGTTGATGCAAGTTTTCCCGCCGTTTTACTTCTTTTTTTTTTCTTTCTCTCTTTCTTTCTTTCTCTCTTTCTTTCTTTTCACTCTGAAGATCTTTTTATGACATTTTGGGATAGATACAAAGTGTACTCAATGAAAGCTCCTGTGAAGGATTATGCTGCTGAATCATTATGGAATCGCAATTTCAGAGTTATAACAGTCCACATGTTTAATCCTTATGCATCTGACTGGGATATTGAATCTTTTCTGGGGAAATACTGTGATGTACTAGTGAGTACAGTTTATCAGAGAGATCTATTGGGAATCTGGAATGGCAAGAGACAATTCAAAGTGCTATTAAGGCAAGACGCCAAAGGTTTCGATGGGTATAGGCACCCTCCGGCAAACTTTTCTATTGGGCCCAACAGAGGCTACTTGTTTTATTCTGGCCAACCGCTATACTGCCGAAAATGCATGTCCTTTGGTCACACAGAAATGCATTTTAATCAAATTCGTTGTAGGAACTGCGAGGAGTTGGGACATGAAACAAAGGACTGTCCGTTTGTTAAAAAATGTAATATTTGTGGATCTGATGAGCATCTCTTTAGACAATGCCCACAGAAGAAAAGGTCCTTTGCAGAGGTGATTAGAGAGGACCAAGAAAAGGAACCAGAAAATGAGCAGCAAGATGGGGGAGAGCTAAGGGGTGGTCCCGCTGATGTAAGCGAAGCACAGGAGGAAAATGTGGCTGTGGATAAGGTGATTTCAAGTGGCAGTGGGGTTCAGTCAGAGTAAAGCAGAGTGCCTGGCCAAGAGGAAGCTCGGCAAACTGTTCAAGAGGCTGAGCGGGAGGAGATTGAGGCGAGTAGGGAAATGCTAGAGGAAAAGATGGAGCTGAACCAAGAAACAAGCAAGGAGGAGGGCTGGATGGATGTGGACAAGAAAAGTGGGAAAAGGAAAAAAGATTCTGGGAATGAGAGGAAGGCAGCTGAACAAAAGCTAGCAAAAGGGAAGAAAGCAAAGGAAGGGGAGGGGATAGAGCATGGAAACAGGTTTGATGGCTTACATAATCTGCCAGATTCAGATACAGAACTGAGGAGTAAATCAACAGAGAGTGGGACTGAGTTAGGTTCTGAACTGAGAAGCTTTTTGTTGTCACCAGCGAGCCCATGTCGGTCGGATTTAGGATTACAAAGCAGTGATTTTAATGTTGAGGAATTTCTGGACAATGCTCAACTCCAACAATTTAATGAGACTACATTGGCTGTACCTATTTTACCTGCAATACAAGAGGAAGGAGTAGGACCTACAAGCCAAGCTTAAATAAAGGGTTTATTTTTAATAATATAAATTATAAATGGCTTCAATTAATTTAATTTCAGTTAATGTTAGGGGCTTGAGGAATAATCAGAAAAGAGCATCTGTGTTAAATTCTTTCAAGTATATTAAGTTTTCAGTTTGTTTTTTGCAAGAAGTACATTTAAAAGATGAAGGGGACATAAAGGGGTTTTCAAGGGAATGGGATCAGGGGGAATCGAGATGTAGTGTGGGGGGTGTGCACTCATCAGGGGTGGGGATTTTGTTTAAGGATAGAGGGTTAGAAGTGAAGGATTCTTTTTCTATGGTGCCAGGGAGGGTACTAGTAGCAGATGTGGATGGGAGGGGACAAAAGTTAAGATTAATTAATGTATATGCTCCTCCAACAAGGAAAGAGCGAAAAGAATTATTTTGGGGTTTGGGGGATGTATTAATGACAAATAGGCATGTAATAGTGGGGGGAGACTTTAATGTCTGTTTAGATGCAGTTCAATCAGAAGATTTTAGTTGCAAGGATTTACGGTTGATTTTGTCTAATTTTAATTTAATAGATTCTTTTAAAAAGTTAAATAAAGGAAAGCCAGGATTTACCTGGAGAAATTCTAGGGGTGCAAAGAGTAGAATTGATTATTTCTTTGTGACCAATGATTTGACTTTAGAACATTTTTCTGTTTTGCCTGTTTGGTTTTCAGATCATGATATGATTTCTTTAGGGGTAATATTAGACGGGCCAGTATTTGGTGTCGGGTATTGGAAATTGAATTGCAAAATTTTAGAAGAGAAAAAGTTTAGGGAACAATTTATTTTATATTTTAATGAGTGGGTGGAATTGAAACCTTATTACAAATCCTGGATTGATTGGTGGGAGGATGTGAAGCGAAAAGTTAAGGTGTTTGCGCAGGGATATTGTAAATCAAAAGCATTTGAGGAAAGGAAAGATATATTGGGTTTACAAAAGAGGTTGGAGGAGATGCGGGTGAAGGATAATAATGGTGGGAATATGGATTGGGAGCAGTATAGTTTGTGTAAGGAGAGGTTAAAGGCGATTTATAGTAACAGAGCTGCTAAATTCATGTTTAGAAGCCAACTAGTCTTTTATGAGACTAATGAAAAATGTTGTCATCAGTTTTTCAAGCCTATGAGGGAGAAACAAAAGAAAAGAATGATTGAGGGATTAAGAGATAAAGATGGAAGGGAGGTATCGGATAATGAGTCTATGGTAGATAGTGCAAGTTATTTTTATGAGGAGTTGTTTTCAGAAAGGAAAATAGATGATAAAGCAGGAGATACATTTTTAAATAATTTGGGATCTAGAGTGCCAGAAGAGAGTAAAATTGAATTGGAGAAGGTTATTGAGTTGAGCGAGTTAACAGCAGCTGTAAATGAGATGAAAAACAATAAAGTGCCGGGGTCAGATGGACTGCCAAGGGAGTTTTATTGGGCTTTCTGGGACATTATTGGTCCAGTGTTTAAAGAGGTAATAAAGGAAGTGTTTGACAGAGGAGAATTGTTAAAATCAATGAAGGAAGGGATTATTTCTTTATTATATAAAAAGGGGGACATTAAGGATTTGAAAAACTGGAGGCCTGTGACCTTATTAAATGTGGATTATAAAATTAATAGCAAAGACAGTAACTAATAGGTTAAGGGGGGTGATGGGTTTCATTGTACATAAAGACCAGACATGTGGGGTAGTGGGAAGATCAGCGCAATGGAATTTGCAATTGACTAGAGATGTAATTTGGTGGGTACAGGACAGGAATATTCCATTAATTTTAGTGAGCCTTGATCAAGAAAAGGCATTTGATAGGGTCAACCACCAGTTTTTATTTAGAATTTTGGAGAGGTTAGGTTTTGGGTGTCATTTAATCAAATGGTTAGGAATAATGTATAAAGATGTAGTGAGTAGAGTCAATGTGAATGGGCACTTGGGGAAGCTAATTAAACAAAGGTCGGGGGTGAGACAGGGGTGTCCGCTATCCCCCTTACTTTATGTATTGTTCATGGAACCTTACGCTGCAGCACTGAGGGCAGATAAGGGGGTGAAGGGGTTAATTATTCCAGGGAGTGGGGGTGTGGAATTAAAAATTGCACAGTATGCAGATGACACAAGTTTATATTTAGAGTCTGATAATGATATAAGGAGAGCATTTCAGTTAATGGACTTGTTTTCTTTAGCATCAGGTTCAAAGTTAAACTTGAGTAAAACAAATGTCATGTTCTTGGGAGCTTGGGAAAACAGGAAGGAAACACCTTTGGGGTTGAACATAGTTTCAGATGGGATTAAAATATTAGGGGTTAATTTCTATCAAAGGGGTAGTGATTTAAAGAATTGGGCAGACAAAATTGTTAAAATGAATAAAAAGTTAAATATGTGGAAAGCAAGGAAACTGACCTATATGGGGAAGGTGTTGGTTCTAAAAACAGACGTGTTACCTTCTCTGTTGTACCTAGCTTATGTATATCCGTTGCCTCCAAGATATAGGAGAAGTGTTATTCGTATGATTTTTGAGTTTATGTGGGGAGGGAAATATGAGTACATCAAGAGAGGGGAGATGTATAAGGCTGTGGAGAAAGGAGGGAGGGATGTTCCTCACATTCCTGTGAAATTAGATTGTTTATTTGTGGCAAATTTATGTAAAGCTTTGCAGGGTGAATTTAAACATAATTTTCAGTTTTTTGTTAGATTGTGGTTTTCATTTACAATGAGACATTTTGTTAAAATAAATAACATGGGACCAAGAGCGGAGCAATTACCAGGACATTATCAACATGCGGTGAAGTGGCTGAAGCAGAATCCAGTCTGTAAAGAGGTAGAGATCTGCACAGAGCATAAAGAACTGTATAAAGAATCGGTGAAAGTATTTTATAATAATGAATACAGTTCAGTGGCCCCTGAGACTTGGGGAAATATTCAGCCAAAGGGGCTAGATAATAACCTAAAAGATTTAAATTGGATGATGCTTCATAAAAGGAAGGCTGTAAGGGAGGTGTTATTCAGACATAAACTGACCAGAAATGCTTTTTGTCCTAGGGGAACATGTTTTGTGGAAGAAACACAGGAACATGTGTTTTGGGAATGTCCATTTGCAGCAACAGTATGGAATAAAACTAGAGTGATCATAGACAAGGTGGTACCAGGAACAAAGCTGTCATACGATGTAATATTGAAAGGGTTTGTAAAGAGTGCCACAAAAACAAAACAACAATGGCTGTTATGGTTAATTCTCAGTTTAATTAAGTTTGAATTATGGGAATGTAGAAATAAACTGATTAAAAATAACATAGAGATAAAAGGGGAGGTAATAATTGAAAGAGTGTGTAGTGACATAAGGGGTAGAGTTAAAAGGGATGTGTTGAAATGGGGGTATAATTCAGCAAGAGAAAGGTGGAAGGGTTTGTTTATATTGTAATTATTGATGTATGTGACTATATATTTGGAAAATTGTTTGTATAATAAATTTGTGGAATTTTTCTAATAAAAAAAAAAATAAAAAAAATAATCTGTTCTTATCAGTTTAATATCTGATACGTCCCCTATCAGGGGACCATATATTAAATTGATTTTTGGAATCGGGAGATGGAACAGGGGCTTGCTCCGTCCACTCCACGCATCGGCCCGGTATTGCAGTACCTCCGGGAACGGTGCACACCTTTCTCTAACGTTGGTCAAAGTCAGATCTGGATCTCTCCTGTGAGCATTTTGTCTACCCCTGCTGGAGGGAGAGTGCCAGTGTTGATGCAAGTTTTCCCGCCGTTTTACTTCTTTTTTTTTTTCTTTCTCTCTTTCTTTCTTTCTCTCTTTCTTTCTCTTTCTTTCTTGCTTTCTTTCTTTCTTTTATTCACATGTGGTGATGATGTAGACAGCAGCAGTTTGTTTCCTGGGAGCATGCAGCTAACCAGACAAGTGTGGTGGAACATGTCCCTATGCCAGGACCTTCTTAGCAAGCCAGCCAGCCAGCGAGGCACAGTTGTAGTTACCCAAGGCACCTTGCACAGCATAGCAGCTTGGCATGACTATTTGTAAGACGCACTCCGCCAGTTTATGTTTTGTTTTTGGTGTTATGTGTGTGTTTTTGCTTTGTTTTCTCCTGCTTAAATTGCACATTTCCCCTCTGGAAGCAGCAGCCCGTTTTTTGGGGGTCTGCTTGTGCTTGGAATTTTGCACCCACCTTTGAATCCCCCTGTGCCGTCCGGGCTGGGGGGCCCCGGGCAAGGGCCAAGTCGCCATCGCTTCTCGGCCTTTTGGCTAAGATCAAGTGTAGTATCTGTTCTTATCAGTTTAATATCTGATACCCGTCATCGTGTCAGGTGACTTCAATTGTGCTCTGAGGGACGTAGACCGGAGCAGGCCACGCAACGACCGCTCTAGTAGAGTTTTGTCCTCCGTAATATTTGATTTCTCCCTGTGTGATGCAGGTAAGGACCTGGTGCCTCCCTTTACCTGGGTGAGCTCATCTGGGACCTCCTTCTCCCGTATAGATCTCGTCCTGCATACCAGCTCCCTTACAAAGACGGCAGTAGACACCCAGGCCGTCTTCTTCTCTGACCATAGGCTCCTGCAGGTAACATTGCAGGTCCCTCAGACCTCCCAGATGGGGTCAGGGGTTTGGAAATTAAACACCTCCTTACTCGATGACCCCTCCATAGCTGCAGCCTATAAGAGCAGGCTTGTTGAGTGGACCACTTTGCGTGACCTATTCAACTCCCCTATAGAGTGGTGGGAGATGGTCAAAATCAGAACTAAGGGTTATTTCATAGCAGCAGGCAAGAGGAAAGCAAAAGAAAGGAGGGCCAAATATAAACACCTGAATGCTGCCCTCCAGCGTCTGAGCCTGCTTCAGCTTCGGGGGTTCCCTGTAAGCGACGAGATAGCCCAGACCAAGCTAGATCTTTCAGTGCTTTGTAGGGAGGAACAACGAAAGGTCATGCACAATGCAAAAGTGCAAAAAATGGAGGAAGACGAAAAGTGTACTCGCTTCTTCTTCCAGAAAACGAGGGAGAAGCGGCACTTGATGTCCTCCATGCTCAACAGCAGGGGGAGGATAGTAGAGGATAGTGAGGGAGTGAAAAAAGTGGTAGAGAACTTCTATAGGGACCTGTATAACATCAAAGCTACAGATGACACCCTGATAGAGTGGTTCCTGAGCCAGTTGGAGCCTGACTCAGTGCGGGACGACGAGGAGGAGGAGAAGGACCCAGAACTCACGCTGGAGGAGCTCACCCAGGCGGTTAAGACCATGAACACCGGTAAGACGCCAGGTCCAGATGGCATCCCGGGTGAGTATTACCATCTTTTTTGGGACACGCTAAAAGTCCATTTAGCGGAGGTCTACAGAGCGGTCTACAGGGAGAAGCGGTTGGGCCCTTCTATGCGGGAGAGTGTAATTACTCTCCTTCATAAGAAAGGGGAAGTTAAAGATCTACGGAATTGGCGCCCAATCAGCCTCCTTTGCGTGGATTACAAGATACTAGCCAAAGCTCTGATGCTCCGGCTACAAGTACACCTCCCTTTGGTCATTGGCCCCGACCAGGCTTGTGGCGTCCCAGGGAGGTCCATCACGGATATTTTAATGTTAACAAGGGACATTCTGGCTTATTCTAGAGAACGGAACCATCCCCTCTGCCTGTTCAACCTTGACCAGGAGAAGACGTTCGATAGGGTAAGCCATGAATATATGTACAAAGTGATGGACCAGATGAAATTCGCTCCTGGACTTAGGGAGTGGGTTAAAACCATATATACAAACATTAGTACCCGAGTCTTGGTGAACAGGCACCTGACTGGTAAAATATCTATCCAGTCAGGGGTCAGACAGGGTTGCCCACTATCCCCACTGCTATATGTCGTGTGCATTGAACCCCTCCTGCAGGCAATTCATAGGGATACCAATATAACTGGTTTCCAGCTGCCTGGATCCAACGGGGTCCAGGTCAAAACAACAGCATATATGGACGATGTGTCACTCATTTGCACCAACACATCGTCGGTACCTCGGATTAGTAATATCCTTGAGAAGTACTGCACGGCGACCGGGGCAGTGATTAATAAGTCCAAGAGCGAAGTCTACGTGTCTAAAAATTGGCAGGTAGATAGGGAACTGTCGGACATGTACCCTGTCAAAAAGGACAAAATCAAGATTCTGGGCCTCATTTTCGAGAACAATAGCTCGGGGGCCCAGAGCTGGACGGCGGCCATTAACCAGGTCCGTAAAAAGATTGGCGGATGGAGCACAAGATCCTTAACAATGACGGGTAGAGTATTAATAACCAAGTCTATACTGTTCCCCATCCTCTCTTATGTAGGAAAAATCTTTCCCCCAGACAGGACCACCAAAAAAGTGGTGGACCGCATTATCCACCGCTTTATCTGGGGCAGCAAGATGGAGAGGGTAAAGCGAGCCACCCTGAGTAAAGCCGACAAGAAGGGAGGTAAGGGGGTCCCGGACGTTGTGCAGCTCACCCGAGTGCAGGGGCTCACGCAAACTATCAAGAACATCCAGGCCCTGGACAGGAAGGTATGTTACATGAATCGTTTCTATTTTGCCACCTGTCTCAGGGCCTTGGGCCTCTGCACTATTGATAACACTGTGCCGTACTCCTGGGACCCCCCATTGTATTATAGAACCTTAAGGGACACTATATATAAATTGGGCTTAGATAAAGCAAAATTGGCCTCCTGGGAATACAAGGCTGTAACTAAATATCTTGCCGGTTCCCAGGAAATTGAAAAAGTAGCTACTTTCTCCCTCACCCAAAGCCAAAAAATCTGGGAGAATGTGTCTCACAGCTGCCTCAGTAATGTCCAGAAGGATATAGCATGGAACACCGTCCACAGTGCACTCCCCACTCGAGCGTTCATGTTCAGGAGGGGACTAGCCCAAGTAGAAACATGCCCCTATGCAAAGTGCCGCAAGAGAGAAACACCAGCCCATATCTTCTGGGAGTGTGATGTGGCTGGCAGTGTCTGTCTCTCTGTCTCTGTCTTCCTAAACAGGTTTGCTGACACGGCCAAGATGACCGCTGAGACTGTGCTCTATGGGCCTGAGGGATGAATCACTACCAGCACAGCTAAGTGCGTTTGGCGTGTCATCAATGTTGTCAAGCAGATCCTGTGGGAAGGCCGTAATGTCTGTGTCTATCACAAGCAGGAGCTAGACACTATCACCACTACCAGAAGGGCACAAACTCTTATCAAGGACTTTGTAATTCTGGACATCTGGACCCTCGGGAAGGACAAGGCCTGCGCGGAGTGGAGGATCGCCGGACTTCAGGACGTGAAGATGGAATAAAGGAAAAAACTGGAACCGCTAGCTCCTAGGAGCGGGACTACGGGGCACCGCTAAGCCTTTTATTTATGTTGTCATGCCAGCATTCCGCCCTTTTTAGCTGGCATGACCGTTTTTGAACGGTGCCCTGGTTTTATGTAGTCTTTTTGTTTCAGTTTTATGGACTTTTATTTGATTTACTTTGAATGTTTTATTTGATTTTTTTTTTGTTTTGTTTTATGTATCTAAAAGATTTTTAATGTTAACTATTAAAAGTTACATTTTAAGTGTTTTAAAATTTTAGAATTTTAACCCACTGTTTTACACACTGTCCCTTTTCCCCTGTCCCTGTTTTAGTAATATAGTTTTATGTTCACTTTTGAACCTTTTTAGAGAGCACTCCCCGGCCCTCACAGCACTGGTTTTTTATAGATGGTTCTTTTTTTCCAGTCACTTTTAAAACAGCACAGGTTTTTTTCATGTTGATTTTAATCTGTGTCTGTTTTAACCATGTACAAAGCACAATTGTCTTGGTGTTTTTAAATGTATTTTAAATGCTTTTAAAACAAAATGTATGTCTGTATGCATGAATGTCATCTTTAAAAGAAATGTAAAATGAATGAAAAAACGAATGGGTGTAAATGGAAAAAAAATGTAAAATCTCAATAAAAGAGTATTAATATCTGATACGTCCCCTATCAGGGGACCATATATTAAATTGATTTTTGGAATCGGGAGATGGAACAGGGGCTTGCTCCGTCCACTCCACGCATCGGCCCGGTATTGCAGTACCTCCGGGAACGGTGCACACCTTTCTCTAACGTTGGTCAAAGTCAGATCTGGATCTCTCCTGTGAGCATTTTGTCTAACCCTGCTGGAGGGAGAGTGCCAGTGTTGATGCAAGTTTTCCCGCCGTTTTACTTCTTTTTTTTTCTTTCTCTCTTTCTTTCTTTCTCTCTTTCTTTCTCTTTCTTTCTTGCTTTCTTTCTTTCTTTTATTCACATGTGGTGATGATGTAGACAGCAGCAGTTTGTTTCCTGGGAGCATGCAGCTAACCAGACAAGTGTGGTGGAACATGTCCCTATGCCAGGACCTTCTTAGCAAGCCAGCCAGCCAGCGAGGCACAGTTGTAGTTACCCAAGGCACCTTGCACAGCATAGCAGCTTGGCATGACTATTTGTAAGACGCACTCCGCCAGTTTATGTTTTGTTTTTGGTGTTATGTGTGTGTTTTTGCTTTGTTTTGTTTTCTCCTGCTTAAATTGCACATTTCCCCTCTGGAAGCAGCAGCCCGTTTTTTGGGGGTCTGCTTGTGCTTGGAATTTTGCACCCACCTTTGAATCCCCCTGTGCCGTCCGGGCTGGGGGGCCCCGGGCAAGGGCCAAGTCGCCATCGCTTCTCGGCCTCTTGTCTAAAGCTCGGATATTGGTGGCTTGACCACTGTATTTGAGGGTCGACTGGACGAGAAGGGCGGTGTACCGAAGGAGGGGGTGAAGATGGCTGCAACCAACGAGGTGAAGAGGACAGCAAGATTTGAGTGGAACGGTCCGATTGAAGAAGAGATGCCGGAGAGAGAAAACTTCATTGAAATGGTTATTTTTCGTTTACTGAAGATCAAGCCTGAAGATATCCTTGGCATCCAAAGAAACGGAAAAGAAAAATTCTTCGATGTGGCGATGAAGGGTGAGCTTTCTTTTAAAATGCTTTTGGATAAATGTAAAGAAGAGAAGGAGAACAATCCCTTGTCAAATTATAAAGTGGAGTCAAGAGCGAAAAGAAATCACAGGTTGCTGACAATTAATATGTTTGATATGAATATGTCAAGTGTACAAGTGGAACTTTTCCTCAGTAGATATGTTAAAATTATATCACCAGCAACATATCGAAGAGATAGATTTGGAATTTGGAATGGGCAGAGGCAGTATCATGTGCTTCTGAAAGAGGACGAAGAAGGATTCCAAGGGCTTTTTCACCCACCAGCCTATTTCAAAATAGAAGGAGTAAAAGGATATATTCTATACTCTGGACAACCCTGGTTTTGCAGAAGATGTCAAGAATTTGGACATCGAGAGAGTCCCTGTACGAGAATGAAATGCTTAAATTGCAGTGAAATGGGACATTTTGCGTTCAATTGTCCCAAACCTAAGACATGCAATAAATGTGGAGAAATTGTCCAAATGAAAAGAAGACCTATGCTAGAGCGGCACAAGAGTGTGAAGATGAGGATGTAGTTACCACAGTAATAAAAGAGTTAAGAGCGTTAGTACCTCCTGCTGTTCAAGAGGATAAAGCGGAAGGGATGGGAACACCAAGTGATTCTGCACTTCTTCAGGGGTGTAATGTGGCCAGTGGAGAAGTGGAGGAGGCCGGGAGAATGGAGAAAGAAGACAGCGATGGAACACAAGACGGAACAATAATTCCAGACACTATTGTGCCAGGAACATCAGCGTCATGGGGAGAGAAAATGGAGGCGGAAGATGAGAAGGAGGGAAGATGGAGTATTGCAAAAGGTGTTGGGAAAAGAAAATTAGATGAAGAAGGTGAAACGAACTCGATTGAAAGCACTAACAACTATAATGTGTTGTACCAACCAGACTCACCTGCTATCTCCGATGTGTCTTTGGACGTGGAGTGCAGGGATCTGCCGGAGTTTTCTTCATCTGCCGAGGAAGAGAGGTCAGGGATGGAAGACACATCAGGAGAATATCTAGGAAAGAAAGATGTGGAAGGTTTCAAAGGGACAACAGGGTTCGTGAAAAACCCAAACAATGAACAGAAAGAGAAAAAGAAGAAAAAATAATATTTGTTTAACCTTTTTAATGAAGGATTACAAATTTGTTTCTTTAAATGTAAGAGGAATAAGAGAGTCGGACAAAAGGAAGACTTTGTTTTATTCTCTTTCAAAAATTGATTTTGAGGTGGCTTTTCTCCAAGAGTGCCATCTGAAAGACATTGAGGACTGCAAACGCTTTGAATCTCAATGGGATGGGGGAAAATCCATATGGAGCATTGGGAACGTTCACGCAGATGGGGTAGGATTATTATTTAAAGATGGAGATTACATTATTGAAAGTAAAATGAGTATAGTTCCGGGGAGATTGCTTTGTGTTGATGCATTATGGAATGACATAAGATTTCGTTTTCTTAATATATATGCACCAACAATAAAAAGTAATAGATTAGAGTTGTTTAAAAAAATGTTTGATTTGTTAGTCACTAATAGAATAATCATTTTGGGAGGGGATTTTAATATTAACATGGATGATTTGTTAGACAATAATATTATAATTAAAGATTTTTCTGCGGTTTAATTAAAGAAGGTGGTGGGTGATTACACGTTGGTGGATAGTTTTAGGGAGTTTAACAAGAAAGATAAGGGCCACACGTGGAGAAACACAAGAGGGGTGAGCAAAAGATTAGATTATTTTTTTGTAAGTAAGGGATTAGATATTGGTAAATTTGAAATTTTACCGGTATGGCTTACTGATCACGACATGATTATTGTATCAGTGAAGCTAACAGGACCTGATATTGGGAAAGGGTTCTGGAAAATGAATACTTTGTATTTAGAAAATCCTGAATTTAAAAGCGAATGGGTTTTGAAGTATAATCTTTTGAAAGAAATGAGATGTGGGTTTGTTAATTTAAGGGAATGGTGGGAGTATGTAAAGAAAGAAATTACTTATTTTTGCAAAGAATTTGGGAAAAAAGAAAGGAAAAAAGAGACATGAAATGAATAAATTACAAAATAGATTAGGAAAAATGCATACAAAATTGAATGAAGGGGTTCCAGTAAAAATGGGAGAATATGAGAGGGTGAAAAAAGATATTAAATATATTATGAATAAAAAGGTTAAAAATATGATTTTTTTGGCAAATGTGGAAAAGAAAGAGAAAGACGAGAAAATGTCTAAATATTTTTTTCAATGTATAAAAGAAAAAAGGAGTAAATCTCTAATAACAGAGCTGGTTACTGAAAATGGACCTGTGAGTGGGAAGGAGGATTTATTAGATTATGTTCAGAAATTTTATTTGGAGTTATTCAAGAAGAGGGATATTGATAAGGGAGTGGGAGAGGTATTTCTAAATAATATAAATAAGAAATTAAGTGATGTGGAGAAAAATAATTTAGAGAAGGAAATAACAGGAGAAGAGGTGCAAACAGCACTAAAGTCTTTAAATAATGGGAAGTCACCTGGGTGTGACGGTATTCCCAAAGAGTTTTATGACTGTTTTTGGGATGTGATGGGGGGAGATATGGTTGCGGTGTTTGAGGAGATTTTAGCAGAAGGAGTCATGACAAACTCAATGAAAACAGGGATAATAAGTTTATTATTTAAAAAGGGAGAAAAGAATTTATTAAAAAATTGGAGACCAGTTACTTTGATTTGTGTAGATAATAAAATTTTGAGTAAGGTAATTACTAATAGGTTAAAGAAGGTAATGCCAATAATTATTAATGAGGATCAAACATGTGGGGTAACAGAGAGACACAGTGGGATGAATTTATATTTAATTAGGGATGTGATGAGTTGGGTGGAGGATAGGCGTTTACCTTTGTGTATATTTAGAATAGATCAGGAAAAGGCTTTTGATAGGGTGAGTCACGATTTTTTGTTTCAGATTATGGGGAGGATGAATTTTGGTAGCATTTTTTTGAGTTGGGTGAAAATATTATATAACGAGGTGTTTAGTAGGGTGAAGGTTAATGGGCATTTGAGTAGAAAAGTGAAGCAGGAGGGTGGAGTGAGACAGGGGTGCCCATTGTCACCCTTGTTATATGTCATATTTATGGAGCCTTTTGCAGAGTGTTTAAGAAATGACAAATTCATAGATGGAGTACAGATTCCAGGAAGTAGAGGAGAGAGACTCAAAATCACACAATATGCTGATGATACGACTTTGTTTTTAACATCTGACGGAGATATTGAGAGAAGCATTCAGTTAATTGATTTATATAGTAAAGCTAGTGGGTCTAAGGTCAACTTGAGTAAATCTGCCATGATGTACTGTGGTAGCTGGAGTATGAGGAGGGATTGTAAAGGAGGGGTAAGTGTATGTGAGGATGGGTTAAAGATTTTGGGAGTTTTCTTTTATAAAAAGGATGGGGCAAAGAATAACTGGGAGGAGAAAATTGAAAAAGGGATAGCCAGAATGAATAGATGGAGATGTAGGAGGCTAACTCTAACAGGTAAAATAATGATTATTAAGGCTGATATTTTGCCTGCTTTGGTTTATTTAGTCAAGGTGTTTCCAATACCTGTGAGAAGTAAATTAAAATTAACAAGAGCTGTGTTTTCTTTCATTTGGGGTGGGAAATATGAACGAGTAAAGAGGGAGGTGATGTATGGGAGAATAGAGGAAGGTGGCAGGGAAGTAGTCTGTTTGCCTTTAAAATTGGATTGCCTTTTTGTTCATGATATGTGTAAGAATGTTTTAAATTCAATAAATCATAAAAGTTATTTTTTTTCAAGGTTATGGCTAGGATTTAATTTAAGGAAAATGATTAATTGGCACAATAATCAACCGAATGCAGAAAAGAAGCCGAAGGAGTATGATTATGTAATATCTTTTTTGAAAATTCATGCAAAGATAATAAATAAAGAAATATTATTAAATCATAGGAAAATGTACTGGGTAATTAGAGATGGGTGTGGGGTTAAGGTGGATGTGCATTTGAGAAATGTGAAATGGGGAATAATACAACCTAAATCTTTTGATAATGATTTAAAAGATTTAACTTGGTTAAGTGCTATGAACAGGTTACCTGTAAAAGATGTTCTGTTTCGACATGGGTGTGCAGTAAATAATAAATGTAAAAGAGAAGGGTGTAATAAAGAAGAGACAATAATGCATGTTTTCTGGGAATGTAAGTTTGCAAAGGAATTCTGGGGAAAAGCATTAAAAATAATAAAGATATTTACGGGTGACCTGATCATAGACGGGAATAGCATTGTGTTAGGAGAAAAAGTGGATGTAATTGATAAGGAAAGGTTTCTGCCTGCATGGAGTTTGATTTGTATGGGGAAAAAGATGTTATGGGATAAAAGAAACATAAATGTAAATAAAGAGAAAGACAAAACTACAGGATTGGAAACATATTTTGCTTATATAGGGGACATAAAAAATATAATTAAGATAGAAACAAAAATGTATGGGAATGTATATTGTAAAACAAAATGGGAAAGTTTATTGAAAATGCTTGAAGGTTAATTTTCTTAAAAGAATTTGTGGATTGTTTGTGTATATGATTTGTGTTTTGAGATTTGTAAATATTTTTGTGATTGATTGTATAATAAAAACTGTATTTAAAAAAAAAAAAAAAAAAAAAAAAAATCTGTTCTTATCAGTTTAATATCTGATACGTCCCCTATCAGGGGACCATATATTAAATTGATTTTTGGAATCGGGAGATGGAACAGGGGCTTGCTCCGTCCACTCCACGCATCGGCCCGGTATTGCAGTACCTCCGGGAACGGTGCACACCTTTCTCTAACGTTGGTCAAAGTCAGATCTGGATCTCTCCTGTGAGCATTTTGTCTACCCCTGCTGGAGGGAGAGTGCCAGTGTTGATGCAAGTTTTCCCGCCGTTTTACTTCTTTTTTTTCTTTCTCTCTTTCTTTCTTTCTCTCTTTCTTTCTTTCTCTCTTTCTTTCTCTTTCTTTCTTGCTTTCTTTCTTTCTTTTATTCACATGTGGTGATGATGTAGACAGCAGCAGTTTGTTTCCTGGGAGCATGCAGCTAACCAGACAAGTGTGGTGGAACATGTCCCTATGCCAGGACCTTCTTAGCAAGCCAGCCAGCCAGCGAGGCACATTTGTAGTTACCCAAGGCACCTTGCACAGCATAGCAGCTTGGCATGACTATTTGTAAGACGCACTCCGCCAGTTTATGTTTTGTTTTTGGTGTTATGTGTGTGTTTTTGCTTTGTTTTGTTTTCTCCTGCTTAAATTGCACATTTCCCCTCTGGAAGCAGCAGCCCGTTTTTGGGGGGTCTGCTTGTGCTTGGAATTTTGCACCCACCTTTGAATCCCCCTGTGCCGTCCGGGCTGGGGGGCCCCGGGCAAGGGCCAAGTCGCCATCGCTTCTCGGCCTTTTGGCTAAGATCAAGTGTAGTATCTGTTCTTATCAGTTTAATATCTGATACGTCCCCTATCAGGGGACCATATATTAAATTGATTTTTGGAATCGGGAGATGGAACAGGGGCTTGCTCCGTCCACTCCACGCATCGGCCCGGTATTGCAGTACCTCCGGGAACGGTGCACACCTTTCTCTAACGTTGGTCAAAGTCAGATCTGGATCTCTCCTGTGAGCATTTTGTCTACCCCTGCTGGAGGGAGAGTGCCAGTGTTGATGCAAGTTTTCCCGCTGTTTTACTTCTTTTTTTTTTTTCTCTCTTTCTTTCGTTCTCTCTTTCTTTCTCTTTCTTTCTTTCTTTCTTTCTTTCTTTCTTTTATTCACATGTGGTGATGATGTAGACAGCAGCAGTTTGTTTCCTGGGAGCATGCAGCTAACCAGACAAGTGTGGTGGAACATGTCCCTATGCCAGGACCTTCTTAGCAAGCCAGCCAGCCAGCGAGGCACATTTGTAGTTACCCAAGGCACCTTGCACAGCATAGCAGCTTGGCATGACTATTTGTAAGACGCACTCCGCCAGTTTATGTTTTGTTTTTGGTGTTATGTGTGTGTTTTTGCTTTGTTTTGTTTTCTCCTGCTTAAATTGCACATTTCCCCTCTGGAAGCAGCAGCCCGTTTTTTGGGGTCTGCTTGTGCTTGGAATTTTGCACCCACCTTTGAATCCCCCTGTGCCGTCCGGGCTGGTTGGCCCAGGGCAAGGGCCAAGTCGCCATCGCTTCTCGGCCTGTTGGCTAAGATCAAGTGTAGTATCTGTTCTTATCAGTTTATCAGTTTAATATCTAATATCTTAATATCACTCTGGCTTCTCTTCAGTTCGAATAAATCTTTCTAAGACTAAGGCTTAGAGGGTAGTGGCATTGCCCGCTCCCTCCGAGGGTCTGTGAGAAGTTTGTTCGGGTGAGGAGGAACAGAATTTTTTTTTATTTTTGACTGGCTTTCTTCAGCTCGGCAACTTTTTGGAAGACTAATGCTCAGTCTGGTTTTGGCTTGCCCAATCCAGGCCGAGGGTCTTTCAAGATTTTGTTGACTGTTGAGAGCAGTTTTTCTTTTTCAGGCGGTTCCAGTTTTTTTCTTTTTCAGGCGGTTCCGGCTTTTCCAGACGTTCCTGGAGTTAGAGAGAAGGGGGACCTACCATCCAGACGACCTTTGAGGACCCTTTGATGACCTAGACGACCTCATCCCCAGCCCTTGATTGTAATCGAGATCCAGACCGAGAGAGCAGCAGGCGCCCAGAAGAGGGCGCCATCTGGGAGGAGCAGAGGGCGGCCCCGGACCCCGAGGAGGCGTCACAGCCACGATTCTTCATACATGGTCTCGGTGCCATGCAGCGCCCCCTACTCTGTAACAATACAAAACCAGCTAATGTCCACACAAAGTCCCCAGTCTTGCCCTCGCAGGCAGAGACGGAGGCGAGTGGGACAGCTACACTGCCGCCTAGTGGGCAGGTAGCAGCCAGCCAGGGCATCCCCAGCCAGCCTTCCCAGTCGTTGGCACAAACCCTAGCACACCTCGCAGAAGAGGTGTTCACTAATGCACCGAGGGAGAGGTCGGGGTCAACACCTTCCCTGACCAGCAGTACCTCGGTAGCAATGACCCTCTTCAAGCGAAGGGCCTCCCTTCAAAGCATCCTTGACCCCCTCCCTTGTATGGGCAAAACCAGGGGCCCCCTAGAGGTCCTCCTAGATACAGCACTGGAAGACATGGGAATACCCCTGGACGCGGTAAGCCAGAAGTCTGCTAACAGCTCCAATTCAACAGACGGTAACAGCCAAAGAATGCTGTCTGTCATAACCCCCCCAGGACAAAGCTGACCCACACGTTCCGAGGGGCCCTGAGCAAGTTCCACCAGACTTACCTTGTGGGGAGTTGAATAGCCCAAACAACTCCACGTACTGTGCATACAAAGACGGTGCCTTCTTGGACGAGGCAGCAGTGAGTACCTTCTCAGGGGTGATGGGAGTTGCAAATAAGCCCAAGCCCCCTCGAAGCAAGCGTAGAGCTAAGAGTAGGAAGAGTGTCCCGACCTCCCAATCATAGTCGCTATGGGGTGGACGCAGCGACTCCTTTTCTTGTTAGCTACCCTGATGGCCCTGATATGTGTGTCTGTTAATGTCAGGAGCATCAGGGAGACACAAAAAAGATTTGATGTACTAAACTATCTAGCTAACTTGAAAGCAGATCTCATCTTTCTGCAGGAGTGTGGTATTTCGTCGAGCCCTGATTATAGGGACCTGAAGGAGAGTTGGACCTTGGGGGACTCCTTCTGGTCGGGCTCCAACATAGCCAGAGCCGACGGAGTAGGTATCCTGTTTAAAAACCCATTTATTACCTCCCGCAGCAGCAGGGAGGTAGAACCTGGTAGAATTCTGAGCGTGGATGTGACATACAACAACACTCCCCTCAGACTGGTCAATGTCTACGCACCCACTAACCAAAACGAAAGAGTTCAATTTTTTCAACAGCTGCGTCCACTCCTGCTGGGGAACGTACCCGTCATCGTGTCAGGTGACTTCAATTGTGCTCTGAGGGACGTAGACCGGAGCAGGCCACGCAACGACCGCTCTAGTAGAGTTTTGTCCTCCGTAATATCTGATTTCTCCCTGTGTGATGCAGGTAAGGACCTGGTGCCTCCCTTTACCTGGGTGAGCTCATCTGGGACCTCCTTCTCCCGTATAGATCTCGTCCTGCATACCAGCTCCCTTACGAAGACGGCAGTAGACACCCAGGCCGTCTTCTTCTCTGACCATAGGCTCCTGCAGGTAACATTGCAAGTCCCTCAGACCTCCCAGATGGGGTCAGGGGTCTGGAAATTAAACACCTCCTTACTCGATGACCCCTACATAGCTGCAGCCTATAAGAGCAGGCTTGTTGAGTGGACCACTTTGCGTGACCTATTCAACTCCCCTATAGAGTGGTGGGAGATGGTCAAAATCAGAACTAAGGGTTATTTCAAAGCAGCAGGCAAGAGGAAAGCAAAAGAAAGGAGGGCCAAATATAAACACCTGAATGCTGCCCTCCAGCGTCTGAGCCTGCTTCAGCTTCGGGGGTTCCCTGTAAGCGACGAGATAGCCCAGACCAAGCTAGATCTCTCAGTGCTTTGTAGGGAGGAACAACGAAAGGTCATGCACAATGCAAAAGTGCAAAAAATGGAGGAAGACGAAAAGTGTACTCGCTTCTTCTTCCAGAAAACGAGGGAGAAGCGGCACTTGATGTCCTCCATGCTCGACAGCAGGGGGAGGATAGTAGAGGATAGTGAGGGAGTGAAAAAAGTGGTAGAGAACTTCTATAGGGACCTGTATAACATCAAAGCTACAGATGACACCCTGATAGAGTGGTTCCTGAGCCAGTTGGAGCCTGACGCAGTGCTGGACGACGAGGAGGAGGAGGAGAAGGACCCAGAACTCACGCTGGAGGAGCTCACCCAGGCGGTTAAGACCATGAACACCGGTAAGACGCCAGGTCCAGATGGCATCCCGGGTGAGTATTACCATCTTTTTTGGGACACGCTAAAAGTCCATTTAGCGGAGGTCTACAGAGCGGTCTACAGGGAGAAGCGGTTGGGCCCTTCTATGCGGGAGAGTGTAATTACTCTCCTTCATAAGAAAGGGGAAGTTAAAGATCTACGGAATTGGCGCCCAATCAGCCTCCTTTGCGTGGATTACAAGATACTAGCCAAAGCTCTGATGCTCCGGCTACAAGTACACCTCCCTTTGGTCATTGGCCCCGACCAGGCTTGTGGCGTCCCAGGGAGGTCCATCACCGATATTTTAATGTTAACAAGGGACATTCTGGCTTATTCTAGAGAACGTAACCATCCCCTCTGCCTGTTCAACCTTGACCAGGAGAAGGCGTTCGATAGGGTAAGCCATGAATATATGTACAAAGTGATGGACCAGATGAAATTCGCTCCTGGACTTAGGGGGTGGGTTAAAACCATCTATACAAATATTAGTACCCGAGTCTTGGTGAACAGACACCTGACTGGTAAAATATCTATCCAGTCAGGGGTCAGACAGGGTTGCCCACTATCCCCACTGCTATATGTCGTGTGCATTGAACCCCTCCTGCAGGCAATTCGTAGGGATACCAATATAACTGGTTTCCAGCTGCCTGGATCCAACGGGGTCCAGGTCAAAACAACAGCATATATGGACGATGTGTCACTCATTTGCACCAACACATCGTCGGTACCTCGGATTAGTAATATCCTTGAGAAGTACTGCACGGCGACCGGGGCAGTGATTAATAAGTCCAAGAGCGAAGTCTACGTGTCTAAAAATTGGCAGGTAGATAGGGAACTGTCGGACATGTACCCTGTCAAAAAAGACAAAATCAAGATTCTGGGCCTCATTTTCGAGAACAATAGCTCGGGGGCCCAGAGCTGGACGGCGGCCATTAACCAGGTCCGTAAAAAGATTGGCGGATGGAGCACAAGATCCTTAACAATGACGGGTAGAGTATTAATAACCAAGTCTATACTGTTCCCCATCCTCTCTTATGTAGGAAAAATCTTTCCCCCAGACAGGACCACCAAAAAAGTGGTGGACCGCATTATCCACCGCTTTATCTGGGGCAGCAAGATGGAGAGGGTAAAGCGAGCCACCCTGAGTAAAGCCGACAAGAAGGGAGGTAAGGGGGTCCCGGACGTTGTGCAGCTCACCCGAGTGCAGGGGCTCACGCAAACTATCAAGAACATCCAGGCCCTGGACAGGAAGGTATGTTACATGAATCGTTTCTATTTTGCCACCTGTCTCAGGGCCTTGGGCCTCTGCACTATTGATAACACCGTGCCGTACTCCTGGGACCCCCCATTGTATTATAGAACCTTAAGGGACACTATATATAAATTGGGCTTAGATAAAGCAAAATTAGCCTCCTGGGAATACAAGGCTGTAACTAAATATCTTGCCGGTTCCCAGGAAATTGAAAAAGTAGCTACTTTCTCCCTCACCCAAAGCCAAAAAATCTGGGAGAATGTGTCTCACAGCTGCCTCAGTAATGTCCAGAAGGATATAGCATGGAACACCGTCCACAGTGCACTCCCCACTCGAGCGTTCATGTTCAGGAGGGGACTAGCCCAAGTAGAAACATGCCCCTATGCAAAGTGCTGCAAGAGAGAAACACCAGCCCATATCTTCTGGGAGTGTGATGTGGCTGGCAGTGTCTGGCTCTCTGTCTCTGTCTTCCTAAACAGGTTTGCTGACACGGCCAAGATGACCGCTGAGACTGTGCTCTATGGGCCTGCGGGAGGAATCACTACCAGCACAGCTAAGTGCGTTTGGCGTGTCATCAATGTTGTCAAGCAGATCCTGTGGGAAGGCCGTAACGTCTGTGTCTATCACAAGCAGGAGCTAGACACTATCACCACGACCAGAAGGGCACAAACTCTTATCAAGGACTTTGTAATTCTGGACATCCGGACCCTCGGGAAGGACAAGGCCTGCGCGGAGTGGAGGATCGCCGGACTTCAGGACGTGAAGATGGAATAAAGGAAAAAACTGGAACCGCTAGCTCCTAGGAGCGAGACTACGGGGCACTGCTAAGCCTTTTATTTATTTTGTCATGCCAGCATTCCGCCCTTTTTAGCTGGCATGACCGTTTTTGAACGGTGCCCTGGTTTTATGTAGTCTTTTTGTTTCAGTTTTATGGACTTTTATTTGATTTACTTTGAATGTTTTATTTGATTTTGTTTTGTTTTGTTTTATGTATCTAAAAGATTTTTAAAGTCAACTATTAAAAGTTACATTTTAAGTGTTTTAAAATTTTAGAATTTTAACTCACTGTTTTATACACTGTCCCTTTTCCCCTGTCCCTGTTTTAGATCTATAGTTTTATGTTCACTTTTGAACTTTTTTAGAGAGCACTCCCCGGCCCTCACAAGCACTGGTTTTTTATAGATGGTTCTTTTTTTCCAGTCACTTTTAAAGCAGCACAGGTTTTTTTCATGTTGATTTTAATCTGTGTCTGTTTTAACCATGTATAAAGCACAATTGTCTTGGTGTTTTTAAATGTATTTTAAATGCTTTTAAAACAAAATGTATATCTGTATGCATGAATGTCATCTTTAAAAGAAATGTAAAATGAATGAAAAAAAAAACGAATGGGTGTAAATGTAAAAAATGTAAAATCTCAATAAAAGAGTATTAATATCTGATACGTCCCCTATCAGGGGACCATATATTAAATTGATTTTTGGAATCTGGAGATGGAACAGGGGCTTGCTCCTTCCACTCCATGCATCGGCCCGGTATTGCAGTACCTCCGGGAACGGTGCACACCTTTCTCTAACGTTGGTCAAAGTCAGATCTGGATCTCTCCTGTGAGCATTTTGTCTACCCCTGCTGGAAGGAGAGTGCCAGTGTTGAAGCAAGTTTTCCCGCCGTTTTACTTCTTTTATTTTTCTTTCTCTCTTTCTTTCTTTCTCTCTTTCTTTCTTTCTCTCTTTCTTTCTCTCTTTCTTTCTCTCTTTCTCTCTTTCTTTCTCTCTTTCTTTCTTGCTGTCTTTCTTTCTTTTATTCACATGTGGTGATGATGTAGACAGCAGCAGTTTGTTTCCTGGGAGCATGCAGCTAACCAGACAAGTGTGGTGGAACATGTCCCTATGCCAGGACCTTCTTAGCAAGCCAGCCAGCCAGCGAGGCACAGTTGTAGTTACCCAAGGCACCTTGCACAGCATAGCAGC
Organism: Acipenser ruthenus; assembly: GCF_902713425.1. Taxonomy (NCBI): domain Eukaryota; kingdom Metazoa; phylum Chordata; class Actinopteri; order Acipenseriformes; family Acipenseridae; genus Acipenser; species Acipenser ruthenus. Next base: position 22,678,388 of record NC_081198.1, on the reverse strand, counting down.
TTGGCATGACTATTTGTAAGACGCACTCCGCCAGTTTATGTTTTGTTTTTGGTGTTATGTGTGTGTTTTTGCTTTGTTTTGTTTTCTCCTGCTTAAATTGCACATTTCCCCTCTGGAAGCAGCAGCCCGTTTTTTGGGGATCTGCTTGTGCTTGGAATTTTGCACCCACCTTTGAATCCCCCTGTGCCGTCCGGGCTGGGGGGCCCCGGGCAAGGGCCAAGTCGCCATCGCTTCTCGGCCTTTTGGCTAAGATCAAGTGTAGTATCTGTTCTTATCAGTTTAATATCTGATACGTCCCCTATCAGGGGACCATATATTAAATTGATTTTTGGAATCGGGAGATGGAACAGGGGCTTGCTCCGTCCACTCCACGCATCGGCCCGGTATTGCAGTACCTCCGGGAACGGTGCACACCTTTCTCTAACGTTGGTCAAAGTCAGATCTGGATCTCTCCTGTGAGCATTTTGTCTACCCCTGCTGGAGGGAGAGTGCCAGTGTTGATGCAAGTTTTCTCGCCGTTTTACTTCTTTTTTTTCTTTCTCTCTTTCTATCTTTCTCTCTTTCTTTCTCTCTTTCTCTCTTTCTTTCTTTCTTGCTGTCTTTCTTTCTTTTATTCACATGTGGTGATGATGTAGACAGCAGCAGTTTGTTTCCTGGGAGCATGCAGCTAACCAGACAAGTGTGGTGGAACATGTCCCTATGCCAGGACCTTCTTAGCAAGCCAGCCAGCCAGCGAGGCACAGTTGTAGTTACCCAAGGCACCTTGCACAGCATAGCAGCTTGGCATGACTATTTGTAAGACGCACTCCGCCAGTTTATGTTTTGTTTTTGGTGTTATGTGTGTGTTTTTGCTTTGTTTTGTTTTCTCCTGCTTAAATTGCACATTTCCCCTCTGGAAGCAGCAGCCCGTTTTTTGGGGGTCTGCTTGTGCTTGGAATTTTGCACCCACCTTTGAATCCCCCTGTGCCGTCCGGGCTGGGGGGCCCCGGGCAAGGGCCAAGTCGCCATCGCTTCTCGGCCTTTTGGCTAAGATCAAGTGTAGTATCTGTTCTTATCAGTTTAATATCTGATACGTCCCCTATCAGGGGACCATATATTAAATTGATTTTTGGAATCGGGAGATGGAACAGGGGCTTGCTCCGTCCACTCCACGCATCGGCCCGGTATTGCAGTACCTCCGGGAACGGTGCACACCTTTCTCTAACGTTGGTCAAAGTCAGATCTGGATCTCTCCTGTGAGCATTTTGTCTACCCCTGCTGGAAGGAGAGTGCCAGTGTTGAAGCAAGTTTTCCCGCCGTTTTACTTCTTTTATTTTTCTTTCTCTCTTTCTTTCTTTCTCTCTTTCTTTCTTTCTCTCTCTTTCTTTCTCTTTCTTTCTTGCTTTCTTTCTTTCTTTTATTCACATGTGGTGATGATGTAGACATCAGCAGTTTGTTTCCTGGGAGCATGCAGCTAACCAGACAAGTGTGGTGGAACATGTCCCTATGCCAGGTCCTTCTTAGCCAGCCATATACTCCGGCTTCTCTTCAGTTCGAATAAATCTTTCTAAGACTAAGGCTTAGAGGGTAGTGGCATTGCCCGCTCCCTCCGAGGGTCTGTGAGAGGTTTGTTCGGGTGAGGAGGAACAAAATTTTTTTTATTTTTGACTGGCTTTCTTCAGCTCGGCAACTTTTTGGAAGACTAATGCTCAGTCTGGTTTTGGCTTGCCCAATCCAGGCCGAGGGTCTTTCAAGATTTTGTTGACTGTTGAGAGCAGTTTTTTCTTTTTCAGGCGGTTCCAGTTTTTTCTTTTTCAGGCGGTTCCGGCTTTTCCAGACGTTCCTGGAGTTAGAGAGAAGGAGGACCTACCATCCAGACGACCTTTGAGGACCCTTTGATGACCTAGATGACCTCATCCCCAGCCCTTGATTGTAATCGAGATCCAGACCGAGAGAGCAGCAGGCGCCCAGCAGAGGGCGCCATCTGGGAGGAGCAGAGGGCGGCCCCGGACCCCGAGGAGGCGTCACAGCCACGATTCTTCCTACGTGGTCTCGGTGCCAAGCAGCGCCCCCTACTCCGCCAGGGAAGGACACCGTTCACCTGGGGAGGGGGTCCCTCTTGCGAGGCGACCATCTCCTCAGGGACTAAAGTAATAGTTCCTTCAACTGCCCAGATTTGCTGCTTACGTTGTTTCTTTTCCGTAGAGAGAGACAACCCGGACGTCCAGAGGCTTCTCCCACCCCAATCGGAGGAGCCAGCTGAAGGATGGCGTTCCGGCCAACCCAGGAGACTAGGAGGCACAATGCGGTGCGCTTCACAAGGACCCAGCAAGAGGAAACGGAACCAGGACTGACGAGACTGGAGTTCAGCCGGACCATTCTTCAGAGGGGTATGGGTTTTTCCCCTTCTGACTTGAATTGTTTGGTGAAATTGCCAGGGCTTAAGGAAGTGTTTGAGGTCAGTTTTAGGAACCCCCAAAAGTTACAAGAAATGTGGTCCTTTTGGGGGGAGAATAAATATCTCGCTCCATACAAAGAATTTTGTGTGGATGCACTGACAGACAGAGAAATGAAAGTTGTTACTGTCCAATTTTTCAATGAGGCTGTTAGCGACTATGATATTACAACATGGCTTAACCGCTATGGGAGGGTGTCATCAGAAGGGAGGAAAATTACTGACGAAGATGGGGTTTGGACAGGAGCCAGAAAGTGGCTGGTACGCCTCAATGTCGATCCATCGGGCATTGGAGGCGTCCGCCACATTCCAAACTCCATAGTGTTAGGGCCCAACAGAGGGCTGGTATTCTATAATGGGATGCCAAAACTCTGCAGGAAATGTGGGGAATTAGGACACCTGGCGGCCGCATGTACTGTAGTCAAGTGCAGGAACTGCGGCGCCCCCCACGAGACCAGCCACTGCAGAGAAGAGAGGCAGTGCAATTTGTGTGGAAAGAAGGGGCACCTGTTTAAGGACTGCCCCTCTTCCTATGCCAACATGGCCAGAGCCAGCAAGGCAAATACGAACAAGCCTAGGCCTGAGCAGGAAGAGGGAGCAAGTAACAAAGATCAGTCCACATCAAAACCCAGACTCCAGCACCACCATCATCACCAGCACCCCCCTCACTCCCCCGCCCCCGAGACATGTCCCGTTTTACGAGGACCCCTTCCCCCAGCCCAGAGAGAGAGTACAACAGCTACTCCACTAGCTCCTCCAGTAGCTCCTCTGATACAGAACACGAGGCAGGGAGGGAGCCCGGACCCAGCAGCGGCCCCCCCCTGAGTAGGGCCCTCTCAGCGCCAGCACTCCCCCTCGGCTCTCGTTATGACGCCATAAGGATTGAGTCCGTGGGGGAGGAAAGCGAAAGCGACAGTGAAAGTGAGAGTGAGAAGGAGGGGAAGGGAGTGAAGAACCAGCAGAGGGTGGGGAAAAGAAAGGGTAGAGACGAGGGGGGGAAAAGAAAGAAGATCAAGATCAAAGACAGCAAGTTGCAGGTGGCCCCCATAGATCCAAAACCAGATAATGTCCACACAAAGTCCCCAGTCTTGCCCTCGCAGGCAGAGACGGAGGCGAGTGGGACGGCTACACTGCCGCCTAGTGGGCAGGTAGCAGCCAGCCAGGGCATCCCCAGCCAGCCTTCCCAGTCGTTGGCACAAACCCTAGCACACCTCGCAGAAGAGGTGTTCACTAATGCACCGAGGGAGAGGTCGGGGTCAACACCTTCCCTGACCAGCAGTACCTCGGTAGCAATGACCCTCTTCAAGCGAAGGGCCTCCCTTCAAAGCATCCTTGACCCCCTCCCTTGTATGGGCAAAACCAGGGGCCCCCTAGAGGTCCTCCTAGATACAGCACTGGAGGACATGGGAATACCCCTGGACGCGGTAAGCCAGAAGTCTGCTAACAGCTCCAATTCAGCAGACGGTAACAGCCAAAGAATGCTGTCTGTCATAACCCCCCCCAGGACAAAGCTGACCCACACGTTCCGAGGGGCCCTGAGCAAGTTCCACCAGACTTACCTTGTGGGGAGTTGAATAGCCCAAACAACTCCACGTACTGTGCATATAAAGACGGTGCCTTCTTGGACGAGGCAGCAGTGAGTACCTTCTCAGGGGTGATGGGAGTTGCAAATAAGCCCAAGCCCCCTCGAAGCAAGCGTAGAGCTAAGAGTAGGAAGAGTGTCCCGACCTCCCAATCATAGTCGCTATGGGGTGGACGCAGCGACTCCTTTTCTTGTTAGCTACCCTGATGGCCCTGATATGTGTGTCTGTTAATGTCAGGAGCATCAGGGAGACACAAAAAAGATTTGATGTACTAAACTATCTAGCTAACTTGAAAGCAGATCTCATCTTTCTGCAGGAGTGTGGTATTTCGTCGAGCCCTGATTATAGGGACCTGAAGGAGAGTTGGACCCTGGGGGACTCCTTCTGGTCGGGCTCCAACATAGCCAGAGCCGACGGAGTAGGTATCCTGTTTAAAAACCCATTTATTACCTCCCGCAGCAGCAGGGAGGTAGAACCTGGTAGAATTCTGAGCGTGGATGTGACATACAACAACACTCCCCTCAGACTGGTCAATGTCTACGCACCCACTAACCAAAACGAAAGAGTTCAATTTTTTCCACAGCTGCGTCCACTCCTGCTGGGGAACGTACCCGTCATCGTGTCAGGTGACTTCAATTGTGCTCTGAGGGACGTAGACCGGAGCAGGCCACGCAACGACCGCTCTAGTAGAGTTGTGTCCTCCGTAATATCTGATTTCTCCCTGTGTGATGCAGGTAAGGACCTGGTGCCTCCCTTTACCTGGGTGAGCTCATCTGGGACCTCCTTCTCCCGTATAGATCTCGTCCTGCATACCAGCTCCCTTACGAAGACGGCAGTAGACACCCAGGCCGTCTTCTTCTCTGACCATAGGCTCCTGCAGGTAACATTGCAGGTCCCTCAGACCTCCCAGATGGGGTCAGGGGTCTGGAAATTAAACACCTCCTTACTCGATGACCCCTCCATAGCTGCAGCCTATAAGAGCAGGCTTGTTGAGTGGACCACTTTGCGTGACCTATTCAACTCCCCTATAGAGTGGTGGGAGATGGTCAAAATGAGAACTAAGGGTTATTTCATAGCAGCAGGCAAGAGGAAAGCAAAAGAAAGGAGGGCCAAATATAAATACCTGAATGCTGCCCTCCAGCGTCTGAGCCTGCTTCAGCTTCGGGGGTTCCCTGTAAGCGACGAGATAGCCCAGACCAAGCTAGATCTTTCAGTGCTTTGTAGGGAGGAACAACGAAAGGTCATGCACAATGCAAAGGTGCAAAAAATGGAGGAAGACGAAAAGTGTACTCGCTTCTTCTTCCAGAAAACGAGGAAGAAGCGGCACTTGATGTCCTCCATGCTCGACAGCAGGGGGAGGATAGTAGAGGATAGTGAGGGAGTGAAAAAAGTGGTAGAGAACTTCTATAGGGACCTGTATAACATCAAAGCTACAGATGACACCCTGATAGAGTGGTTCCTGAGCCAGTTGGAGCCTGACTCAGTGCGGGACGAGGAGGAGGAGGAGAAGGACCCAGAACTCACACTGGAGGAGCTCACCCAGGCTGTTAAGACCATGAACACCGGTAAGACGCCAGGTCCAGATGGCATCCCGGGTGAGTATTACCATCTTTTTTGGGACACGCTAAAAGTCCATTTAGCGGAGGTCTACAGAGCGGTCTACAGGGAGAAGCGGTTGGGCCCTTCTATGCGGGAGAGTGTAATTACTCTCCTTCATAAGAAAGGGGAAGTTAAAGATCTACGGAATTGGCGCCCAATCAGCCTCCTTTGCGTGGATTACAAGATACTAGCCAAAGCTCTGATGCTCCGGCTACAAGTACACCTCCCTTTGGTCATTGGCCCCGACCAGGCTTGTGGCGTCCCAGGGAGGTCCATCACGGATATTTTAATGTTAACAAGGGACATTCTGGCTTATTCTAGAGAACGGAACCATCCCCTCTGCCTGTTCAACCTTGACCAGGAGAAGGCGTTCGATAGGGTAAGCCATGAATATATGTACAAAGTGATGGACCAGATGAAATTCGCTCCTGGACTTAGGGGGTGGGTTAAAACCATCTATACAAATATTAGTACCCGAGTCTTGGTGAACAGGCACCTGACTGGTAAAATATCTATCCAGTCAGGGGTCAGACAGGGTTGCCCACTATCCCCACTGCTATATGTCGTGTGCATTGAACCCCTCCTGCAGGCAATTCGTAGGGATACCAATATAACTGGTTTCCAGCTGCCTGGATCCAACGGGGTCCAGGTCAAAACAACAGCATATATGGACGATGTGTCACTCATTTGCACCAACACATCGTCGGTACCTCGGATTAGTAATATCCTTGAGAAGTACTGCACGGCGACCGGGGCAGTGATTAATAAGTCCAAGAGCGAAGTCTACGTGTCTAAAAATTGGCAGGTAGATAGGGAACTGTCGGACATGTACCCTGTCAAAAAGGACAAAATCAAGATTCTGGGCCTCATTTTCGAGAACAATAGCTCGGGGGCCCAGAGCTGGACGGCGGCCATTAACCAGGTCCGTAAAAAGATTGGCGGATGGAGCACAAGATCCTTAACAATGACGGGTAGAGTATTAATAACCAAGTCTATACTGTTCCCCATCCTCTCTTATGTAGGAAAAATCTTTCCCCCAGACAGGACCACCAAAAAAGTGGTGGACTGCATTATCCACCGCTTTTTCTGGGGCAGCAAGATGGAGAGGGTAAAGCGAGCCACCCTGAGTAAAGCCGACAAGAAGGGAGGTAAGGGGGTCCCGGACGTTGTGCAGCTCACCCGAGTGCAGGGGCTCACGCAAACTATCAAGAACATCCAGGCCCTGGACAGGAAGGTATGTTACATGAATCGTTTCTATTTTGCCACCTGTCTCAGGGCCTTGGGCCTCTGCACTATTGATAACACCGTGCCGTACTCCTGGGACCCCCCATTGTATTATAGAACCTTAAGGGACACAATATATAAATTGGGCTTAGATAAAGCAAAACTGGCCTCCTGGGAATACAAGGCTGTAACTAAATATCTTGCCGGTTCCCAGGAAATTGAAAAAGTAGCTACTTTCTCCCTCACCCAAAGCCAAAAAATCTGGGAGAATGTGACTCACAGCTGCCTCAGTAATGTCCAGAAGGATATAGCATGGAACACCGTCCACAGTGCACTCCCCACTCGAGCGTTCATGTTCAGGAGGGGACTAGCCCAAGTAGAAACATGCCCCTATGCAAAGTGCCGCAAGAGAGAAACACCAGCCCATATCTTCTGGGAGTGTGATGTGGCTGGCAGTGTCTGGGTCTCTGTCTCTGTCTTCCTAAACAGGTTTGCTGACACGGCCAAGATGTCCGCTGAGACTGTGCTCTATGGGCCTGCGGGAGGAATCACTACCAGCACAGCTAAGTGCATTTGGCGTGTCATCAATGTTGTCAAGCAGATCCTGTGGGAAGGCCGTAACGTCTGTGTCTATCACAAGCAGGAGCTAGACACTATCACCACGACCAGAAGGGCACAAACTCTTATCAAGGACTTTGTAATTCTGGACATCCGGACCCTCGGGAAGGACAAGGCCTGCGCGGAGTGGAGGATCGCCGGACTTCAGGACGTGAAGATGGAATGAGGGGAAAAACTGGAACCGCTAGCTCCTAGGAGCGGGACTACGGGGCACCGTTAAGCCTTTATTTATTTTGTCATGCCAGCATTCCGCCCTTTTTAGCTGGCATGACCGTTTTTTGAACGGTGCCCTGGTTTTATGTAGTCTCTTTGTTTCAGTTTTATGGATTTTAATTTGATTTATTTTGAATGTTTTATTTGATTTTGTTTTGTTTTGTTTTATGTATCTAAAAGATTTTTAACGTCAACTATTAAAAGTTACATTTTAAGTGTTTTAAAATTTTAGAATTTTAACGCACTGTTTTACACACTGTCCCTTTTCCCCTGTCCCTGTTTTAGTAATATAGTTTTATGTTCACTTTTGATCCTTTTTAGAGAGCACTCCCCGGCCCTCACAAGCACTGTTTTTTTATAGATGGTTCTTTTTTTCCAGTTACTTTTAAAGCAGCACAGGTTTTTTTCATGTTGATTTTAATCTGTGTCTGTTTTAACCATGTACAAAGCACAATTGTCTTGGTGTTTTTAAATGTATTTTAAATGCTTTTAAAACAAAATGTATGTCTGTATGCATGAATGTCATCTTTAAAAGAAATGTAAAATGAATGAAAAAACGAATGGGTGTAAATGGAAAAAAAAATGTAAAATCTCAATAAAAGAGTATTTAATATCTGATACGTCCCCTATCAGGGGACCATATATTAAATTGATTTTTGGAATCGGGAGATGGAACAGGGGCTTGCTCCGTCCACTCCACGCATCGGCCCGGTATTGCAGTACCTCCGGGAACGGTGCACACCTTTCTCTAACGTTGGTCAAAGTCAGATCTGGATCTCTCCTGTGAGCATTTTGTCTACCCCTGCTGGAGGGAGAGTGCCAGTGTTGATGCAAGTTTTCCCGCCGTTTTACTTCTTTTTTTTTTCTTTCTCTCTTTCTTTCTTTCTCTCTTTCTTTCTCTTTCTTTCTTGCTTTCTTGCTTTCTTTTATTCACATGTGGTGATGATGTAGACAGCAGCAGTTTGTTTCCTGGGAGCATGCAGCTAACCAGACAAGTGTGGTGGAACATGTCCCTATGCCAGGACCTTCTTAGCAAGCCAGCCAGCCAGCGAGGCACAGTTGTAGTTACCCAAGGCACCTTGCACAGCATAGCAGCTTGGCATGACTGTTTGTAAGACGCACTCCGCCAGTTTATGTTTTGTTTTTGGTGTTATGTGTGTGTTTTTGCTTTGTTTTCTCCTGCTTAAATTGCACATTTCCCCTCTGGAAGCAGCAGCCCGTTTTTTGGGGGTCTGCTTGTGCTTGGAATTTTGCACCCACCTTTGAATCCCCCTGTGCCGTCCGGGCTGGGGGGCCCCGGGCAAGGGCCAAGTCGCCATTGCTTCTCGGCCTCTTGGCTCAGATCGTTTTCATGTGGCATGACCGCAGAGAGTGATACGAGAGAGTGATACGAGGAGGAGAGGATGGACAAGACATCTGCTATTCGGTCGGCTTCGAGGGCTGGACTACGGAACACAGTTTGTTTGAGATGGAGAGGAGATATGGGAGTGGATTTCCCAGGAAGAATTGAATTTGTGGAGAAGATTTTGATGGCGAGCCTTGGATTCGAAGCTATGGATTTCTTTTGTATCCAGATGAATTCAGCGGCAAGGTTCGTAGATGTTACTTTTCACTCTGAAGATCTTTTTATGACATTTTGGGATAGATACAAAGTGTACTCAATGAAAGCTCCTGTGAAGGATTATGCTGCTGAATCATTATGGAATCGCAATTTCAGAGTTATAACAGTCCACATGTTTAATCCTTATGCATCTGACTGGGATATTTAATCTTTTCTGGGGAAATACTGTGATGTACTAGTGAGTGCAGTTTATCAGAGAGATTTATTGGGAATCTGGAATGGCAAGAGACAATTCAAAGTGCTATTAAGGCAAGACGCCAAGGGTTTCGATGGGTATAGGCACCCTCCGGCAAACTTTTCTATTGGGCCCAACAGAGGCTACTTGTTTTATTCTGGCCAACCGCTATACTGCCGAAAATGCATGTCCTTTGGTCACACAGAAATGCATTGCAATCAAATTCATTGTAGGAACTGCGAGGAGTTGGGACATGAAACAAAGGACTGTCCGTTTGTTAAAAAATGTAATATTTGTGGATCTGATGAGCATCTCTTTAGACAATGCCCACAGAAGAAAAGGTCCTTTGCAGAGGTGATTAGAGAGGACCAAGAAAAGGAACCAGAAAATGAGCAGCAAGATGGGGGAGAGCTAAGGGGTGGTCCCGCTGATGTAAGCGAAGCACAGGAGGAAAATGTGGCTGTGGATAAGGTGATTTCAAGTGGCAGTGGGGTTCAGTCAGAGTTAAGCAGAGTGCCTGGCCAAGAGGAAGCTCGGCAAACTGTTCAAGAGGCTGAGCGGGAGGAGATTGAGGCGAGTAGGGAAATGCTAGAGGAAAAGATGGAGCTGAACCAAGAAACAAGCAAGGAAGGAGGGCTGGATGGATGTGGACAAGAAAAGTGGGAAAAGGAAAAAAGATTCTGGGAATGAGAGGAAGGCAGCTGAACAAAAGCTAGCAAAAGGGAAGAAAGCAAAGGAAGGGGAGGGGATAGAGCATGGAAACAGGTTTGATGGCTTACATAATCTGCCAGATTCAGATACAGAACTGAGGAGTAAATCAACAGAGAGTGGGACTGAGTTAGGTTCTGAACTGAGAAGCTTTTTGTTGTCACCAGCGAGCCCATGTCGGTCGGATTTAGGATTACAAAGCAGTGATTTTAATGTTGAGGAATTTCTGGACAATGCTCAACTCCAACAATTTAATGAGACTACATTGGCTGTACCTATTTTACCTGCAATACAAGAGGAAGGAGTAGGACCTACAAGCCAAGCTTAAATAAAGGGTTTATTTTTAATAATATAAATTATAAATGGCTTCAATTAATTTAATTTCAGTTAATGTTAGGGGCTTGAGGAATAATCAGAAAAGAGCATCTGTGTTAAATTCTTTCAAGTATATTAAGTTTTCAGTTTGTTTTTTGCAAGAAGTACATTTAAAAGATGAAGGGGACATAAAGGGGTTTTCAAGGGAATGGGATCAGGGGGAATCGAGATGGAGTGTGGGGGGTGTGCACTCATCAGGGGTGGGGATTTTGTTTAAGGATAGAGGGTTAGAAGTGAAGGATTCTTTTTCTATGGTGCCAGGGAGGGTACTAGTAGCAGATGTGGATGGGAGGGGACAAAAGTTAAGATTAATTAATGTATATGCTCCTCCAACAAGGAAAGAGCGAAAAGAATTATTTTGGGGTTTGGGGGATGTATTAATGACAAATAGGCATGTAATAGTGGGGGGAGACTTTAATGTCTGTTTAGATGCAGTTCAATCAGAAGATTTTAGTTGCAAGGATTTACGGTTGATTTTGTCTAATTTTAATTTAATAGATTCTTTTAAAAAGTTAAATAAAGGAAAGCCAGGATTTACCTGGAGAAATTCTAGGGGTGCAAAGAGTAGAATTGATTATTTCTTTGTGACCAATGATTTGACTTTAGAACATTTTTCTGTTTTGCCTGTTTGGTTTTCAGATCATGATATGATTTCTTTAGGGGTAATATTAGACGGGCCAGTATTTGGTGTCGGGTATTGGAAATTGAATTGCAAAATTTTAGAAGAGAAAAAGTTTAGGGAACAATTTATTTTATATTTTAATGAGTGGGTGGAATTGAAACCTTATTACAAATCCTGGATTGATTGGTGGGAGGATGTGAAGCAAAAAGTTAAGGTGTTTGCGCAGGGATATTGTAAATCAAAAGCATTTGAGGAAAGGAAAGATATATTGGGTTTACAAAAGAGGTTGGAGGAGATGCGGGTGAAGGATAATAATGGTGGGAATATGGATTGGGAGCAGTATAGTTTGTGTAAGGAGAGGTTAAAGGCGATTTATAGTAACAGAGCTGCTAAATTCATGTTTAGAAGCCAACTAGTCTTTTATGAGACTAATGAAAAATGTTGTCATCAGTTTTTCAAGCCTATGAGGGAGAAACAAAAGAAAAGAATGATTGAGGGATTAAGAGATAAAGATGGAAGGGAGGTATCGGATAATGAGTCTATGGTAGATAGTGCAAGTTATTTTTATGAGGAGTTGTTTTCAGAAAGGAAAATAGATGATAAAGCAGGAGATACATTTTTAAATAATTTGGGATCTAGAGTGCCAGAAGAGAGTAAAATTGAATTGGAGAAGGTTATTGAGTTGAGCGAGTTAACAGCAGCTGTAAATGAGATGAAAAACAATAAAGTGCCGGGGTCAGATGGACTGCCAAGGGAGTTTTATTGGGCTTTCTGGGACATTATTGGTCCAGTGTTTAAAGAGGTAATAAAGGAAGTGTTTGACAGAGGAGAATTGTTAAAATCAATGAAGGAAGGGATTATTTCTTTATTATATAAAAAGGGGGACATTAAGGATTTGAAAAACTGGAGGCCTGTGACCTTATTAAATGTGGATTATAAAATTTTAGCAAAGACAGTAACTAATAGGTTAAGGGGGGTGATGGGTTTCATTGTACATAAAGACCAGACATGTGGGGTAGTGGGAAGATCAGCGCAATGGAATTTGCAATTGACTAGAGATGTAATTTGGTGGGTACAGGACAGGAATATTCCATTAATTTTAGTGAGCCTTGATCAAGAAAAGGCATTTGATAGGGTCAACCACCAGTTTTTATTTAGAATTTTGGAGAGGTTAGGTTTTGGGTGTCATTTAATCAAATGGTTAGGAATAATGTATAAAGATGTAGTGAGTAGAGTCAATGTGAATGGGCACTTGGGGAAGCTAATTAAACAAAGGTCGGGGGTGAGACAGGGGTGTCCGCTATCCCCCTTACTTTATGTATTGTTCATGGAACCTTACGCTGCAGCACTGAGGGCAGATAAGGGGGTGAAGGGGTTAATTATTCCAGGGAGTGGGGGTGTGGAATTAAAAATTGCACAGTATGCAGATGACACAAGTTTATATTTAGAGTCTGATAATGATATAAGGAGAGCATTTCAGTTAATGGACTTGTTTTCTTTAGCATCGGGTTCAAAGTTAAACTTGAGTAAAACAAATGTCATGTTCTTGGGAGCTTGGGAAAACAGGAAGGAAACACCTTTGGGGTTGAACATAGTTTCAGATGGGATTAAAATATTAGGGGTTAATTTCTATCAAAGGGGTAGTGATTTAAAGAATTGGGCAGACAAAATTGTTAAAATGAATAAAAAGTTAAATATGTGGAAAGCAAGGAAACTGACCTATATGGGGAAGGTGTTGGTTCTAAAAACAGACGTGTTACCTTCTCTGTTGTACCTGGCGTATGTATATCCGTTGCCTCCAAGATATCGGAGAAGTGTTATTCGTATGATTTTTGAGTTTATGTGGGGAGGGAAATATGAGTACATCAAGAGAGGGGAGATGTATAAGGCTGTGGAGAAAGGAGGGAGGGATGTTCCTCACATTCCAGTGAAATTAGATTGTTTATTTGTGGCAAATTTATGTAAAGCTTTGCAGGGTGAATTTAAACATAATTTTCAGTTTTTTGTTAGATTATGGTTTTCATTTACAATGAGACATTTTGTTAAAATAAATAACATGGGACCAAGAGCGGAGCAATTACCAGGACATTATCAACATGCGGTGAAGTGGCTGAAGCAGAATCCAGTCTGTAAAGAGGTAGAGATCTGCACAGAGCATAAAGAACTGTATAAAGAATCGGTGAAAGTATTTTATAATAATGAATACAGTTCAGTGGCCCCTGAGACTTGGGGAAATATTCAGCCAAAGGGGCTAGATAATAACCTAAAAGATTTAAATTGGATGATGCTTCATAAAAGGATGGCTGTAAGGGAGGTGTTATTCAGACATAAACTGACCAGAAATGCTTTTTGTCCTAGGGGAACATGTTTTGTGGAAGAAACACAGGAACATGTGTTTTGGGAATGTCCATTTGCAGCAACAGTATGGAATAAAACTAGAGTGATCATAGACAAGGTGGTACCAGGAACAAAGCTGTCATACGATGTAATATTGAAAGGGTTTGTAAAGAGTGCCACAAAAACAAAACAACAATGGCTGTTATGGTTAATTCTCAGTTTAATTAAGTTTGAATTATGGGAATGTAGAAATAAACTGATTAAAAATAACAGAGATAAAAGGGGAGGTAATAATTGAAAGAGTGTGTAGTGACATAAGGGGTAGAGTTAAAAGGGATGTGTTGAAATGGGGGTATAATTCAGCAAGAGAAAGGTGGAAGGGTTTGTTTATATTGTAATTATTGATGTATGTGACTATATATTTGGAAAATTGTTTGTATAATAAATTTGTGGAATTTTTCTAATAAAAAAAAAAAAAAAAAATCTGTTCTTATCAGTTTAATATCTGATACGTCCCCTATCAGGGGACCATATATTAAATTGATTTTTGGAATCGGGAGATGGAACAGGGGCTTGCTCCGTCCACTCCACGCATCGGCCGTATTGCAGTACCTCCGGGAACGGTGCACACCTTTCTCTAACGTTGGTCAAAGTCAGATCTGGATCTCTCCTGTGAGCATTTTGTCTACCCCTGCTGGAGGGAGAGTGCCAGTGTTGATGCAAGTTTTCCCGCCGTTTTACTTCTTTTTTTTTCTTTCTCTCTTTCTTTCTTTCTCTCTTTCTTTCTCTTTCTTTCTTGCTTTCTTTCTTTCTTTTATTCACATGTGGTGATGATGTAGAAAGCAGCAGTTTGTTTCCTGGGAGCATGCAGCTAACCAGACAAGTGTGGTGGAACATGTCCCTATGCCAGGACCTTCTTAGCAAGCCAGCCAGCCAGCGAGGCACAGTTGTAGTTACCCAAGGCACCTTGCACAGCATAGCAGCTTGGCATGACTATTTGTAAGATGCACTCCGCCAGTTTATGTTTTGTTTTTGGTGTTATGTGTGTGTTTTTGCTTTGTTTTGTTTTCTCCTGCTTAAATTGCACATTTCCCCTCTGGAAGCAGCAGCCCGTTTTTTGGGGATCTGCTTGTGCTTGGAATTTTGCACCCACCTTTGAATCCCCCTGTGCCGTCCGGGCTGGGGGGCCCGGGGCAAGGGCCAAGTCGCCATCGCTTCTCGGCCTTTTGGCTAAGATCAAGTGTAGTATCTGTTCTTATCAGTTTAATATCTGATACCCGTCATCGTGTCAGGTGACTTCAATTGTGCTCTGAGGGACGTAGACCGGAGCAGGCCACGCAACGACCGCTCTAGTAGAGTTTTGTCCTCCGTAATATTTGATTTCTCCCTGTGTGATGCAGGTAAGGACCTGGTGCCTCCCTTTACCTGGGTGAGCTCATCTGGGACCTCCTTCTCCCGTATAGATCTCGTCCTGCATACCAGCTCCCTTACGAAGACGGCAGTAGACACCCAGGCCGTCTTCTTCTCTGACCATAGGCTCCTGCAGGTAACATTGCAGGTCCCTCAGACCTCCCAGATGGGGTCAGGGGTCTGGAAATTAAACACCTCCTTACTCGATGACCCCTCCATAGCTGCAGCCTATAAGAGCAGGCTTGTTGAGTGGACCACTTTGCGTGACCTATTCAACTCCCCTATAGAGTGGTGGGAGATGGTCAAAATCAGAACTAAGGGTTATTTCATAGCAGCAGGCAAGAGGAAAGCAAAAGAAAGGAGGGCCAAATATAAACACCTGAATGCTGCCCTCCAGCGTCTGAGCCTGCTTCAGCTTCGGGGGTTCCCTGTAAGCGACGAGATAGCCCAGACCAAGCTAGATCTTTCAGTGCTTTGTAGGGAGGAACAACGAAAGGTCATGCACAATGCAAAAGTGCAAAAAATGGAGGAAGACGAAAAGTGTACTCGCTTCTTCTTCCAGAAAACGAGGGAGAAGCGGCACTTGATGTCCTCCATGCTCAACAGTAGGGGGAGGATAGTAGAGGATAGTGAGGGAGTGAAAAAAGTGGTAGAGAACTTCTATAGGGACCTGTATAACATCAAAGCTACAGATGACACCCTGATAGAGTGGTTCCTGAGCCAGTTGGAGCCTGACTCAGTGCGGGACGAGGAGGAGGAGGAGAAGGACCCAGAACTCACGCTGGAGGAGCTCACCCAGGCGGTTAAGACCATGAACACCGGTAAGACGCCAGGTCCAGATGGCATCCCGGGTGAGTATTACCATCTTTTTTGGGACACGCTAAAAGTCCACTTAGCGGAGGTCTACAGAGCGGTCTACAGGGAGAAGCGGTTGGGCCCTTCTATGCGGGAGAGTGTAATTACTCTCCTTCATAAGAAAGGGGAAGTTAAAGATCTACGGAATTGGCGCCCAATCAGCCTCCTTTGCGTGGATTACAAGATACTAGCCAAAGCTCTGATGCTCCGGCTACAAGTACACCTCCCTTTGGTCATTGGCCCCGACCAGGCTTGTGGCGTCCCAGGGAGGTCCATCACGGATATTTTAATGTTAACAAGGGACATTCTGGCTTATTCTAGAGAACGGAACCATCCCCTCTGCCTGTTCAACCTTGACCAGGAGAAGGCGTTCGATAGGGTAAGCCATGAATATATGTACAAAGTGATGGACCAGATGAAATTCGCTCCTGGACTTAGGGGGTGGGTTAAAACCATATATACAAACATTAGTACCCGAGTCTTGGTGAACAGGCACCTGACTGGTAAAATATCTATCCAGTCAGGGGTCAGACAGGGTTGCCCACTATCCCCACTGCTATATGTCGTGTGCATTGAACCCCTCCTGCAGGCAATTCATAGGGATACCAATATAACTGGTTTCCAGCTGCCTGGATCCAACGGGGTCCAGGTCAAAACAACAGCATATATGGACGATGTGTCACTCATTTGCACCAACACATCGTCGGTACCTCGGATTAGTAATATCCTTGAGAAGTACTGCACGGCGACCGGGGCAGTGATTAATAAGTCCAAGAGCGAAGTCTACGTGTCTAAAAATTGGCAGGTAGATAGGGAACTGTCGGACATGTACCCTGTCAAAAAGGACAAAATCAAGATTCTGGGCCTCATTTTCGAGAACAATAGCTCGGGGGCCCAGAGCTGGATGGCGGCCATTAACCAGGTCCGTAAAAAGATTGGCGGATGGAGCACAAGATCCTTAACAATGACGGGTAGAGTATTAATAACTAAGTCTATACTGTTCCCCATCCTCTCTTATGTAGGAAAAATCTTTCCCCCAGACAGGACCACCAAAAAAGTGGTGGACCGCATTATCCACCGCTTTATCTGGGGCAGCAAGATGGAGAGGGTAAAGCGAGCCACCCTGAGTAAAGCCGACAAGAAGGGAGGTAAGGGGGTCCCGGACGTTGTGCAGCTCACCCGAGTGCAGGGGCTCACGCAAACTATCAAGAACATCCAGGCCCTGGACAGGAAGGTATGTTACATGAATCGTTTCTATTTTGCCACCTGTCTCAGGGCCTTGGGCCTCTGCACTATTGATAACACTGTGCCGTACTCCTGGGACCCCCCATTGTATTATAGAACCTTAAGGGACACTATATATAAATTGGGCTTAGATAAAGCAAAATTGGCCTCCTGGGAATACAAGGCTGTAACTAAATATCTTGCCGGTTCCCAGGAAATTGAAAAAGTAGCTACTTTCTCCCTCACCCAAAGCCAAAAAATCTGGGAGAATGTGTCTCACAGCTGCCTCAGTAATGTCCAGAAGGATATAGCATGGAACACCGTCCACAGTGCACTCCCCACTCGAGCGTTCATGTTCAGGAGGGGACTAGCCCAAGTAGAAACATGCCCCTATGCAAAGTGCCGCAAGAGAGAAACACCAGCCCATATCTTCTGGGAGTGTGATGTGGCTGGCAGTGTCTGGCTCTCTGTCTCTGTCTTCCTAAACAGGTTTGCTGACACGGCCAAGATGACCGCTGAGACTGTGCTCTATGGGCCTGCGGGAGGAATCACTACCAGCACAGCTAAGTGTGTTTGGCGTGTCATCAATGTTGTCAAGCAGATCCTGTGGGAAGGCCGTAACGTCTGTGTCTATCACAAGCAGGAGCTAGACACTATCACCACGACCAGGGCACAAACTCTTATCAAGGACTTTGTAATTCTGGACATCTGGACCCTCGGGAAGGACAAGGCCTGCGTGGAGTGGAGGATCGCCGGACTTCAGGACGTGAAGATGGAATAAAGGAAAAAACTGGAACCGCTAGCTCCTAGGAGCGGGACTACGGGGCACCGCTAAGCCTTTTATTTATGTTGTCATGCCAGCATTCCGCCCTTTTTAGCTGGCATGACCGTTTTTGAACGGTGCCCTGGTTTTTATGTAGTCTTTTTGTTTCAGTTTTATGGACTTTTATTTGATTTACTTTGAATGTTTTATTTGATTTTTTTTTGTTTTGTTTTATGTATCTAAAAGATTTTTAATGTTAACTATTAAAAGTTACATTTTAAGTGTTTTAAAATTTTAGAATTTTAACCCACTGTTTTACACACTGTCCCTTTTCCCCTGTCCCTGTTTTAGTAATATAGTTTTATGTTCACTTTTGATCCTTTTTAGAGAGCACTCCCCGGCCCTCACAAGCACTGTTTTTTTATAGATGGTTCTTTTTTTCCAGTCACTTTTAAAACAGCACAGGTTTTTTTCATGTTGATTTTAATCTGTGTCTGTTTTAACCATGTACAAAGCACAATTGTCTTGGTGTTTTTAAATGTATTTTAAATGCTTTTAAAACAAAATGTATGTCTGTATGCATGAATGTCATCTTTAAAAGAAATGTAAAATGAATGAAAAAACGAATGGGTGTAAATGGAAAAAAAAATGTAAAATCTCAATAAAAGAGTATTTAATATCTGATACGTCCCCTATCAGGGGACCATATATTAAATTGATTTTTGGAATCGGGAGATGGAACAGGGGCTTGCTCCGTCCACTCCACGCATCGGCCCGGTATTGCAGTACCTCCGGGAACGGTGCACACCTTTCTCTAACGTTGGTCAAAGTCAGATCTGGATCTCTCCTGTGAGCATTTTGTCTACCCCTGCTGGAGGGAGAGTGCCAGTGTTGATGCAAGTTTTCCCGCCGTTTTACTTCTTTTTTTTTTCTTTCTCTCTTTCTTTCTTTCTTGCTGTCTTTCTTTCTCTCTTTCTTTCTTGCTGTCTTTCTTTCTTTTATTCACATGTGGTGATGATGTAGACAGCAGCAGTTTGTTTCCTGGGAGCATGCAGCTAACCAGACAAGTGTGGTGGAACATGTCCCTATGCCAGGACCTTCTTAGCAAGCCAGCCAGCCAGCGAGGCACAGTTGTAGTTACCCAAGGCACCTTGCACAGCATAGCAGCTTGGCATGACTATTTGTAAGACGCACTCCGCCAGTTTATGTTTTGTTTTTGGTGTTATGTGTGTGTTTTTGCTTTGTTTTGTTTTCTCCTGCTTAAATTGCACATTTCCCCTCTGGAAGCAGCAGCCCGTTTTTTGGGGGTCTGCTTGTGCTTGGAATTTTGCACCCACCTTTGAATCCCCCTGTGCCGTCCGGGCTGGGGGGCCCCGGGCAAGGGCCAAGTCGCCATCGCTTCTCGGCCTTTTGGCTAAGATCAAGTGTAGTATCTGTTCTTATCAGTTTAATATCTGATATGTCCCCTATCAGGGGACCATATATTAAATTGATTTTTGGAATCGGGAGATGGAACAGGGGTTTGCTAGTCCACTCCACGCATCGGCCCGGTATTGCAGTACCTCCGGGAACGGTGCACACCTTTCTCTAACGTTGGTCAAAGTCAGATCTCGATCTCTCCTGTGAGCATTTTGTCTACCCCTGCTGGAGGGAGAGTGCCAGTGTTGATGCAAGTTTTCCCGCCGTTTTACTTCTTTTTTTTTTCTTTCTCTCTTTCTTTCTTTCTCTCTTTCTTTCTCTTTCTTTCTTGCTTTCTTTCTTTCTTTTATTCACATGTGGTGATGATGTAGACAGCAGCAGTTTGTTTCCTGGGAGCATGCAGCTAACCAGACAAGTGTGGTGGAACATGTCCCTATGCCAGGACCTTCTTAGCAAGCCAGCCAGCCAGCGAGGCACAGTTGTAGTTACCCAAGGCACCTTGCACAGCATAGCAGCTTGGCATGACTATTTGTAAGACGCACTCCGCCAGTTTATGTTTTGTTTTTGGTGTTATGTGTGTGTTTTTGCTTTGTTTTGTTTTCTCCTGCTTAAATTGCACATTTCCCCTCTGGAAGCAGCAGCCCATTTTTTGGGGGTCTGCTTGTGCTTGGAATTTTGCACCCACCTTTTGAATCCCCCTGTGCCGTGCGGGCTGGGGGGCCCCGGGCAAGGGCCAAGTCGCCATTGCTTCTCGGCCTTTTGGCTAAGATCAAGTGTAGTATCTGTTCTTATCAGTTTAATATCTGATACGTCCCCTATCAGGGGACCATATATTAAATTGATTTTTGGAATCGGGAGATGGAACAGGGGCTTGCTCCGTCCACTCCACGCATCGGCCCGGTATTGCAGTACCTCCGGGAACGGTGCACACCTTTCTCTAACGTTGGTCAAAGTCAGATCTGGATCTCTCCTGTGAGCATTTTGTCTACCCCTGCTGGAGGGAGAGTGCCAGTGTTGATGCAAGTTTTCCCGCCGTTTTACTTCTTTTTTTTTCTTTCTCTCTTTCTTTCTTTCTCTCTTTCTCTCTTTCTTTCTCTCTTTCTTTCTCTCTTTCTTTCTCTCTTTCTTTCTTGCTGTCTTTCTTTCTTTTATTCACATGTGGTGATGATGTAGACAGCAGCAGTTTGTTTCCTGGGAGCATGCAGCTAACCAGACAAGTGTGGTGGAACATGTCCCTATGCCAGGTCCTTAGCCAGCCAGCCAGCCAGCCAGCCAGCGAGGCACAGTTGTAGTTACACAAGGCACCTTGCACAGCATAGCAGCTTGGCATGACTATTTGTAAGACGCACTCCGCCAGTTTATGTTTTGTTTTTGGTGTTATGTGTGTGTTTTTGCTTTGTTTTGTTTTCTCCTGCTTAAATTGCACATTTCCCCTCTGGAAGCAGCAGCCCGTTTTTTGGGGGTCTGCTTGTGCTTGAAATTTTGCACCCACCTTTGAATCCCCCTGTGCCGTTCGGGCTGGGGGGCCCCGGGCAAGGGCCAAGTCGCCATCGCTTCTCGGCCTTTTGGCTAAGATCAAGTGTGTGGCTTGACCGCAGCTCGATTTGGAAGCGATAGGTAAGGTAAGGTAAGGTACGGTACGGTACGGTACGGTACGGGTACGGTAACGGTAACGGTAACGGTAACGGTAAACGGTGGCAATATTGGTTGCTGGTAGCTGAGGTGGTGGACGAAGGAGGGAAGACCAGGAGCCAGTTTTGCTTAGCAGGTAAGGGGGACCCTTTGAGGGCACCTTATCTGCTTTCTAGTTAAGTATTTTCTTTTGCCTTTTTGGGTGTTTTTTACAATATTTCTATTGCTTCTTAATTTTTTGGAATGGTGGGTCCAAGGGTTGGGGGACGCCGTTTAAATTGTGTTAGGTTCTCTATAAATGAGTCGACAGGGGGAGGAGAAGTTGTTTTTGAATAGGCTTGAGTTTTCCAGAGGGGTTGTACAGAAGGTGTTGGGGTTTAGGCCTATTGATTTAAACTGTATTATTACGACAGGGAAAGGAGGCCAATGGGATGTAAGTTTTATGTCTGAAGCGGGTATGATGGAGTGTGTGAGCAGGTTTCATAACCTAAGGGGACATGATCTGATTAAGAAGTTGAGTTTGGAGAAACTGACAAATAATGCACGAAGGGTTGTGATTGTGAGAATGGGCTCAGAGATGGTGAAGGGACAGGACGTGTGCACTTGGTTGAGGAGGTATTGCCATGTGAAGGGATGATGATGGGGTGTGGACTGGGGCATGGAGGGTGGTGTGTGAGCTGTGGAGAGGCTTAGGGACATATGATGGGTTTCTGCACATACCTTCTGACATTGCACTTGGTGCTGACAGGGGGTATGTGCATTACTTCGGCCAGCCTAAGGTGTGTCGGAAGTGTGGAGGTGTGGGGCACTTAGCGGTGGTGTGTAAGAGAGTGGTGTGTAATGTGTGTAAAGAGGAGGGGCACATGGCTAGGGAATGTGAAGTTCAGAGGAAGTGTAATCTGTGTGGGAGTGAGACACACTTTTTCATGAATTGTCCTAGATCCTTTGCCAATAGGGCTAAGAGGTATGAGGAGGGAGAAGAGAGTGAGGAGGAGAAGGAGGAGGAGGAGGGTGAGGGGAGGCAGAAAGGGGGAAGTGAGCAGCAGGAGAAGGGGGGTGAGAGGGAGGAGAATAGAGGAGAGGTGAGGGAGGAGGGGAGGGAGGGGGAGGCACAGGGGGAGGGGGGAAGTGATCAGCAGGGATCTGTTCTGGAGGAAGATTTGATGGTGTCCCCATCAGAGGAGGAGAGTGAGGACCCAGGGGAGGGGTCCAGTGGAAGGAGCAGGGAGGAGGTGTATAGGGGGAGTGGGGTGGTAAGCTCTGTGGAGGATGATGGAGGGGGCGGTATTCCGTGTGCAAAGCGGGAGCGGGATGAGGCTAGTGTTGAGGGAACAGGACGGGAGGAGGAGGAGGATGGTAACTCAGAGGATATGGATCAAGAGTGGACTCCAGGGAAAAGGAAGTTACATAGTGAGGAGGGGGATGGGTTTGTGAGGGTGGAGGGGAGGAAGAAGGGGAAGAAGAAAAAGAAGCAGGGAAGTGGGGGAATAGGACAGGAGTTTTTTTCATCCCCCAGTTCAATCGTTTCCTCTAGGGGTGACTATAGAGGAGATGGTGGTGCGGAGAAGAATGGGGGAGAGCCGTTCCTGGATCTGGAGGGGGTCGTAGTGTTTTCCTCGGGTGAGGTAAGTATGAGGGAGGAATTTGTGGTAACTGGCCAGGAGGGGGAGGGGGAGGAGCCCCTTTTAAAAATATCCTGATGCAGGATTCTGTATGTGTATGGCTGTTAGCTTGTTTTGCAATGGCTCTGAGTGTGGTTACTATAAATGTTAGGAGTATTAAAAGTCGTGATAGGTGTACGTTGGTGTTGTCATATTTGAGTGGGATACAGTGTGATAGTTTGTGTTTGCAAGAGTGTGGTATCCCTGGGTTGGAGGACTATAGTACTTATGAGGGGAGGTGGGGTTATGGGCCATCTGTGTGGTCCGGATCAAATGAAAATAAATCAGATGGGGTAGCAATTTTGATTAAAAATAAGGGGGTTATGATTAAAGATCATAGAGTGATTGAAAAAGGTAGGGTGCTGGAGGTGGAGGGGGAATATTTTGGGAAAAGTTTTAGCTTAATTAATGTGTATGCTCCGCCAGAGGTGGAGGGGAGGGCTAGTTTATTTGAAGATTTAAGGGTTAAATTAGTGAGGAGCAGGCCGGTTATTGTAGCAGGGGATTTTAATTGTGGGTTAACAATGGAGGATAGGTGAGAGATAAAGAAGGGGTTCAAGCTGGATAAATCTTGTAAAATGCTAAAAGAAATAGTGGAGGACTTTCGACTAGTGGACTGTTTTAAAGTGAACAATGTGGGGGAAAGAGGTTTCACTTGGGTGAAAGGGGATGGAACCCAGGCGTCCAGGATTGATTTTGTGTTTGTCTCACAGAGGGTGGAGTGCGAGGAGTGTGTGCTGGTGCCAATGTTTTTCTCTGACCACTGTGCGCTGAAAGCTGCTTTTGACCTTACAGGTTGTGTGGATGTAGGGAGGGGTGTGTGGAAGTTAAATTGCGAGTTGTTGGAGGATGATTGGGTGTGTGAGGTATTTAGAGAGCGGTATGGCCAGTGGTTGTCCTTAAAGGACCTTTGTGGGTCCCAGGCAGAGTGGT
This sequence comes from Acipenser ruthenus, assembly GCF_902713425.1. NCBI lineage: Eukaryota > Metazoa > Chordata > Actinopteri > Acipenseriformes > Acipenseridae > Acipenser > Acipenser ruthenus. Next base: position 22,654,982 of record NC_081198.1, on the reverse strand, counting down.
GGGATCTGGTGAAGGAGAAAACGAAACATTTCTTTATTTGGGCGGGGAGGAGGAAGGCAGAGAGGGAGAGAAGGCAGGAGAAGGTTTTGTTCAAGGAGCTGGAGAGTTTAACTAAATTGTACAATGCAGGGCTGGACTTTAGTGAAGAGATCAGGGAAGTGAAAAAGAGACTGAAGGGGGTGGTAGAGAGGAGGGTGAAGGGGCTCTTATTTAAAAGCAGAGAGAAGCATTTAGAGGAAAATGAAAAGTGTAGTCGGTATTTTTTTAAAAAGGTGCTGGATGGGAGGAAATTTATAGACTCTATGAAAGGGAGGGATGGGGCTTTAGTTAAGACTACAGAGGGGCTGTTGAGGGTGGTGGAGGAGTTTTATGGGGGCCTTTATGTAAGGAAAGAAATTGAAATGGGGGCTATGGAGGAGGTGTTAGGACATTTGGAGCGGGAGGTGGGGGATGGAGGGCAGTTGGACAAAGAGTTTACGAGGGAAGAGTTAGATGAGGTGGTCAGGGGGGTGAGGCTGGGCAAGACACCGGGGGGGGGATGGGCTCCCTGTGGAGTTCTATTTAAAGTTTTGGGAGTTAGTGGCACCAGATCTGTTGGCCTTGTTTCGGGAGTGTGGGGAGGAGGGAGGGGAGTTTCCACCTTCATTTAGAGAGGGCATTATTACATTGATTTTTAAAAAGGGGGATAAGGCTGAGCTGAAAAATTGGCGGCCAATTACATTGTTGAACCAGGATTTTAAATTGTTCAGTAAATTGTTGGCTCAACGTATGAGGGATGTGCTGGGGGATGTTATCCACCCGGATCAAACTTGTGCCGTTCCAGGTAGGAAGATCACGGACAGCCTGGTATTGATGAGAGATGTCATCTGTTATGCGAGAGACAGGGGAATTCGATTATGTGTACTAAATTTAGATCTTGAAAAGGCGTATGATCGGGTCTCGCATCAGTTCATGTTTGGTGTTCTGCGAAAAATGGGGTTTGCAAAGAGGTTTTTAGACTGGGTGGGCCTGTTATATAAGGGTGTGTATAGCAGGGTATTGGTAAATGGGTGTCTGTCAAATCCAGTTAGTGTGGGATGTGGCGTCCGTCAATGCTGTCCGTTATCTCCGCTCCTGTTTATCTGTTGTATGGAGCCGCTGGCACAAGCTTTGAGAAGGGACCCAGTGTATAAAGGGTTAACTATTCCTGGGAGTGGGGGGCAGGAGGTTAAATGTGTCTTGTATATGGATGATGTCAATGTCCTCTGTCGGGATGAGTTGTCCATTCAGAGGACTTTGGAGAAAGCTGATGTTTTTTGTCGTGCGTCTGGGTCTAAACTGAACCAGGAGAAATCAGAGGCAATGTTCTATGGGAAATGGGACGGGAGGGGTAGTATAAAATTAAAAGTTAAGGAAGACTGCATTAAGATTCTGGGGGTGAAATTTGATGCTAATGGATCAGGGGGTAAGAACTGGGAGGAGGTGGGAAGTAGGGTCAATAAAAAGCTAGGGTTTTGGAGGCTGAGGAGGCTTACGATGGAGGGGAGGGTGATGGTGGTAAAGGGGGTAATATTGCCACTGTTGTTGTATGTGGCGGTCGTGTTCCCACCATCTAGGAATGTGGTAACGCTGCTAAACAGAGCTGTGTTTCGTTTTTTTTGGCAGGGGAAATGGGAGAGAGTGAGGAGGAGTGTGGTGGGGAAGGATAAATTAAAGGGGGGAAAGGGTTGCCAGATGTCCAGACGTTTTTAATGTCAAAGTTTTGTGCATTGCATTTTGCGATGTGTCTGAATGGTGTGTCAAAAGGGGCCTGCTTTGTGAGATTCTATATTAGTTCCTATTTGAGGAAGTTAAAGTTGATGTCCGTGCCTTTGTCTGTGCCAACAGCCTTTGATCTGCCCTATCATTATGCGTTATTTAAAAGATTTGTGATGTCCAAGGGGCTGGAAGGATGTAAGGCTGAAATTGTGGCTAATGGTAAATCTCTGTTTAACTTTCTGCAGGGTAATGGGGATATGTGTCCGGTTCATGGCCTTGTATTAGACGAGACGCCAGAAGTGTGGCAGAACGCGAGCCATCCTGCCCTGATGAACGAGCATCGAGATCTGTCTTGGTTGGTAGCCCACGATGTATTGCCAGTTCGAGCGGTGATGCATGCATGTAATCTGGGGAGGTCACCCAGATGCCCGAGAGAGAAGTGTGGAGAGGAAGAAACGGTCGGTCACGTTCTCTGGGGATGTCTGGAGGCGAGGAAGGTGTGGAGTGAGGCAGGCTCCGTCCTGGATTTGTTCCGGGGACAGCTGCCCATACATAGGCAGCGTGTGCTGTATGGGAGCCCGAAGAAAGACCAAGAGAAACTGAGCAAAGTGCAGTGGGGCATGCTGTGGGTCCTAATACGCTGTCTGTGTGATGCAATTTGGAAGGCAAGGAACTGTTTGGTGGTGAAGGGCGTGAGCCTGCCTGCCCAGGCTGTTCTTGAAATGGGACTAAGTCAGATGGAGAACTATGTCCTAAAGGACGCTTTGCGACTTGGCCGACAAGAGGCGAAGAGAAGATGGAGGCTTGAGGAATGGAGACGTGGAGATCTGTGGGCTACTGGCGTGGGATGAGATCTTGCTGCTTGTTTATTAGAAGTAGGATAGGCATATTGTTAGGGGCACATGTTATCCTGTAGAAAGGTTTCAAAAATGGAATTGTATGCGTGATTATGTTTTGTATTTGTTGCATATATGGGAGAGATGTAATGTGATATGTAATGTGTTTTTTTATAAGTGGATTGTAATGTGTTGGTTCTGTTCATGAGTTTGTTGTATATAAGTGGTTATAGTTATTTTTGTATTGTAATGTGTGATGTTTAAGTGTGTTTTGTGAGTTATGTTTGTATGTGTATTTTTTTCCATTAATAAAAAAAAAAAAATCTGTTCTTATCAGTTTAATATCTGATACGTCCCCTATCAGGGGACCATATATTAAATTGATTTTTGGAATCGGGAGATGGAACAGGGGCTTGCTCCGTCCACTCCACGCATCGGCCCGGTATTGCAGTACCTCCGGGAACGGTGCACACCTTTCTCTAACGTTGGTCAAAGTCAGATCTGGATCTCTCCTGTGAGCATTTTGTCTACCCCTGCTGGAGGGAGAGTGCCAGTGTTGATGCAAGTTTTCCCGCCGTTTTAATTCTTTTTTTCTTTCTCTCTTTCTTTCTTTCTCTCTTTCTCTCTTTCTTTCTCTCTTTCTTTCTCTCTTTCTTTCTTGCTGTCTTTCTTTCTTTTATTCACATGAGGTGATAATGTAGACAGCAGCAGTTTGTTTCCTGGGAGCATGCAGCTAACCAGACAAGTGTGGTGGAACATGTCCCTATGCCAGGTCCTTAGCCAGCCAGCCAGCCAGCCAGCCAGCGAGGCACAGTTGTAGTTACCCAAGGCACCTTGCACAGCATAGCAGCTTGGCATGACTATTTGTAAGACGCACTCCGCCAGTTTGTTTTGTTTTTGGTGTTATGTGTGTGTTTTTGCTTTGTTTTGTTTTCTCCTGCTTAAATTGCACATTTCCCCTCTGGAAGCAGCAGCCCGATTTTTTGGGGTCTGCTTGTGCTTGAAATTTTGCACCCACCTGGGGGGCCCCGGGCAAGGGCCAAGTCGCCATCGCTTCTTGGCCTCTTGGCTTAGATCAAGTGTGTGTGGCATGACCGCAGCATTTGTTCACTAGGAGAAAGAGAAGGCGGTGTGCAGGATGGCCTACAACAATCCATTTAAGTCAGCTGGTCGGGCTGGGCTTAGGAATACTGCGAGATTTTTGTGGAAGGGAAGAGCGGAGGAGGAGATGCGGGATAGAGAACAATTTATTCGAGAAGTATTGCTGGGAGTTTTGAATTTTGAGCCGGAAGAAATCTTTTGTTTACAAAGGAATGGAACATCTAAATTTTTGGACGTCACTTTGCATAGCGCACAAGCCTTTCAGTATCTTCTTGATACTTGTAATGCTAAAGAGGATCAAGAGCCTTTATCATTTTTTTCCGTGGAGTCCTTGGCTAAAACAAATTTCCGGATTATAACAGTACATATGTACAATCCGTACGTGTCGGATTTAGCCATAAGTGCTTTCCTGTCCAGGTATGTGGATGTGATTTCCGGGGCAAAATTACTTAGAGACGGCTTTAAAATTTGGAACGGGAAGAGACAGTTTCAGGTGCTGCTTCGGCAAGAGGAGGGAGGGTATGATGGGTTCCGTCATCCCCCCGCAAATTTCTTTATTGGAGCAGATAGGGGTTATCTGTTTTATTCACGGCAGCCCCTGTTCTGCAGAAAATGTTCCAGTTTTGGCCATATAGAGGTCGGGTGTACACAAGAGAGATGCAGGAACTGTGGAGAACTGGGACATGTTTCAAAAGACTATCAGAAAAATAAGAGCTGTAATGTCTGTGGAGAAGAAGGGCATTTGTTTAAAAATTGTCCTAAACAGAAGCAGACATATGCTGATGTTGCATGGGGCCGTGAGACAGATGGCTTGGAAGTGGTGGATGACATGCCTCCAATTGAAAAAGTGTTGAAGGAGATGAGGCATATTGCTGTGCCTGACGGAGGGGCAGCAGAAGGTGATAAGGTAAAAGGTGGTGAAGAAGAAATGGAAGGGGTGTCGTGGGGAGATACCCCTGATGGCGTGACTGATACGACGGAGCAGATTTTGGTTCAGGGAAAAGGAAAAGGAAGGGGAAAGGGGAGGAAGAGGAACAAAGAAGTGGAAAATGAGACAGCGTCTGCTGGTTTAGAGGGGACTCCAAAGAAGATAGTGGGCGTGCAGCGCATGGAGGTACCAAAGGACTTAGAGGCTGTTTCTTCCCAGCAGTTAAGTTTAGTGGAGTCAGGGACTGCAGAGGAGGTATTTGGATCGGTTTCTTCATCATCTTCCATGATACCGGACACTGGTTTGGAGGAAGAGGTGCTGCAGTCGGCAGTCTTATGTCTTTCACCAGTGAGTCCAGGTCCTTATGACTCAGGCATGGGGTTACCAGAGGAGCAAAATGAGAGTTATGTGGATACAGAAGGTATGGGCCCTTTCTAGGGCTAGACTTTTTGGGACTAATGGTTTGAGGGTTTTTTTGTGGTTTTCTCACTTGTGAATGATGGTTTATTTTTTTTTGTTTTTCATTTCTTTTTTAGTGCATTATGTCTTTATCTCTTATTTCTATGAATGTAAGAGGTTTGAGGGGTTATAATAAGCGAGTTTCTGTGTTTCTTTATTTAAATTCTTTGTCATTTTCTTTTTGTTTTTTGCAAGAGGTTCATTTAAGGGATGCTTCTGATATTGCTTTGTATACAAAAGACTGGGGGGGGAGGGGAGCCAAGGTGGAGTGTGGGGGGGGTGCATTCATCTGGGGTAGGGGTGTTATTAAAGGACAAGGAGATGGAGGTAGTGCAATGCATTTCAGTACTACCAGGGCGCATTCTGTGTGTGGATGTGAACTGGAGAGGTCAAAAGCTGAGACTGATTAATGTATATGCACCTACTGATTTGGTTTCTAGAAAGGACTGTTTTGTTGCCATAAAGGATCTCCTTGTGACAAATAGACACATAGTTTTGGGAGGGGATTTTAATGTATCATTAGATAAGGGGAATGTGCACGATTATACAGTGGGGGTGTTAAAAGGTATTATAGTACTTTTTAGTTTGGTGGATAGTTTTAAAAAATGTAATCCAGGGTTGGAAGGGATCACATGGAGAAATTCAAGGGGGGCAAAAAGTAGATTAGATTATTTTTTTGTTTCAAATGTGTTGTCTGTTAGTTTTTGCAATACATCTCCATTATGGTTTTTAGATCACGATAGTTTAAAATGTAGTATTAGTTTCACAACACCGGTGTTTGGTGGCGGGTTTTGGAAATTTAATTGTGAGGTATTAGAAGATAAAGCGTTTAGGGAGCTTTTTGTATTTCATTTTAAGGGTTGGGTTGAAATGTTGTGTTATTGTGATTCTGTTCTAGTTTGGTGGGAGGGGGTAAAGGGAAAAATTAAGATACTTACTCAACAATTCTGCAGGAATAGAAGGAGGAAGGAGCAGAGAGCGGTTTTGGGGTTACAGAAGGATTTGGAGGGGGTGTATATAAGGGGAAACACAGGGGGTAATTTTGATTTTGACAAGGCAAGGGAACTTAAGGATAAGATGAGGGTGGTGTGGGAAAAAAGGGCGAGTATTTTTTTGTTTAGGTGTAAGGGGGATTTTTTAGAAAAACATGAGACATGCAGTTCATATTTTTTTAAACAGGTGAAGGGTGAACAAAAAAAGAGGGTGATCAGGGGTTTAAAGGGGAAAGATGGGGTCACGGTGGTGGATACAGAGGGCATGCTAGACTGTGCTAGTAATTTTTATAAAGAACTGTTTTCAGAAAAAGAGGTTAATGAGGATGTTGCTGCCTCTTTTTTGGATAAAGTGCATGTCAGGGTGTCTGATGAGGTGAGAGAGAGTTTGGAGAGACCGGTCACTGTTGCTTAGTTGGAAAGTGCGCTTAATAAAATGGCAGATAGGAAAGCGCCAGGGGGAGACGGTCTCCCTAAAGAATTTTATGTCACTTTTTGGGAGGTAATTGGGCCAGTATTATTAATGGTGGTGGGGGAAGTTTTTCGCACAGGGAGGTTGTCAAAATCTATGAGGAATGGTGTGATTTCTTTATTGTTTAAAAAAGGGGATGAGATGGACCTGAGGAACTGGAGACCAGTCACTTTGTTAACGGTGGATTATAAAATAATCACAAAGGTTATGACTGAGAGGTTAAAACAAACAATGCCGTTAATTGTAAGTCAGGATCAGACATGTGGGGTGGTGGGTAGATCGGTTCATTGGAATCTGATGTTAACAAGGGATGCAATTAGTTGGGCTGAGGATAGGAGGGTACCTCTAATGTTGGTGAGCCTGGATCAGGAGAAGGCGTTTGATCGGGTGCACCAGGGTTTTTTGTTTAGAGTTTTGGCACATTTTGGGTTTGGGGAAAAGTTTCTGAGGTGGTTAAAAATTTTGTACACTGAGGTGGGTAGTAGGGTGAATATCAATGGGCATCTGGGGGAATTTATTTCACAAGTTTCAGGGGTGAGGCAGGGGTGTCCACTGTCTCCTCTGTTGTATGTTTTGTATATGGAACCTTTTGCGGAGGCGGTGAGAGTGGATGATGGGATTGAGGGGTTGTTGTTACCAGGGAGTGGGGGTGTCTCTGTTAAGATCTCGCAGTATGCGGATGACACAACTCTTTTTTTGACATCAGACAGAAGTTTGGAAAGAGTTCTTCAGGTTCTTGCACAGTTTGCCTTAGCATCAGGATCAAAATTGAACATGGATAAATCATCGGTCATGTTTCTTGGGGCCTGGAGGGATAGGTCTGATGTACCAGGGGGTTTACAGTTATGCACTGAGGGGTTAAAGTTATTAGGGATTTCTTTCTATCACAAGGGGAGTGGGGTTAAGAATTGGGCGGATAAATTGGTAAGGTTAAGGGTGAAAATAGGATTATGGAAGTGTAGGAAGTTAACTTTTTTGGGGAAAGTGTTGGTGCTAAAAAGTGATGTTCTTCCATTTTTATTGTATTTATCTTACATTTTTCCTTTACCATATAAATTCAGAAAGATTTTGGTTAAAATGGTTTTTGATTTTGTTTGGGGGGAAATATGAATACATCAAGAGGGATATCATGTATAGGAGGGTGGAGGATGGGGGGAGGGATGTTCCTAACATCCCTCTTAAATTGGACTGTATGTTTTTTTTCATCTTTATGTATTGCTTTGAATCCAGTGGTTTTTCATAAATGTCAGTATTTTGTTTCATTATGGTTTTCTTTTACTATGAGAAATATTGTTGTCTGGTCGAATAATAGACCAAAGGCAGAGGTATTGCCAGAGCACTATCAGTGTGCAGTTGTTTTTTTAAAGAAACATCCAATTTGTAAAACGGAGAAATTATGTACACAGCACAAACTTCTGTATAATAATCTCATTGAGGGGGAGGGTTTGGAGTTGGTTGGGGGGGTCACAAAAGAGGTGTGGGGAAGGGTGCAGCCGAAAGGTTTAGATAATAGGTTAAAGGATTTAAATTGGTTAGTGGTGCACGGGAGGTTACCTGTAAGGGAAATTTTACATAGACACAAATTAACAAAGAATAAGTTCTGTCCTAGAATCAAGTGTAGGGTGGAAGAGACTTTGAGTCATGTGTTCTGGGACTGTTTTTTTGTTAAAAGGGTTTGGGCACGAATAGAGGAGGTGTTTGATTTGATTTTGTTAGATTTTGCTTTGTCATATAGTATTGTGGTGGAGGGATTGGATTATAAAGGGATAAAGAAGGAGATAGGGTTTTTATTGTGGTTAGTTATTAGTTTAGTGAAACAGAGTATCTGGGATGCAAGAAATGTTTTAGTTAAATCAAATACGAAATGGAAAGTACTGGGGGTGGTGAATAAGGTATGTCGGGATTTGAGGGGTAGGGTAAAAAGGGATGTGTTAAGGTGGGGGTTTAATGCTGCAAAAGAAAAATGGAAGGGTTTGGTGTATTTGTAGTAAGATTTTAAATAAGAGAAGGGGTTAGGTGTGACATGGGTTATGTATGGGATGGATTTTAGAGTTTATTTTGCGGGGTGAATACTCTGTATATTGTCATGTATTTTCTTTTGTGAATTTGTTTGATTGGATGTTCTGTATATTTGTTTGTGTGAAATAAATAATATTAAAAAAAAAAAAAAAAAAAAAAAATCTGTTCTTATCAGTTTAATATCTGATACGTCCCCTATCAGGGGACCATATATTAAATTGATTTTTGGAATCGGGAGATGGAACAGGGGCTTGCTCCGTCCACTCCACGCATCGGCCCGGTATTGCAGTACCTCCGGGAACGGTGCACACCTTTCTCTAACGTTGGTCAAAGTCAGATCTGGATCTCTCCTGTGAGCATTTTGTCTACCCCTGCTGGAGGGAGAGTGCCAGTGTTGATGCAAGTTTTCCCGCCGTTTTACTTCTTTCTTTCTCTTTCTTTCTTTCTCTCTTTCTTTCTCTTTCTTTCTTGCTTTCTTTCTTTCTTTTATTCACATGTGGTGATGATGTAGACAGCAGCAGTTTGTTTCCTGGGAGCATGCAGCTAACCAGACAAGTGTGGTGGAACATGTCCCTATGCCAGGACCTTCTTAGCAAGCCAGCCAGCCAGCGAGGCACAGTTGTAGTTACCCAAGGCACCTTGCACAGCATAGCAGCTTGGCATGACTATTTGTAAGACGCACTCCGCCAGTTTATGTTTTGTTTTTGGTGTTATGTGTGTGTTTTTGCTTTGTTTTGTTTTCTCCTGCTTAAATTGCACATTTCCCCTCTGGAAGCAGCAGCCCGTTTTTTGGGGGTCTGCTTGTGCTTGGAATTTTGCACCCACCTTTGAATCCCCCTGTGCCGTCCGGGCTGGGGGGCCCCGGGCAAGGGCCAAGTCGCCATCGCTTCTCGGCCTTTTGGCTAAGATCAAGTGTAGTATCTGTTCTTATCAGTTTAATATCTGACACTCTGGCTTCTCTTCAGTTCGAATAAATCTTTCTAAGACTAAGGCTTAGAGGGTAGTGGCATTGCCCGCTCCCTCCGAGGGTCTGTGAGAGGTTTGTTCGGGTGAGGAGGAACAGAATTTTTTTATTTTTGACTTTCTTTCTTCAGCTCGGCAACTTTTTGGAAGACTAATGATCAGTCTGGTTTTGGCTTGCCCAATCCAGGCCGAGGGTCTTTCAAGATTTTGTTGACTGTTGAGAGCAGTTTTTCTTTTTCAGGCGGTTCCAGTTTTTTTCTTTTTCAGGCGGTTTCGGCTTTTCCAGACGTTCCTGGAGTTAGAGAGAAGGAGGACCTACCATCCAGACGACCTTTGAGGACCCTTTGATGACCTAGACGACCTCATCCCCAGCCCTTGATTGTAATCGAGATCCAGACCGAGAGAGCAGCAGGCGCCCAGCAGAGGGCGCCATCTGGGAGGAGCAGAGGGCGGCCCCGGACCCCGAGGAGGCGTCACAGCCACGATTCTTCCTACGTGGTCTCGGTGCCAAGCAGCGCCCCCTACTCCGCCAGGGAAGGACACCGTTCACCTGGGGAGGGGGTCTCTCTTGCGAGGCGACCATCTCCTCAGGGACTAAAGTAATAGTTCCTTCAACTGCCCAGATTTGCTGCTTACGTTGTCTCTTTTCCGTAGAGAGAGACAACCCGGACGTCCAGAGGCTTCTCCCTCCCCAATCGGAGGAGCCAGCTGAAGGATGGCGTTCCGGCCAACCCAGGAGACCAGGAGGCACAATGCGGTGCGCTTCACAAGAAACAAGCAAGATGAAACGGAACCAGGACTGACGAGACTGGAGTTCAGCCGGACCATTCTTCAGAGGGGTATGGGTTTTTCCCCTTCTGACTTGAATTGTTTGGTGAAATTGCCAGGGCTTAAGGAAGTGTTTGAGGTCAGTTTTAGGAACCCCCAAAAGTTACAAGAAATGTGGTCCTTTTGGGGGGAGAATAAATATCTCGCTCCATACAAAGAATTTTGTGTGGATGCACTGACAGACAGAGAAATGAAAGTTGTTACTGTCCAATTTTTCAATGAGGCTGTTAGCGACTATGATATTACAACATGGCTTAACCGCTATGGGAGGGTGTCATCAGAAGGGAGGAAAATTACAGACGAAGATGGGGTTTGGACAGGAGCCAGAAAGTGGCTGGTACGCCTTAATGTTGATCCATCGGGCATTGGAGGCGTCCGCCACATTCCAAACTCCATAGTGTTAGGGCCCAACAGAGGGCTGGTATTCTATAATGGGATGCCAAAACTCTGCAGGAAATGTGGGGAATTAGGACACCTGGCGGCCGCATGTACTGTAGTCAAGTGCAGGAACTGCGGCGCCCCCCACGAGACCAGCCACTGCAGAGAAGAGAGGCAGTGCAATTTGTGTGGAAAGAAGGGGCACCTGTTTAAGGACTGCCCCTCTTCCTATGCCAACATGGCCAGAGCCAGCAAGGCAAATACGAACAAGCCTAGGCCTGAGCAGGAAGAGGGAGCAAATAACAAAGATCAGTCCACATCACCACCAACAGTATCCAAAACCCAGACTCCAGCACCACCATCATCACCAGCACCCCCCTCACCCCCCCGCCCCCGAGACATGTCCCGTTTTACGAGGACCCCTTCCCCCAGCCCAGAGAGAGAGTACAACAGCTACTCCACTAGCTCCTCCAATAGCTCCTCTGATACAGAACACAAGGCAGGGAGGGAGCCCGGACCCAGCAGCGGCCCCCCCCTGAGTAGGGCCCTCTCAGCGCCAGCACTCCCCCTCGGCTCTCGTTATGACGCCATAAGGATTGAGTCCGTGGGGGAGGAAAGCGAAAGCGACAGTGAAAGTGAGAGTGAGAAGGAGGGGAAGGGAGGGAAGAACCAGCAGAGGGTGGGGAAAAGAAAAGGTAGAGACGAGGGGGGGAAAAGAAAGAAGATCAAGATTAAAGACAGCAAGTTGCAGGTGGCCCCTATAGATCCCAAACCAGCTAATGTCCACACAAAGTCCCCAGTCTTGCCCTCGCAGGCAGAGACGGAGGCGAGTGGGACGGCTATACTGCCGCCTAGTGGGCAGGTAGCAGCCAGCCAGGGCATCCCCAGCCAGCCTTCCCAGTCGTTGGCACAAACCCTAGCACACCTCGCAGAAGAGGTGTTCACTAATGCACCGAGGGAGAGGTCGGGGTCAACACCTTCCCTGACCAGCAGTACCTCGGTAGCAATGACCCTCTTCAAGCGAAGGGCCTCCCTTCAAATTATTATTATTATTTATTTCTTAGCAGACGCCCTTATCCAGGGCGACTTACAATCGCAAGCAAATACAAATACATTCAAGTGTTACAATATAAGTCATACAATAAGAACAAGAAATACAATAATTCTCAAGTGTGACAAACCACAATTCAATAATACAGCAGATAATAGTGAAAGTTACATCAGGATATGATTAAATAGTGATAGTTACATCAGGATATGATTAAGTACAAAATACTACAGATTAAACACTTGGCAGATTACAATATTCTGAGGTACAGGATTAAATGCAGTAAAATAGGGGGCAGATAAGAGCAAAATAAAGCATATTTAAATGAAGGGTGATAGTGTCCCAGGATACAACAGAGGAGTTCTACAGGTGCTGTTTGAAGAGGTGAGTCTTAAGGAGGCGCCGGAATGTGGTCAGGGACTGGGCAGTCCTGACATCTGTAGGAAGGTCGTTCCACCACTGCGGAGCAAGGGTGGAGAAGGAGCGGGCTCGGCAGGCAGGGGAGCGTAGCGGAGGTAGAGGCAGTCTTCTAGTGCAGGCGGAGCGGAGAGGTCGAGTGGGGGTGTAGGGAGAGATGAGGGTCTGGAGGTAGCTGGGTGCAGTCTGATCAAGGCATCTGTAGGCTAGTACAAGAGTCTTGAACTGGATGCGAGCGGTGATCGGGAGCCAGTGGAGCGAGCGGAGTAGTGGAGTAGCGTGGGCGAAGCGAGGTAGAGAGAACACCAGACGAGCAGCAGAGTTCTGGATGAGCTGGATCGGACGGGTGGCGGACGCAGGGAGGCCAGCCAGGAGGGAGTTGCAGTAGTCTAGGCGGGAGAGTACCAGGGCCTGGACCAGGAGCTGGGTAGCATAGTTGGTGAGGAAGGGTCGGATTCTTCGGATGTTGCTCAGGAAGAATCTGCAAGTGCGTGCCAGAGTGGAGATGTGCTGGGAATAAGAGAGGCAGGGGTCCAGGGTGACTCCAAGGTTCTTAGCTGAGGAAGAGGGAGAGAGTGTGGTAGATTCCAGAGGAACAGAGATAGAGAGATCAGAGGAGGGGGAGGAGGAGGGAAAGAAAAGGAGGTCAGATTTAGAGAGGTTGAGTTTGAGGTGATGCGAGTGCATCCAGGAGGAAATAGCAGACAGACAGGTAGAGATACGGGAGGAGATGGTGGAGTCAGAGGTGGGGAAGGAGAGGAAAATCTGAGCATCATCAGCATAGAAATGGTATGAGAAACCATAGGATGCGATGAGGGGGCCCAGGGAGCGGGTGTAGAGAGAGAACAGGAGAGGACCCAAGACTGACCCTTGGGGGACTCCAGTTAAGAGAGGGTGAGGTGTGGAGGTTGCTCCACGCCAGGTTACCTGGTAAGTGCGGTTGGAGAGGTAGGAGGAGAACCAGGCCAGAGCAGTGCCAGAGATCCCCAGGTCAGCAAGAGATGATAGTAGAATAGAGTGATCAACAGTGTCAAAGGCAGCAGAGAGGTCGAGGAGAATTAGGACAGAGGAGAGAGAGGCAGCTCGGGCACATTTAAGTGAGTTGGTGACAGACAGAAGGGCGGTTTCAGTGGAGTGAGCAGAGCGGAAGCCAGATTGGAGAAGGTCAAGCAGAGAGTGGTTGGACAGGAAAGCAGAGAGCTGGCGGTGTACAGTCCGCTCGAGGGTTTTGGAGAGGAAGGGTAGGAGGGAGACAGGACGGTAGCTCTGGAGGGAGGTGGGGTCGAGGGTAGGTTTTTTGAGGAGGGGAGTGATAGAGGCTTTTTTGAAGGCAGAGGGGAAGATGCCAGAAAGTAGAGAGGTGTTGAGGAGGGAGGAGATGAAGGGGAGTAGAGCAGGAGCAGCAGCTTGAAAGAGGTGAGTGGGGAGGGGGTCCAAGGCACACGTGGTGGGTTTGTGACCCTGGAGCAGGGAGGAGAGGTCAGAGTCTGAGAGGGGCAAGAAGGTGGAGAGGGAGGGCGAGTTAGTAGGGGATGTAGTGGGTGTAGGGGTTGGAGCAAGAGGGGGTGCGGGGGAGGGAGAGGTGTTAAAGAGTTTACGGATATCTGAGATTTTAGAAGAGAAGAAGGAGGCAAAGTCATCAGGGGAGATAGAGGAGGGAGGAGGAGGGGGGAGGGTTTAGGAGGGAGGAGAAGGTAGAGAATAGTTTACGTGGGTTGTTAGTGGAGGCTTGGATTACAGATTGGAAATAAGCACATTTAGCAGAGGAGAGAGTAGAGGAGAAGGAGGAGAGAAGAGTGCGGTAAAGTTCTAGAGCAGCAGGGAGTTTGGTTCTCTTCCATTTCTTTTCAGCAGATCGCAGTGTGATTCTTGCCGAGCGGAGCACAGAGGAGAGCCAGGGATGGGGAGGGGAGGGGCGAGCAGGTCGGGAGGTGAGGGGACAGAGGGAGTCGAGGGAGGAGGTGAGTGAGGAGAAGAGGGTGGAGGTAGCAGAGTCTATGGAGAGTTGTGAAAAGGAGTCGATAGGAGGGAGGTGAGAGAGAGCAGTGGAGGCAAGGACAGAGGGGGAGAGAGAGCGGAGGTTACGGCGAGAGGTGACAGTGGGGGTAGGAGGAGCAGGGAGAGGGGGGAGAGACAGAGAAAAAGAGATGAAATAGTGATCAGAGAGGTCCAGGGGGGTGACAGAGAGGTTGGAGGGGCAGCAGGCCCTGGAGAAGGTGAGGTCCAGTTGACGGCCAGCTTTGTGGGTAGGAGGGGACGGAGAGAGACAGAAGTCGAAGGAGTGAAGGAGAGGGAGGAATCCAGCAGAGTGGCTGGGGTTGGAGAGATGGATGTTGAAGTCACCCAACAGGACAGTCGGGGTAGACAGAGAGGGGAGGGAGGAGAGTAGATAGTCGAGTTCATCCAGAAAGTGAGTGAGAGGCCCAGGGGGGCGGTACAGAACAATGAGCAGGAGTTGACAGGGAGAGGTTAGTTGGACTGCATGAAATTCAAAGGTAGTGACAGAGAGGGAGGTGAGATCGGAGGGGACAGAAAAGAGTAAGGAGGGAGAGAGGAGAAGACCCGTCCCACCTCCCCGTCCGGTGAGACGCGGGGTATGGGACAGGACGTAGAGAGAGGACAGGGCAGCAGGAGTAACAGTGTTATCAGGGGACAGCCAGGTTTCAGTGAGAGCAAGGAAATCGAGCGAGAGGTGGGAGGCAAAGGCAGAGATGAAATCAGCTTTGTTAGCAGAAGAGTGACAGTTCCAGAGTGCACCAGAGAGTGTGCGGGAGGGGGGGAGAGGCAGAGAAATGAGGTTCGAGGGGTTGGAGGAGCAACAGCGGAGGGAGGGCAGAGGACGAGGACGGGAGGACAGAACAGGGATGTGAGAGACAGTCATAGCAGGACAAGCAAGACAAAAGACACAGTAGGAGCAGTGGGGTGGAGGATACAGACCTGACTAGTAGATGGCTTCTTCCAGAGCGCTGTTAGGTTCGGATCTAGTCGAACAGCGTCTCAGCGCAGGCCTCCCCTCGCTGGACTCCCACAGCTAGACTCCCGGCTCTTTTGTTGAGGCTCTTCGGTTGGCTGGCGCTTCGTGCTGGCGCTAAAAAAAGCTGCTTGAATAAATGTTGTTACCCCTGCTTGGCAAAAGAACCAACTAAACTGTGTGGAAACCAATCAAATAGCAAAATCAACTGCTAATCAATTTAGCCACTCACCTGGTACTAATCACACACAAACTCAGCCAATTCAAACACCACCTTACAATGTCACCAAATGTAGTAGTTACAATTACAAAAAGCAGGAACTTATCTATCTGCCTCTCTCCCTGGTTCCCTGTAGACTGAACTAATTACCAGATGCCCACTCTTAAATAACTCCCTTCACTTAGCAAGGGAACTAGCTGCTAACTGCTCTGGAGACAATAGCATCCTTGACCCCCTCCCTTGTATGGGCAAAACCAGGGGCCCCCTAGAGGTCCTCCTAGATACAGCACTGGAGGACATGGGAATACCCCTGGACGCGGTAAGCCAGAAGTCTGCTAACAGCTCCAATTCAACAGACGGTAACAGCCAAAGAATGCTGTCTGTCATAACCCCCCCCAGGACAAAGCTGACCCACACGTTCCGAGGGGCCCTGAGCAAGTTCCACCAGACTTACCTTGTGGGGAGTTGAATAGCCCAAACAACTCCACGTACTGTGCATACAAAGACGGTGCCTTCTTGGACGAGGCAGCAGTGAGTACCTTCTCAGGGGTGATGGGAGTTGCAAATAAGCCCAAGCCCCCTCGAAGCAAGCGTAGAGCTAAGAGTAGGAAGAGTGTCCCGACCTCCCAATCATAGTCGCTATGGGGTGGACGCAGCGACTCCTTTTCTTGTTAGCTACCCTGATGGCCCTGATATGTGTGTCTGTGAATGTCAGGAGCATCAGGGAGACACAAAAAAGATTTGATGTACTAAACTATCTAGCTAACTTGAAAGCAGATCTCATCTTTCTGCAGGAGTGTGGTATTTCGTCGAGCCCTGATTATAGGGACCTGAAGGAGAGTTGGACCCTGGGGGACTCCTTCTGGTCGGGCTCCAACATAGCCAGAGCCGACGGAGTAGGTATCCTGTTTAAAAACCCATTTATTACCTCCCGCAGCAGCAGGGAGGTAGAACCTGGTAGAATTCTGAGCGTGGATGTGACATACAACAACACTCCCCTCAGACTGGTCAATGTCTACGCACCCACTAACCAAAACGAAAGAGTTCAATTTTTTCCACAGCTGCGTCCACTCCTGCTGGGGAACGTACCCGTCATCATGTCAGGTGACTTCAATTGTGCTCTGAGGGACGTAGACCGGAGCAGGCCACGCAACGACCGCTCTAGTAGAGTTTTGTCCTCCGTAATATCTGATTTCTCCCTGTGTGATGCAGGTAAGGACCTGGTGCCTCCCTTTACCTGGGTGAGCTCATCTGGGACCTCCTTCTCCCGTATAGATCTCGTCCTGCATACCAGCTCCCTTACGAAGACGGCAGTAGACACCCAGGCCGTCTTCTTCTCTGACCATAGACTCCTGCAGGTAACATTACAGGTCCCTCAGACCTCCCAGATGGGGTCAGGGGTTTGGAAATTAAACACCTCCTTACTCGATGACCCCTCCATAGCTGCAGCCTATAAGAGCAGGCTTGTTGAGTGGACCACTTTGCGTGACCTATTCAACTCCCCTATAGAGTGGTGGGAGATGGTCAAAATGAGAACTAAGGGTTATTTCATAGCAGCAGGCAAGAGGAAAGCAAAAGAAAGGAGGGCCAAATATAAACACCTGAATGCTGCCCTCCAGCGTCTGAGCCTGCTTCAGCTTCGGGGGTTCCCTGTAAGCGACGAGATAGCCCAGACCAAGCTAGATCTTTCAGTGCTTTGTAGGGAGGAACAACGAAAGGTCATGCACAATGCAAAAGTGCAAAAAATGGAGGAAGACGAAAAGTGTACTCGCTTCTTCTTCCAGAAAATGAGGGAGAAGCAGCACTTGATGTCCTCCATGCTCGACAGCAGGGGGAGGATAGTAGAGGATAGTGAGGGAGTGAAAAAAGTGGTAGAGAACTTCTATAGGGACCTGTATAACATCAAAGCTACAGATGACACCCTGATAGAGTGGTTCCTGAGCCAGTTGGAGCCTGACTCAGTGCGGGACGACGAGGAGGAGGAGAAGGACCCAGAACTCACGCTGGAGGAGCTCACCCAGGCGGTTAAGACCATGAACACCGGTAAGACGCCAGGTCCAGATGGCATCCCGGGTGAGTATTACCATCTTTTTTGGGACACGCTAAAAGTCCATTTAGCGGAGGTCTACAGAGCGGTCTACAGGGAGAAGCGGTTGGGCCCTTCTATGCGGGAGAGTGTAATTACTCTCCTTCATAAGAAAGGGGAAGTTAAAGATCTACGGAATTGGCGCCCAATCAGCCTCCTTTGCGTGGATTACAAGATACTAGCCAAAGCTCTGATGCTCCGGCTACAAGTACACCTCCCTTTGGTCATTGGCCCCGACCAGGCTTGTGGCGTCCCAGGGAGGTCCATCACGGATATTTTAATGTTAACAAGGGACATTCTGGCTTATTCTAGAGAACGGAACCATCCCCTCGGCCTGTTCAACCTTGACCAGGAGAAGGCGTTCGATAGGGTAAGCCATGAATATATGTACAAAGTGATGGACCAGATGAAATTCGCTCCTGGACTTAGGGAGTGGGTTAAAACCATATATACAAACATTAGTACCCGAGTCTTGGTGAACAGGCACCTGACTGGTAAAATATCTATCCAGTCAGGGGTCAGACAGGGTTGCCCACTATCCCCACTGCTATATGTCGTGTGCATTGAACCCCTCCTGCAGGCAATTCGTAGGGATACCAATATAACTGGTTTCCAGCTGCCTGGATCCAACGGGGTCCAGGTCAAAACAACAGCATATATGGACGATGTGTCACTCATTTGCACCAACACATCGTCGGTACCTCGGATTAGTAATATCCTTGAGAAGTACTGCACGGCGACCGGGGCAGTGATTAATAAGTCCAAGAGCGAAGTCTACGTGTCTAAAAATTGGCAGGTAGATAGGGAACTGTCGGACATGTACCCTGTCAAAAAGGACAAAATCAAGATTCTGGGCCTCATTTTCGAGAACAATAGCTCGGGGGCCCAGAGCTGGACGGCGGCCATTAACCAGGTCCGTAAAAAGATTGGCGGATGGAGCACAAGATCCTTAACAATGACGGGTAGAGTATTAATAACCAAGTCTATACTGTTCCCCATCCTCTCTTATGTAGGAAAAATCTTTCCCCCAGACAGGACCACCAAAAAAGTGGTGGACCGCATTATCCACCGCTTTATCTGGGGCAGCAAGATGGAGAGGGTAAAGCGAGCCACCCTGAGTAAAGCCGACAAGAAGGGAGGTAAGGGGGTCCCGGACGTTGTGCAGCTCACCCGAGTGCAGGGGCTCACGCAAACTATCCAGAACATCCAGGCCCTGGACAGGAAGGTATGTTACATGAATCGTTTCTATTTTGCCACCTGTCTCAGGGCCTTGGGCCTCTGCACTATTGATAACACCGTGCCGTACTCCTGGGACCCCCCATTGTATTATAGAACCTTAAGGGACACTATATATAAATTGGGCTTAGATAAAGCAAAATTGGCCTCCGGGGAATACAAGGCTGTAACTAAATATCTTGCCGGTTCCCAGGAAATTGAAAAAGTAGCTACTTTCTCCCTCACCCAAAGCCAAAAAATCTGGGAGAATGTGTCTCACAGCTGCCTCAGTAATGTCCAGAAGGATATAGCATGGAACACCGTCCACAGTGCACTCCCCACTCGAGCGTTCATGTTCAGGAGGGGACTAGCCCAAG
The DNA here is from genome assembly GCF_902713425.1 of Acipenser ruthenus. Taxonomy (NCBI): domain Eukaryota; kingdom Metazoa; phylum Chordata; class Actinopteri; order Acipenseriformes; family Acipenseridae; genus Acipenser; species Acipenser ruthenus. Next base: position 22,635,935 of record NC_081198.1, on the reverse strand, counting down.
TAGAAACATGCCCCTATGCAAAGTGCCGCAAGAGAGAAACACCAGCCCATATCTTCTGGGAGTGTGATGTGGCTGGCAGTGTCTGGTTCTCTGTCTCTGTCTTCCTAAACAGGTTTGCTGACACGGCCAAGATGACCGCTGAGGCTGTGCTCTATGGGCCTGCGGGAGGAATCACTACCAGCACAGCTAAGTGCGTTTGGCGTGTCATCAATGTTGTCAAGCAGATCCTGTGGGAAGGCCGTAACGTCTGTGTCTATCACAAGCAGGAGCTAGACACTATCACCACGACCAGAAGGGCACAAACTCTTATCAAGGACTTTGTAATTCTGGACATCCGGACCCTCGGGAAGGACAAGGCCTGCGCGGAGTGGAGGATCGCCGGACTTCAGGACGTGAAGATGGAATAAAGGAAAAAACTGGAACCGCTAGCTCCTAGGAGCGGGACTAAGGGGCACCGCTAAGCCTTTTATTTATTTTGTCATGCCAGCATTCCGCCCTTTTTAGCTGGCATGACCGTTTTTTTGAACGGTGCCCTGGTTTTATGTAGTCTTTTTGTTTCAGTTTTATGGACTTTTATTTGATTTACGTTGAATGTTTTATTTGATTTTGTTTTGTTTTGTTTTATGTATCTTTAAGATTTTTAATGTAAACTATTAAAAGTTACATTTTAAGTGTTTTAAAATTTTAGAATTTTAACTCACTGTTTTATACACTGTCCCTTTTCCCCTGTCCCTGTTTTAGATCTATAGTTTTATGTTCACTTTTGAACTTTTTTAGAGAGCACTCCCCGGCCCTCACAAGCACTGGTTTTTTATAGATGGTTCTTTTTTTCCAGTCACTTTTAAAGCAGCACAGGTTTTTTTCATGTTGATTTTAATCTGTGTCTGTTTTAACCATGTACAAAGCACAATTGTCTTGGTGTTTTTAAATGTATTTTAAATGCTTTTAAAACAAAATGTATGTCTGTATGCATGAATGTCATCTTTAAAAGAAATGTAAAATGAATGAAAAAAACGAATGGGTGTAAATGTAAAAAATGTAAAATCTCAATAAAAGAGTATTAATATCTGATACGTCCCCTATCAGGGGACCATATATTAAATTGATTTTTGGAATCGGGAGATGGAACAGGGGCTTGCTCCGTCCACTCCACGCATCGGCCCGGTATTGCAGTACCTCCGGGAACGGTGCACACCTTTCTCTAACGTTGGTCAAAGTCAGATCTGGATCTCTCCTGTGAGCATTTTGTCTACCCCTGCTGGAGGGAGAGTGCCAGTGTTGATGCAAGTTTTCCCGCCGTTTTACTTCTTTTTTCTTTCTTTCTCTCTTTCTTTCTTTCTCTCTTTCTTTCTCTTTCTTTCTTGCTTTCTTTCTTTCTTTTATTCACATGTGGTGATGATGTAGACAGCAGCAGTTTGTTTCAAGGGAGCATGCAGCTAACCAGACAAGTGTGGTGGAACATGTCTCTATGCCAGGAACTTCTTAGCAAGCCAGCCAGCCAGCGAGGCACAGTTGTAGTTACCCAAGGCACCTTGCACAGCATAGCAGCTTGGCATGACTATTTGTAAGACGCACTCCGCCAGTTTATGTTTTGTTTTTGGTGTTATGTGTGTGTTTTTGCTTTGTTTTGTTTTCTCCTGCTTAAATTGCACATTTCAACTCTGGAAGCAGCAGCCCGTTTTTTGGGGGTCTGCTTGTGCTTGGAATTTTGCACCCACCTTTGAATCCCCCTGTGCCGTCCGGGCTGGGGGGCCCCGGACAAGGGCCAAGTCGCCATCGCTTCTCGGCCTTTTGGCTAAGATCAAGTGTAGTATCTGTTCTTATCAGTTTAATATCTGATACGTCCCCTATCAGGGGACCATATATTAAATTGATTTTTGGAATCGGGAGATGGAACAGGGGCTTGCTCCGTCCACTCCACGCATCGGCCCGGTATTGCAGTACCTCCGGGAACGGTGCACACCTTTCTCTAACGTTGGTCAAAGTCAGATCTGGATCTCTCCTGTGAGCATTTTGTCTACCCCTGCTGGAGGGAGAGTGCCAGTGTTGATGCAAGTTTTCCCGCCGTTTTACTTCTTTTTTTTTTCTTTCTCTCTTTCTTTCTTTCTCTCTTTCTTTCTCTTTCTTTCTTGCTTTCTTTCTTTCTTTTATTCACATGTGGTGATGATGTAGACAGCAGCAGTTTGTTTCCTGGGAGCATGCAGCTAACCAGACAAGTGTGGTGGAACATGTCCCTATGCCAGGACCTTCTTAGCAAGCCAGCCAGCCAGCGAGGCACAGTTGTAGTTACCCAAGGCACCTTGCACAGCATAGCAGCTTGGCATGACTATTTGTAAGACGCACTCCGCCAGTTTATGTTTTGTTTTTGGTGTTATGTGTGTGTTTTTGCTTTGTTTTGTTTTCTCCTGCTTAAATTGCACATTTCCCCTCTGGAAGCAGCAGCCCGTTTTTTGGGGGTCTGCTTGTGCTTGGAATTTTGCACCCACCTTTGAATCCCCCTGTGCCGTCCGGGCTGGGGGGCCCCGGGCAAGGGCCAAGTCGCCATCGCTTCTCGGCCTTTTGGCTAAGATCAAGTGTAGTATCTGTTCTTATCAGTTTAATATCTGATATGTCAGGAGCATCAGGGAGACACAAAAAAGATTTGATGTACTAAACTATCTAGCTAACTTGAAAGCAGATCTCATCTTTCTGCAGGAGTGTGGTATTTCGTCGAGCCCTGATTATAGGGACCTGAAGGAGAGTTGGACCCTGGGGGACTCCTTCTGGTTGGGCTCCAACATAGCCAGAGCCGACGGAGTAGGTATCCTGTTTAAAAACCCATTTATTACCTCCCGCAGCAGCAGGGAGGTAGAACCTGGTAGAATTCTGAGCGTGGATGTGACATACAACAACACTCCCCTCAGACTGGTCAATGTCTACGCACCCACTAACCAAAACGAAAGAGTTCAATTTTTTCCACAGCTGCGTCCACTCCTGCTGGGGAACGTACCCGTCATCGTGTCAGGTGACTTCAATTGTGCTCTGAGGGACGTAGACCGGAGCAGGCCACGCAACGACCGCTCTAGTAGAGTTTTGTCCTCCGTAATATCTGATTTCTCCCTGTGTGATGCAGGTAAGGACCTGGTGCCTCCCTTTACCTGGGTGAGCTCATCTGGGACCTCCTTCTCCCGTATAGATCTCGTCCTGCATACCAGCTCCCTTACGAAGACGGAAGTAGACACCCAGGCCGTCTTCTTCTCTGACCATAGGCTCCTGCAGGTAACATTGCAGGTCCCTCAGACCTCCCAGATGGGGTCAGGGGTTTGGAAATTAAACACCTCCTTACTCGATGACCCCTCCATAGCTGCAGCCTATAAGAGCAGGCTTGTTGAGTGGACCACTTTGCGTGACCTATTCAACTCCCCTATAGAGTGGTGGGAGATGGTCAAAATCAGAACTAAGGGTTATTTCATAGCAGCAGGCAAGAGGAAAGCAAAAGAAAGGAGGGCCAAATATAAACACCTGAATGCTGCCCTCCAGCGTCTGAGCCTGCTTCAGCTTCGGGGGTTCCCTGTAAGCGACGAGATAGCCCAGACCAAGCTAGATCTTTCAGTGCTTTGTAGGGAGGAACAACGAAAGGTCATGCACAATGCAAAAGTGCAAAAAAAGGAGGAAGACGAAAAGTGTACTCGCTTCTTCTTCCAGAAAACGAGGGAGAAGCGGCACTTGATGTCCTCCATGCTCGACAGCAGGGGGAGGATAGTAGAGGATAGTGAGGGAGTGAAGAAAGTGGTAGAGAACTTCTATAGGGACCTGTATAACATCAAAGCTACAGATGACACCCTGATAGAGTGGTTCCTGAGCCAGTTGGAGCCTGACTCAGTGCGGGACGACGAGGAGGAGGAGAAGGACCCAGAACTCACGCTGGAGGAGCTCACCCAGGCGGTTAAGACCATGAACACCGGTAAGACGCCAGGTCCAGATGGCATCCCGGGTGAGTATTATCATCTTTTTTGGGACACACTAAAAGTCCATTTAGCGGAGGTCTACAGAGCGGTCTACAGGGAGAAGCGGTTGGGCCCTTCTATGCGGGAGAGTGTAATTACTCTCCTTCATAAGAAAGGGGAAGTTAAAGATCTACGGAATTGGCGCCCAATCAGCCTCCTTTGCGTGGATTACAAGATACTAGCCAAAGCTCTGATGCTCCGGCTACAAGTACACCTCCCTTTGGTCATTGGCCCCGACCAGGCTTGTGGCGTCCCAGGGAGGTCCATCACGGATATTTTAATGTTAACAAGGGACATTCTGGCTTATTCTAGAGAACGGAACCATCCCCTCGGCCTGTTCAACCTTGACCAGGAGAAGGCGTTCGATAGGGTAAGCCATGAATATATGTACAAAGTGATGGACCAGATGAAATTCGCTCCTGGACTTAGGGAGTGGGTTAAAACCATCTATACAAACATTAGTACCCGAGTCTTGGTGAACAGGCACCTGACTGGTAAAATATCTATCCAGTCAGGGGTCAGACAGGGTTGCCCACTATCCCCACTGCTATATGTCGTGTGCATTGAACCCCTCCTGCAGGCAATTCGTAGGGATACCAATATAACTGGTTTCCAGCTGCCTGGATCCAACGGGGTCCAGGTCAAAACAACAGCATATATGGACGATGTGTCACTCATTTGCACCAACACATCGTCGGTACCTCGGATTAGTAATATCCTTGAGAAGTACTGCACGGCGACCGGGGCAGTGATTAATAAGTCCAAGAGCGAAGTCTACGTGTCTAAAAATTGGCAGGTAGATAGGGAACTGTCGGACATGTACCCTGTCAAAAAGGACAAAATCAAGATTCTGGGCCTCATTTTCGAGAACAATAGCTCGGGGGCCCAGAGCTGGACGGCGGCCATTAACCAGGTCCGTAAAAAGATTGGCGGATGGAGCACAAGATCCTTAACAATGACGGGCAGAGTATTAATAACCAAGTCTATACTGTTCCCCATCCTCTCTTATGTAGGAAAAATCTTTCCCCCAGACAGGACCACCAAAAAAGTGGTGGACCGCATTATCCACCGCTTTATCTGGGGCAGCAAGATGGAGAGGGTAAAGCGAGCCACCCTGAGTAAAGCCGACAAGAAGGGAGGTAAGGGGGTCCCGGACGTTGTGCAGCTCACCCGAGTGCAGGGGCTCACGCAAACTATCAAGAACATCCAGGCCCTGGACAGGAAGGTATGTTACATGAATCGTTTCTATTTTGCCACCTGTCTCAGGGCCTTGGGCCTCTGCACTATTGATAACACCGTGCCGTACTCCTGGGACCCCCCATTGTATTATAGAACCTTAAGGGACACTATATATAAATTGGGCTTAGATAAAGCAAAATTGTCCTCCTGGGAATACAAGGCTGTAACTAAATATCTTGCCGGTTCCCAGGAAATTGAAAAAGTAGCTACTTTCTCCCTCACCCAAAGCCAAAAAATCTGGGAGAATGTGTCTCACAGCTGCCTCAGTAATGTCCAGAAGGATATAGCATGGAACACCGTCCACAGTGCACTCCCCACTCGAGCGTTCATGTTCAGGAGGGGACTAGCCCAAGTAGAAACATGCCCCTATGCAAAGTGCCGCAAGAGAGAAACACCAGCCCATATCTTCTGGGAGTGTGATGTGGCTGGCAGTGTCTGGCTCTCTGTCTCTGTCTTCCTAAACAGGTTTGCTGACACGGCCAAGATGACCGCTGAGACTGTGCTCTATGGGCCTGCGGGAGGAATCACTACCAGCACAGCTAAGTGCGTTTGGCGTGTCATCAATGTTGTCAAGCAGATCCTGTGGGAAGGCCGTAACGTCTGTGTCTATCACAAGCAGGAGCTAGACACTATCACCATGACCAGAAGGGCACAAACTCTTATCAAGGACTTTGTAATTCTGGACATCCGGACCCTCGGGAAGGACAAGGCCTGCGCGGAGTGGAGGATCGCCGGACTTCAGGACGTGAAGATGGAATAAAGGAAAAAACTGGAACCGCTAGCTCCTAGGAGCGGGACTACGGGGCACCGCTAAGCCTTTTATTTATTTTGTCATGCCAGCATTCCGCCCTTTTTAGCTTGCATGACCGTTTTTCAAAGGTGCCCTGGTTTTATGTAGTCTTTTTGTTTCAGTTTTATGGACCTTTGATTTAATTTGAATGTTTTATTTGATTTTGTTTTGTTTTGTTTTATGTATCTTTAAGATTTTTAATGTAAACTATTAAAAGTTACATTTTAAGTGTTTTAAAATTTTAGAATTTTAACTCACTGTTTATACACTGTCCCTTTTCCCCTGTCCCTGTTTTAGATCTAGGTTTATGTTCACTTTTTTAGAGAGCACTCCCCGGCCCTCACAAGCACTGGTTTTTTATAGATGGTTCTTTTTTTCCAGTCACTTTTAAAACAGCACAGGTTTTTTTCATGTTGATTTTAATCTGTGTCTGTTTTAACCATGTACAAAGCACAATTGTCTTGGTGTTTTTAAATGTGTTTTAAATGCTTTTAAAACAAAAAGTATGTCTGTATGCATGAATGTCATCTTTAAAAGAAATGTAAAATGAATGAAAAAACGAATGGGTGTAAATGTAAAAAATGTAAAATCTCAATAAAAGAGTATTAATATCTGATACGTCCCCTATCAGGGGACCATATATTAAATTGATTTTTGGAATCGGGAGATGGAACAGGGGCTTGCTCCGTCCACTCCACGCATCGGCCCGGTATTGCAGTACCTCCGGGAACGGTGCACACCTTTCTCTAACGTTGGTCAAAGTCAGATCTGGATCTCTCCTGTGAGCATTTTGTCTACCCCTGCTGGAGGGAGAGTGCTAGTGTTGATGCAAGTTTTCCCGCCGTTTTACTTCTTTTTTTTTTTCTTTCTCTCTTTCTTTCTTTCTCTCTTTCTTTCTCTTTCTTTCTTGCTTTCTTTCTTTCTTTTATTCACATGTGGTGATGATGTAGACAGCAGCAGTTTGTTTCCTGGGAGCATGCAGATAACCAGACAAGTGTGGTGGAACATGTCCCTATGCCAGGACCTTCTTAGCAAGCCAGCCAGCCAGCGAGGCACAGTTGTAGTTACCCAAGGCACCTTGCACAGCATAGCAGCTTGGCATGACTATTTGTAAGATGCACTCCGCCAGTTTATGTTTTGTTTTTGGTGTTATGTGTGTGTTTTTGCTTTGTTTTGTTTTCTCCTGCTTAAATTGCACATTTCCCCTCTGGAAGCAGCAGCCCGTTTTTTGGGGGTCTGCTTGTGCTTGGAATTTTGCACCCACCTTTGAATCCCCCTGTGCCGTCCAGGCTGGGGGGCCCCGGGCAAGGGCCAAGTCGCCATCGCTTCTCGGCCTTTTGGCTAAGATCAAGTGTAGTATCTGTTCTTATCAGTTTAATATCTGATATGTCAGGAGCATCAGGGAGACACAAAAAAGATTTGATGTACTAAACTATCTAGCTAACTTGAAAGCAGATCTCATCTTTCTGCAGGAGTGTGGTATTTCGTCGAGCCCTGATTATAGTTACCTGTAGGAGAGTTGGACCCTGGGGGACTCCTTCTGGTCGGGCTCCAACATAGCCAGAGCCGACGGAGTAGGTATCCTGTTTAAAAACCCATTTATTACCTCCCGCAGCAGCAGGGAGGTAGAACCTGGTAGAATTCTGAGCGTGGATGTGACATACAACAACACTCCCCTCAGACTGGTCAATGTCTACGCACCCACTAACCAAAATGAAAGAGTTCAATTTTTTCCACAGCTGCGTCCACTCCTGCTGGGGAACGTACCCGTCATCGTGTCAGGTGACTTCAATTGTGCTCTGAGGGACGTAGACCGGAGCAGGCCACGCAACGAACGCTCTAGTAGAGTTTTGTCCTCCGTAATATCTGATTTCTCCCTGTGTGATGCAGGTAAGGACCTGGTGCCTCCCTTTACCTGGGTGAGCTCATCTGGGACCTCCTTCTCCCGTATAGATCTCGTCCTGCATACCAGCTCCCTTACGAAGACGGCAGTAGACACCCAGGCAGTCTTCTTCTCTGACCATAGGCTCCTGCAGGTAACATTGCAGGTCCCTCAGACCTCCCAGATGGGGTCAGGGGTCTGGAAATTAAACACCTCCTTACTCGATGACCCCTCCATAGCTGCAGCCTATAAGAGCAGGCTTGTTGAGTGGACCACTTTGCGTGACCTATTCAACTCCCCTATAGAGTGGTGGGAGATGGTCAAAATCAGAACTAAGGGTTATTTCATAGCAGCAGGCAAGAGGAAAGCAAAAGAAAGGAGGGCCAAATATAAACACCTGAATGCTGCCCTCCAGCGTCTGAGCCTGCTTCAGCTTCGGGGGTTCCCTGTAAGTGACGAGATAGCCCAGACCAAGCTAGATCTTTCAGTGCTTTGTAGGGAGAAACAACGAAAGGTCATGCACAATGCAAAAGTGCAAAAAATGGAGGAAGACGAAAAGTGTACTCGCTTCTTCTTCCAGAAAACGAGGGAGAAGCGGCACTTGATGTCCTCCATGCTCGACAGCAGGGGGAGGATAGTAGAGGATAGTGAGGGAGTGAAAAAAGTGGTAGAGAACTTCTATAGGGACCTGTATAACATCAAAGCTACAGATGACACCCTGATAGAGTGGTTCCTGAGCCAGTTGGAGCCTGACTCAGTGCGGGACGAGGAGGAGGAGGAGAAGGACCCAGAACTCACGCTGGAGGAGCTCACCCAGGCGGTTAAGACCATGAACACCGGTAAGACGCCAGGTCCAGATGGCATCCCGGGTGAGTATTACCATCTTTTTTGGGACACGCTAAAAGTCCATTTAGCGGAGGTCTACAGAGCGGTCTACAGGGAGAAGCGGTTGGGCCCTTCTATGCGGGAGAGTGTAATTACTCTCCTTCATAAGAAAGGGGAAGTTAAAGATCTACGGAATTGGCGCCCAATCAGCCTCCTTTGCGTGGATTACAAGATACTAGCCAAAGCTCTGATGCTCCGGCTACAAGTACACCTCCCTTTGGTCATTGGCCCCGACCAGGCTTGTGGTGTCCCAGGGAGGTCCATCACGGATATTTTAATGTTAACAAGGGACATTCTGGCTTATTCTAGAGAACGGAACCATCCCCTCTGCCTGTTCAACCTTGACCAGGAGAAGGCGTTCGATAGGGTAAGCCATGAATATATGTACAAAGTGATGGACCAGATGAAATTCGCTCCTGGACTTAGGGAGTGGGTTAAAACCATATATACAAACATTAGTACCCGAGTCTTGGTGAACAGGCACCTGACTGGTAAAATATCTATCCAGTCAGGGGTCAGACAGGGTTGCCCACTATCCCCACTGCTATATGTCGTGTGCATCGAACCCCTCCTGCAGGCAATTCGTAGGGATACCAATATAACTGGTTTCCAGCTGCCTGGATCCAACGGGGTCCAGGTCAAAACAACAGCATATATGGACGATGTGTCACTCATTTGCACCAACACATCGTCGGTACCTCGGATTAGTAATATCCTTGAGAAGTACTGCACGGCGACCGGGGCAGTGATTAATAAGTCCAAGAGCGAAGTCTACGTGTCTAAAAATTGGCAGGTAGATAGGGAACTGTCGGACATGTACCCTGTCAAAAAGGACAAAATCAAGATTCTGGGCCTCATTTTCGAGAACAATGGCTCGGGGGCCCAGAGCTGGACGGCGGCCATTAACCAGGTCCGTAAAAAGATTGGTGGATGGAGCACAAGATCCTTAACAATGACGGGTAGAGTATTAATAACCAAGTCTATACTGTTCCCCATCCTCTCTTATGTAGGAAAAATCTTTCCCCCAGACAGGACCACCAAAAAAGTGGTGGACCGCATTATCCACCGCTTTATCTGGGGCAGCAAGTTGGAGAGGGTAAAGCGAGCCACCCTGAGTAAAGCCGACAAGAAGGGAGGTAAGGGGGTCCCGGACGTTGTGCAGCTCACCCGAGTGCAGGGGCTCACGCAAACCATCAAGAACATCCAGGCCCTGGACAGGAAGGTATGTTACATGAATCGTTTCTATTTTGCCACCTGTCTCAGGGCCTTGGGCCTCTGCACTATTGATAACACCGTGCCGTACTCCTGGGACCCCCCATTGTATTATAGAACCTTAAGGGACACTATATATAAATTGGGCTTAGATAAAGCAAAATTGTCCTCCTGGGAATACAAGGCTGTAACTAAATATCTTGCCGGTTCCCAGGAAATTGAAAAAGTAGCTACTTTCTCCCTCACCCAAAGCCAAAAAATCTGGGAGAATGTGTCTCACAGCTGCCTCAGTAATGTCCAGAAGGATATAGCATGGAACACCGTCCACAGTGCACTCCCCACTCGAGCGTTCATGTTCAGGAGGGGACTAGCCCAAGTAGAAACATGCCCCTATGCAAAGTGCCGCAAGAGAGAAACACCAGCCCATATCTTCTGGGAGTGTGATGTGGCTGGCAGTGTCTGGCTCTCTGTCTCTGTCTTCCTAAACAGGTTTGCTGACACGGCCAAGATGACCGCTGAGACTGTGCTCTATGGGCCTGCGGGAGGAATCACTACCAGCACAGCTAAGTGCGTTTGGCGTGTCATCAATGTTGTCAAGCAGATCCTGTGGGAAGGCCGTAACGTCTGTGTCTATCACAAGCAGGAGCTAGACACTATCACCACGACCAGAAGGGCACAAACTCTTATCAAGGACTTTGTAATTCTGGACATCCGGACCCTCGGGAAGGACAAGGCCTGCGCGGAGTGGAGGATCGCCGGACTTCAGGACGAGAAGATGGAATAAAGGAAAAAACTGGAACCGCTAGCTCCTAGGAGCGGGACTACGGGGCACCGCTAAGCCTTTTATTTATTTTGTCATGCCAGCATTCCGCCCTTTTTAGCTGGCATGACCGTTTTTGAACGGTGCCCTGGTTTTATGTAGTCTTTTTGTTTCAGTTTTATGGACTTTTATTTGATTTACTTTGAATGTTTTATTTGATTTTGTTTTGTTTTGTTTTATGTATCTAAAAGATTTTTAATGTTAACTATTAAAAGTTACATTTTAAGTGTTTTAAAATTTTAGAATTTTAACGCACTGTTTTACACACTGTCCCTTTTCCCCTGTCCCTGTTTTAGTAATATAGTTTTATGTTCACTTTTGAACCTTTTTAGAGAGCACTCCCCGGCCCTCACAAGCAATGGTTTTTTATAGATGGTTCTTTTTTTCCAGTCACTTTTAAAGCAGCACAGGTTTTTTTCATGTTGATTTTAATCTGTGTCTGTTTTAACCATGTACTAAGCACAATTGTCTTGGTGTTTTTAAATGTGTTTTAAATGTTTTTTAAAACAAAATGTATGTCTGTATGCATGAATGTCATCTTTAAAAGAAATGTAAAATGAATGAAAAAACGAATGGGTGTAAATGTAAAAAAAGGTAAAATCTCAATTAAAGAGTATTAATATCTGATACGTCCCCTATCAGGGGACCATATATTAAATTGATTTTTGGAATCGGGAGATGGAACAGGGGCTTACTCCGTCCACTTAGCGGAGGTCTACAGAGCGGTCTACAGGGAGAAGCGGTTGGGCCCTTCTATGCGGGAGAGTGTAATCACTCTCCTTCATAAGAAAGGGGAAGTTAAAGATCTACGGAATTGGCGCCCAATCAGCCTCCTTTGCGTGGATTACAAGATACTAGCCAAAGCTCTGATGCTCCGGCTACAAGTACACCTCCCTTTGGTCATTGGCCCTGACCAGGCTTGTGGCGTCCCAGGGAGGTCCATCACGGATATTTTAATGTTAACAAGGGACATTCTGGCTTATTCTAGAGAACGGAACCATCCCCTCTGCCTGTTCAACCTTGACCAGGAGAAGGCGTTCGATAGGGTAAGCCATGAATATATGTACAAAGTGATGGACCAGATGAAATTCGCTCCTGGACTTAGGGAGTGGGTTAAAACCATATATACAAACATTAGTACCCGAGTCTTGGTGAACAGGCACCTGACTGGTAAAATATCTATCCAGTCAGGGGTCAGACAGGGTTGCCCACTATCCCCACTGCTATATGTCGTGTGCATTGAACCCCTCCTGCAGGCAATTCGTAGGGATACCAATATAACTGGTTTCCAGCTGCCTGGATCCAACGGGGTCCAGGTCAAAACAACAGCATATATGGACGATGTGTCACTCATTTGCACCAACACATCGTCGGTACCTCGGATTAGTAATATCCTTGAGAAGTACTGCACGGCGACCGGGGCAGTGATTAATAAGTCCAAGAGCGAAGTCTACGTGTCTAAAAATTGGCAGGTAGATAGGGAACTGTCGGACATGTACCCTGTCAAAAAGGACAAAATCAAGATTCTGGGCCTCATTTTCGAGAACAATAGCTCGGGGGCCCAGAGCTGGACGGCGGCCATTAACCAGGTCCGTAAAAAGATTGGCGGATGGAGCACAAGATCCTTAACAATGACGGGTAGAGTATTAATAACCAAGTCTATACTGTTCCCCATCCTCTCTTATGTAGGAAAAATCTTTCCCCCAGACAGGACCACCAAAAAAGTGGTGGACCGCATTATCCACCGCTTTATCTGGGGCAGCAAGATGGAGAGGGTAAAGCGAGCCACTCTGAGTAAAGCCGACAAGAAGGGAGGTAAGGGGGTCCCGGACGTTGTGCAGCTCACCCGAGTGCAGGGGCTCACGCAAACTATCAAGAACATCCAGGCCCTGGACAGGAAGGTATGTTACATGAATCGTTTCTATTTTGCCACCTGTCTCAGGGCCTTGGGCCTCTGCACTATTGATAACACCGTGCCGTACTCCTGGGACCCCCCATTGTATTATAGAACCTTAAGGGACACTATATATAAATTGGGCTTAGATAAAGCAAAATTGGCCTCCTGGGAATACAAGGCTGTAACTAAATATCTTGCCGGTTCCCAGGAAATTGAAAAAGTAGCTACTTTCTCCCTCACCCAAAGCCAAAAAATCTGGGAGAATGTGTCTCACAGCTGCCTCAGTAATGTCCAGAAGGATATAGCATGGAACACCGTCCACAGTGCACTCCCCACTCGAGCGTTCATGTTCAGGAGGGGACTAGCCCAAGTAGAAACATGCCCCTATGCAAAGTGCCGCAAGAGAGAAACACCAGCCCATATCTTCTGGGAGTGTGATGTGGCTGGCAGTGTCTGGCTCTCTGTCTCTGTCTTCCTAAACAGGTTTGCTGACACGGCCAAGATGACCGCTGAGACTGTGCTCTATGGGCCTGCGGGAGGAATCACTACCAGCACAGCTAAGTGCGTTTGGCGTGTCATCAATGTTGTCAAGCAGATCCTGTGGGAAGGCCGTAACGTCTGTGTCTATCACAAGCAGGAGCTAGACACTATCACCACGACCAGAAGGGCACAAACTCTTATCAAGGATTTTGTAATTCTGGACATCCGGACCCTCGGGAAGGACAAGGCCTGCGCGGAGTGGAGGATCGCCGGACTTCAGGACGTGAAGATGGAATAAAGGAAAAAACTGGAACCGCTAGCTCCTAGGAGCGGGACTACGGGGCACCGCTAAGCCTTTTATTTATTTTGTCATGCCAGCATTCCGCCCTTTTTAGCTGGCATGACCGTTTTTCAACGGTGCCCTGGTTTTATGTAGTCTTTTATTTCAGTTTTATGGACTTTTATTTGATTTACGTTGAATGTTTTATTTGATTTTGTTTTGTTTTGTTTTATGTATCTTTAAGATTTTTAATGTAAACTATTAAAAGTTACATTTTAAGTGTTTTAAAATTTTAGAATTTTAACTCACTGTTTTATACACTGTCCCTTTTCCCCTGTCCCTGTTTTAGATCTAGTTTTATGTTCACTTTTGAACCTTTTAGAGAGCACTCCCCGGCCCTCACAAGCACTGGTTTTTTATAGATGGTTCTTTTTTTCCAGTCACTTTTAAAACAGCACAGGTTTTTTTCATGTTGATTTTAATCTGTGTCTGTTTTAACCATGTACAAAGCACAATTGTCTTGGTGTTTTTAAATGTATTTTAAATGCTTTTAAAACAAAATGTATGTCTGTATGCATGAATGTCATCTTTAAAAGAAATGTAAAATGAATGAAAAAACGAATGGGTGTAAATGTAAAAAAATGTAAAATCTCAATAAAAGAGTATCTGTTCTTATCAGTTTAATATCTGATACGTCCCCTATCAGGGGACCATATATTAAATTGATTGTTGGAATCGGGAGATGGAACAGGGGCTTGCTCCGTCCACTCCACGCATCGGCCCGGTATTGCAGTACCTCCGGGAACGGTGCACACCTTTCTCTAACGTTGGTCAAAGTCAGATCTGGATCTCTCCTGTGAGCATTTTGTCTACCCCTGCTGGAGGGAGAGTGCCAGTGTTGATGCAAGTTTTCCCGCCGTTTTACTTCTTTTTTCTTTCTTTCTCTCTTTCTTTCTTTCTCTCTTTCTTTCTCTTTCTTTCTTGCTTTCTTTCTTTTTTTCTCTCTTTCTTTCTTGCTGTCTTTCTTTCTTTTATTCACATGTGGTGATGATGTAGATAGCAGCAGTTTGTTTCCTGGGAGCATGCAGCTAACCAGACAGGTGTGGTGGAACATGTCCCTATGCCAGGTCCTTCTTAGCCAGCCAGCCAGCCAGCCAGCGAGGCACAGTTGTAGTTACCCAAGGCACCTTGCACAGCATAGCAGCTTGGCATGACTATTTGTAAGACGCACTCCGCCAGTTTATGTTTTGTTTTTTGTGTTATGTGTGTGTTTTTGCTTTGTTTTGTTTTCTCCTGCTTAAATTGCACATTTCCCCTCTGGAAGCAGCAGCCCGTTTTTTGGGGGTCTGCTTGTGCTTGAAATTTTGCACCCACCTTTGAATCCACCTGTGCCGTCCGGGCTGGGGTGCCCCGGGCAAGGGCCAAGTCGCCATCGCTTCTCGGCCTTTTGGCTAAGATCAAGTGTAGTATCTGTTCTTATCAGTTTAATATCTGATACGTCCCCTATCAGGGGACCATATATTAAATTGATTTTTGGAATCGGGAGATGGAACAGGGGCTTGCTCCGTCCACTCCACGCATCGGCCCGGTATTGCAGTACCTCCGGGAACGGTGCACACCTTTCTCTAACGTTGGTCAAAGTCAGATCTGGATCTCTCCTGTGAGCATTTTGTCTACCCCTGCTGGAGGGAGAGTGCCAGTGTTGATGCAAGTTTTCCTGCCTTTTTACTTCTTTTTTTTCTTTCTTTCTCTCTTTCTTTCTTTCTCTCTTTCTTTCTCTCTTTCTCTCTTTCTTTCTCTCTTTCTTTCTTGCTTTCTTTCTTTCTTTTATTCACATGTGGTGATGATGTAGACAGCAGCAGTTTGTTTCCTGGGAGCATGCAGCTAACCAGACAAGTGTGGTGGAACATGTCCCTATGCCAGGACCTTCTTAGTAAGCCAGCCAGCCAGCCAGGCACAGTTGTAGTTACCCAAGGCACCTTGCACAGCATAGCAGCTTGGTATGACTATTTGTAAGACGCACTCCGCCAGTTTATGTTTTGTTTTTGGTGTTATGTGTGTGTTTTTGCTTTGTTTTGTTTTCTCCTGCTTAAATTGCACATTTCCCCTCTGGAAGCAGCAGCCCGTTTTTTGGGGGTCTGCTTGTGCTTGAAATTTTGCACCCACCTTTGAATCCCCCTGTGCCGTCCGGGCTGGGGGGCCCCGGGCAAGGGCCAAGTCGCCATCGCTTCTCGGCCTTTTGGCTAAGATCAAGTGTAGTATCTGTTCTTATCAGTTTAATATCTGATACGTCCGCTATCAGGGGACCATATATTAAATTGATTTTTGGAATCGGGAGATGGAACAGGGGCTTGCTCCGTCCACTTAGCGGAGGTCTACAGAGCGGTCTACAGGGAGAAGCGGTTGGGCCCTTCTATGCGGGAGAGTGTAATTACTCTCCTTCATAAGAAAGGGGAAGTTAAAGATCTACGGAATTGGCGCCCAATCAGCCTCCTTTGCGTGGATTACAAGATACTAGCCAAAGCTCTGATGCTCCGGCTACAAGTACACCTCCCTTTGGTCATTGGCCCCGACCAGGCTTGTGGCGTCCCAGGGAGGTCCATCACGGATATTTTAATGTTAACAAGGGACATTCTGGCTTATTCTAGAGAACGGAACCATCCCCTCTGCCTGTTCAACCTTGACCAGGAGAAGGCGTTCGATAGGGTAAGCCATGAATATATGTACAAAGTGATGGACCAGATGAAATTCGCTCCTGGACTTAGGGAGTGGGTTAAAACCATATATACAAACATTAGTACCCGAGTCTTGGTGAACAGGCACCTGACTGGTAAAATATCTATCCAGTCAGGGGTCAGACAGGGTTGCCCACTATCCCCACTGCTATATGTCGTGTGCATTGAACCCCTCCTGCAGGCAATTCGTAGGGATACCAATATAACTGGTTTCCAGCTGCCTGGATCCAACGGGGTCCAGGTCAAAACAACAGCATATATGGACGATGTGTCACTCATTTGCACCAACACATCGTCGGTACCTCGGATTAGTAATATCCTTGAGAAGTACTGCACGGCGACCGGGGCAGTGATTAATAAGTCCAAGAGCGAAGTCTACGTGTCTAAAAATTGGCAGGTAGATAGGGAACTGTCGGACATGTACCCTGTCAAAAAGGACAAAATCAAGATTCTGGGCCTCATTTTCGAGAACAATAGCTCGGGGGCCCAGAGCTGGACGGCGGCCATTAACCAGGTCCGTAAAAAGATTGGCGGATGGAGCACAAGATCCTTAACAATGACGGGTAGAGTATTAATAACCAAGTCTATACTGTTCCCCATCCTCTCTTATGTAGGAAAAATCTTTCCCCCAGACAGGACCACCAAAAAAGTGGTGGACCGCATTATCCACCGCTTTATCTGGGGCAGCAAGATGGAGAGGGTAAAGCGAGCCACCCTGAGTAAAGCCGACAAGAAGGGAGGTAAGGGGGTCCCGGACGTTGTGCAGCTCACCCGAGTGCAGGGGCTCACGCAAACTATCAAGAACATCCAGGCCCTGGACAGGAAGGTATGTTACATGAATCGTTTCTATTTTGCCACCTGTCTCAGGGCCTTGGGCCTCTGCACTATTGATAACACCGTGCCGTACTCCTGGGACCCCCCATTGTATTATAGAACCTTAAGGGACACTATATATAAATTGGGCTTAGATAAAGCAAAATTGGCCTCCTGGGAATACAAGGCTGTAACTAAATATCTTGCCGGTTCCCAGGAAATTGAAAAAGTAGCTACTTTCTCCCTCACCCAAAGCCAAAAAATCTGGGAGAATGTGTCTCACAGCTGCCTCAGTAATGTCCAGAAGGATATAGCATGGAACACCGTCCACAGTGCACTCCCCACTCGAGCGTTCATGTTCAGGAGGGGACTAGCCCAAGTAGAAACATGCCCCTATGCAAAGTGCCGCAAGAGAGAAACACCAGCCCATATCTTCTGGGAGTGTGATGTGGCTGGCAGTGTCTGGCTCTCTGTCTCTGTCTTCCTAAACAGGTTTGCTGACACGGCCAAGATGACCGCTGAGACTGTGCTCTATGGGCCTGCGGGAGGAATCACTACCAGCACAGCTAAGTGCGTTTGGCGTGTCATCAATGTTGTCAAGCAGATCCTGTGGGAAGGCCGTAACGTCTGTGTCTATCACAAGCAGGAGCTAGACACTATCACCACGACCAGAAGGGCACAAACTCTTATCAAGGACTTTGTAATTCTGGACATCCGGACCCTCGGGAAGGACAAGGCCTGTGCGGAGTGGAGGATCGCCGGACTTCAGGACGTGAAGATGGAATAAAGGAAAAAACTGGAACCGCTAGCTCCTAGGAGCGGGACTACGGGGCACCGCTAAGCCTTTTATTTATTTTGTCATGCCAGCATTCCGCCCTTTTTAGCTGGCATGACCGTTTTTGAACGGTGCCCTGGTTTTATGTAGTCTTTTTGTTTCAGTTTTATGGACTTTTATTTGATTTATGTTGAATGTTTTATTTGATTTTGTTTTGTTTTATGTATCTTTAAGATTT
Organism: Acipenser ruthenus; assembly: GCF_902713425.1. Lineage (NCBI taxonomy): Eukaryota > Metazoa > Chordata > Actinopteri > Acipenseriformes > Acipenseridae > Acipenser > Acipenser ruthenus. The sequence goes on along the minus strand of NC_081198.1, from coordinate 22,617,903 downwards.
TTAATGTAAACTATTAAAAGTTACATTTTAAGTGTTTTAAAATTTTAGAATTTTAACTCACTGTTTATACACTGTCCCTTTTCCCCTGTCCCTGTTTTAGATCTAGGTTTATGTTCACTTTTTTAGAGAGCACTCCCCGGCCCTCACAAGCACTGGTTTTTTATAGATGGTTCTTTTTTTCCAGTCACTTTTAAAACAGCACAGGTTTTTTTCATGTTGATTTTAATCTGTGTCTGTTTTAACCATGTACAAAGCACAATTGTCTTGGTGTTTTTAAATGTATTTTAAATGCTTTTAAAACAAAATGTATGTCTGTATGCATGAATGTCATCTTTAAAAGAAATGTAAAATGAATGAAAAAACGAATGGGTGTAAATGTAAAAAAAGGTAAAATCTCAATTAAAGAGTATTAATATCTGATACGTCCCCTATCAGGGGACCATATATTAAATTGATTTTTGGAATCGGGAGATGGAACAGGGGCTTGCTCCGTCCACTCCACGCATCGGCCCGGTATTGCAGTACCTCCGGGAACGGTGCACACCTTTCTCTAACGTTGGTCAAAGTCAGATCTGGATCTCTCCTGTGAGCATTTTGTCTACCCCTGCTGGAGGGAGAGTGCCAGTGTTGATGCAAGTTTTCCCGCCGTTTTACTTCTTTTTTTTTTCTTTCTCTCTTTCTTTCTTTCTCTCTTTCTTTCTCTTTTTCTCTCTTTCTTTCTCTCTTTCTTTCTTGCTTTCTTTCTTTCTTTTATTCACATGTGGTGATGATGTAGACAGCAGCAGTTTGTTTCCTGGGAGCATGCAGCTAACCAGACAAGTGTGGTGGAACATGTCCCTATGCCAGGACCTCTTAGCAAGCCAGCCAGCCAGCGAGGCACAGTTGTAGTTACCCAAGGCACCTTGCACAGCATAGCAGCTTGGCATGACTATTTGTAAGACGCACTCTGCCAGTTTATGTTTTGTTTTTGGTGTTATGTGTGTGTTTTTGCTTTGTTTTGTTTTCTCCTGCTTAAATTGCACATTTCCCCTCTGGAAGCAGCAGCCCGTTTTTTGGGGGTCTGCTTGTGCTTGGAATTTTGCACCCACCTTTGAATCCCCCTGTGCCGTCCGGGCTGGGGGGCCCCGGGCAAGGGCCAAGTCGCCATCGCTTCTCGGCCTTTTGGCTAAGATCAAGTGTAGTATCTGTTCTTATCAGTTTAATATCTGATACGTCCCCTATCAGGGGACCATATATTAAATTGATTTTTGGAATCGGGAGATGGAACAGGGGCTTGCTCCGTCCACTCCACGCATCGGCCCGGTATTGCAGTACCTCCTGGAACGGTGCACACCTTTCTCTAACGTTGGTCAAAGTCAGATCTGGATCTCTCCTGTGAGCATATTGTCTACCCCTGCTGGAGGGAGAGTGCCAGTGTGATGCAAGTTTTCCCGCCGTTTTACTTCTTTTTTTTTTCTTTCTCTCTTTCTTTCTCTCTTTCTTTCTTGCTGTCTTTCTTTCTTTTATTCACATGTGGTGATGATGTAGACAGCAGCAGTTTGTTTCCTGGGAGCATGCAGCTAACCAGACAAGTGTGGTGGAACATGTCCCTATGCCAGGACCTTCTTAGCAAGCCAGCCAGCCAGCGAGGCACAGTTGTAGTTACCCAAGGCACCTTGCACAGCATAGCAGCTTGGCATGACTATTTGTAAGACGCACTCCGCCAGTTTATGTTTTGTTTTTGGTGTTATGTGTGTGTTTTTGCTTTGTTTTGTTTTCTCCTGCTTAAATTGCACATTTCCCCTCTGGAAGCAGCAGCCCGTTTTTTTGGGGTCTGCTTGTGCTTGAAATTTTGCACCCACCTTTGAATCCCCCTGTGCCGTCCGGGCTGGGGGGCCCCGGGCAAGGGCCAAGTCGCCATCGCTTCTCGGCCTTTTGGCTAAGATCAAGTGTAGTATCTGTTCTTATCAGTTTAATATCTGATACGTCCCCTATCAGGGGACCATATATTAAATTGATTTTTGGAATCGGGAGATGGAACAGGGGCTTGCTCCGTCCACTCCACGCATCGGCCCGGTATTGCAGTACCTCCGGGAACGGTGCACACCTTTCTCTAACGTTGGTCAAAGTCAGATCTGGATCTCTCCTGTGAGCATATTGTCTACCCCTGCTGGAGGGAGAGTGCCAGTGTGATGCAAGTTTTCCCGCCGTTTTACTTCTTTTTTTTTTTTCTTTCTCTCTTTCTTTCTTTCTCTCTTTCTTTCTCTCTTTCTTTCTCTCTTTCTTTCTCTCTTTCTCTCTTTCTTTCTCTCTTTCTTTCTTGCTGTCTTTCTTTCTTTTATTCACATGTGGTGATGATGTAGACAGCAGCAGGTTCTTTCCTGGGAGCATGCAGCTAACCAGACAAGTGTGGTGGAACATGTCCCTATGCCAGGACCTTCTTAGCAAGCCAGCCAGCCAGCGAGGCACAGTTGTATTTACCCAAGGCACCTTGCACAGCATAGCAGCTTGGCATGACTATTTGTAAGACGCACTCCGCCAGTTTATGTTTTGTTTTTGGTGTTATGTGTGTGTTTTTGCTTTGTTTTCTCCTGCTTAAATTGCACATTTCCCCTCTGGAAGCAGCAGCCCGTTTTTTGGGGGTCTGCTTGTGCTTGGAATTTTGCACCCACCTTTGAATCCCCCTGTGCTGTCCGGGCTGGGGGGCCCCGGGCAAGGGCCAAGTCGCCATCGCTTCTCGGCCTTTTGGCTAAGATCAAGTGTAGTATCTGTTCTTATCAGTTTAATATCTGATACGTCCCCTATCAGGGGACCATATATTAAATTGATTTTTGGAATCGGGAGATGGAACAGGGGCTTGCTCCGTCCACTCCACGCATCGGCCCGGTATTGCAGTACCTCCGGGAACGGTGCACACCTTTCTCTAACGTTGGTCAAAGTCAGATCTGGATCTCTCCTGTGAGCATTTTGTCTACCCCTGCTGGAGGGAGAGTGCCAGTGTTGATGCAAGTTTTCCCGCCGTTTTACTTCTTTTTTTTTTTCTTTCTCTCTTTCTCTCTTTCTTTCTCTCTTTCTCTCTTTCTTTCTCGCTGTCTTTCTTTCTTTTATTCACATGTGGTGATGATGTAGACAGCAGCAGGTTGTTTCCTGGGAGCATGCAGCTAACCAGACAAGTGTGGTGGAACATGTCCCTATGCCAGGACCTTCTTAGCAAGCCTGCCAGCCAGCGAGGCACAGTTGTAGTTACCCAAGGCACCTTGCACAGCATAGCAGCTTGGCATGACTATTTGTAAGACGCACTCCGCCAGTTTATGTTTTGTTTTTGGTGTTATGTGTGTGTTTTTGCTTTGTTTTGTTTTCTCCTGCTTAAATTGCACATTTCCCCTCTGGAAGCAGCAGCCCGTTTTTTGGGGGTCTGCTTGTGCTTGGAATTTTGCACCCACCTTTGAATCCCCCTGTGCCGTCCGGGCTGGGGGGCCCCGGGCAAGGGCCAAGTCGCCATCGCTTCTCGGCCTCTTGGCTAAGATCAAGTGTGTGTGGCTTGTCCGCAGCAGTTGATTGGAGAAGAGATAGGTAAGGTAAGGTAAGGTACGGTACGGTACGGTATGGTAAGGTAAGGTAAGGTAAACGGTGGCAATATTGTTTGCTGGTAGCTGAGGTCCTATTGAGGAGAGAGTTGTTGGGGCCGTTTCGGTAAGTATTTCGCTGTTTTTTCAGGTAAGGGGGACCCTTTGAGGGCACCTTATCTGGGCCTTTTGTTCTATTATATCTGTGTTTCTTGTTTGGTTGTAAAGTGTAGATCAAGATGGCTTTCCGGAAGTTTTCGGAGCGTCGCTTTAATTGTTTGAGGATTGGCATTAAAGCCGAGTATATGGTTGGGGTGGAGAAAATTGAACTAAACCGGCTTGAGTTTTCACGGCAAATTCTGCAGAAGGAATTGGGATTTAAGCCTGAAGAGTTGAACTGTTTGATTTCTGTGGGGAAGGGGAATGAATGGGATGTTAGTTTTTGTAAGAGAGAGTCTATGGAGAGGTGCCAGGGGCTGTTTGAACAGTCTCTTCAAAGTGAGGTGATGAAGAAGTTTCAGCTGACAGTTCTGACAGACACATCAAAAAGGGTGGTGATAGTTAGAATGGGTTCAGAGATGGTGGAGGGTAAGGATGTATGTACATGGCTAGCAAGGTACTGTAATTCAGTGGAGGAAGCAGTAAAGGTAACTGATAGTGATAATGTATGGACAGGAGCCTGGAGGGTGCGTGTAAGTTTGAAGAGGGATAGGAGTGGGTATGAGGGATATGGGATTATACCATCGGAGATCTCCTTGGGGAATAACCGAGGCTATGTGCATTATTTTGGGCAGCCTAAATTGTGTAGGAGGTGTGGGGCGATGGGTCACTTAGCAGCTGGGTGCACAAAAATCATTTGCACTGTTTGTAAGAAGGAGGGGCACGTGGCGAGTGAGTGTGAGATGAAAAGGACTTGTAATTTGTGTGGGAGTGGAGAGCATTTTTTTAGTAATTGTCCCCACTCTTTTGCAAATAGGACTAGGGGGAGGGAGGAGAGTGAGAGGGAGGAGAGAGAAAGAGAGGATAGGGAGGGACAGAGGGAGAGAGGGAAGGAGGAGAAAGCGAGGGAGGGAGAGGAAGAGGGGAAGGGTAGGGAGAAGGGTGAAGGGGTGGGGCAGGAGGAGGGTAGTGAGCATGGGGGAGGGGAGGAGTGGATGGAGAGTTGTGAGCAGGGAGAGGGAGAGAGTAAGCATGGGGGGGAAGGGGGGATGAGAAGTAAGCTAGCCGGGGACCTTGCAGTATCAGAGTCAGAAGGGGAGTATGAGGATAGTGACACAGGGAGTGTGGTGGAGGTGCAGATCAATAGGGGGGAGTGGGGGGGAGGGAGTCAGGGGGGGGAGCGGCACAAGATACCGGGGGCTCAGGGAAGAATGGGGCAGGGGAGGGCGAGGAGGTATTAGAAGAAGGGGAGGAGGGTGAGAGTGGGATGGATCAGGAGAAGGGTCCAAGTAAAAGGAAATCGGATGGGGATGGGGGTGTGAGGACGGAGGGGGTGGTGGAAAGGAGGAAAAAAAAAAACGAGGGGTCAGGAGAGCGGAGGTGGTCTGCTCGTCGCCGAGCTCTGTTGGGTCCTTGAGAGAAGAGTATGGGGGAGAGGGGAGAGCGGGGGAGGGTGGTAGTGATTCCTTTTTAGACAATATGGGGGTGAAGGTTTTTGCGGGTGAAGTGGGTGAGGAGTCTTCAAATTCAGAATGGTAAGGTCACTAATAATTTGGTTGAGTGTTGTGATGGCGTTGTCCATAGCAACTATTAATGTGAGGAGTGTGAGGAGTAAGGATAGGTGCAAAATGATTTTAGATTCTTTGGGTAGTGTAAAGGCAGATGTGCTGCTGTTACAGGAGTGTGGTCTCCCCTTTAGAGAAGCTTATAAGGAATTTGAGAGTATGTGGGTGTATGGTGCATCGGTGTGGTCAGGGGCAAATGGTTGTAAGAATGCAGGTGTGGCTGTGTTATTCAAAAATAAAAATATAGAGATTAAAAGTAAAACTGTGGTTGAGTGTGGGAGAGCTGTGGTAGTGGATGTGGAGTGGATGGGGAAGGAGGTGAGGGTTATAATTGTGTACGCCTCGCCAGATAAGCATGAAAGGGTTGAGTGCTTTGAGAAACTGAGGGTGTTTGTGAAAACATCAAAGATTGTGATTTGGGGAGGGGACTTCAATTGTGTGTTAAGCGTGAGTGATAGGAAGGGTGAGGGTGTGAAGCTGGATAAAACCTCTAAGATGTTGGGGAGTATTGTGCAGGATGCTCAATTAGTAGATGGGTTTAGGAGGTTGTATCCAGGGCTATCGGGATACACGTGGTCGGATACAACGGGTGTGAGGGCTTCTAGGATTGACTTTATTTTTTCTTCAAAGGAAGTGGAGTGGGTGGCATGTGTGTGTGTGCCTGTGTTTTATTCTGACCATGTGATGGTGTGTGCGGAGGTGAAACTGGAAGGGGTGTGTGTGGTGGGGAGAGGGGTGTGGAAGTTAAATGTGAGTGTGTTAAAGAATAAGGATGTTATGAGTGAGTTTGAGAGGAGGTACAAGGGGTGGCAGTCATTGAAAGAAATGTTTGATTCAGTGGGTGAGTGGTGGGAGTGTATAAAAAATAAAATTAAAAAGTTTTTTGTGGAAGTGGGGGTGTGGATGGCAAAAATGGAGAGAAAGAAGGTGAGCCGGTTGCAAAGGAAGTTGAATAGGATGTATGAATTGGGGAGTATGGGGTGTAATGTGGCGAGTGATGTGTGTGAGATTAAGAACAAATTAAAAGTGCTGCATGTAAAGAGAACCGAGAGTGTGATTGTGGAGAGTAAGGTGCGGCATTTGGAGGAGAACGAGAAGTGCTCTAGGTACTTCTTTAAGAAAGTGATGAGTGGCAGTAAGGTGTTGTATGGGTTGAGAGATGAGAGTGGGGTGGTGAGGAAGGAGACGGAGGGCATGATAGATGTGGCTGAGAGGTTTTACACCAAGTTGTATGAAAGGAAGGTGATTGATGAGAGCATGGTGAGTGATATGTTGGAGGGGTTGGAGAGGAGGGTGTGTCAGGGTGAGGTATTGAACGGGGTGATCTCCCTGGAGGAGGCTGCTGCTGCTATGGAGTCTTTCAGGGACGGGAAGACGCCGGGCGGGGATGGTCTGCCCAGAGAATTCTACAAGACCTGTTGGAACTTGGTTGGGCCGGACTTAACCAGGGTGTTCAATGAGACTTTGCTGAAGGAGGAGATGCCGGCATCCTTTAGACAGGGGATTATAGTGCTGGTCTTTAAGAAGAACTGTAAAGAGGAACTGGCAAACTGGAGACCTCTAACCCTTTTAAATGTGGATTACAAATGTTTTTCTAAGATTTTAACTTGCAGAATGAGGACGGTGATAGAAGAGGTGATCCATCCGGATCAGACCTGTGGCGTTCCAGGGCGGAAGATTACGGATAGCCTTATCTTACTGAGAGATGCTGTCTTTTTTGCACAGGACCGTAAGGTGCCGGTATGCCTTTTGAATTTGGACTTGGAAAAGGCATACGACAGGATCTCTCATGAGTTTATGCTCCAGGTTTTGAGAAAAATGGGGTTTACAGATCAAATTGTTAAGTGGGTAAGTCTCCTCTATAGTAATATAGGGAGTAGAGTGAGTATCAATGGGAAGCTATCCGGTCAAATTGATATCAAGAGTGGAGTAAGACAAGGCTGCCCGCTGTCCCCCCTGCTTTTTATCTGTTGTATGGAACCTTTGGCTCAGGCCCTCCGTAAAGACAAGGTGATCAGGGGGCTGGCTATCCCGGGGGGTGGAGGAGCTGAGGCAAAGTGCGTCTTGTATATGGATGATGTGAATGTGTTGTGTGTGAGTGAGAGAGCAATTAAACGAGTGTTGTGGCAGTGTGAGTGTTTTTGTGTGGCCTCCGGGTCCAAGTTGAATAAGGAGAAGTCGGAGTGCATGTTGTTTGGGGGATGGGAGGGGGTACCGGATGTTGGGGTATGCGTGAAAACTGATTTTATAAAAGTTTTAGGTATAAGGATGGACGCCACAGGATCTGGTCTGAGCAATTGGGTGGAGGTCTCAAAGAAAGTGGGCCAGAAAATGGGGCTGTGGACACAGAGGAGCCTGACACTGGAGGGGAAGGTGCTCATTGTCAAGGCGGTCATTCTCCCCTTGCTTCTGTATGTGGGAGTGGTCTTCCCACCCCCCAGGGCTGTTATCACAGTTTTAAAAAGGCAGATGTTTCGGTTTTTTTGGGGTGCCAAGTGGGAGCGTTTGAAGAGAGAGGTGGTGTGTAAAGGGGTATTAAAGGGTGGTAAAGGGCTTCCGGAATTGGAAACGTTTTTATATGTTCACGCAGTTTGCAGGCATGTTGAATTGGTGTTAAGAGGGGAGTGTCAAGGGGCTTTGTTTGTGAGGTTTTTTATGGGGGCGTTTTTAAGGTTTCTAGGAATTTTAAAGATCCCCCTTACTGTCCCGATTGTTTTTGATCCTCCCTTTGGGTATGCAGTGTTTAAAGAGTTCTTAAAGGGGAAACTGACGGGGAAGGTTGACAAAGACCTGCTTTTAAAACCAAGAAAACTGCTTTCTTTTGTGCAGGAGAGTGTGACCACATGTCCTATAAAGAGGGTTGCAGTAGGTGATCCAGAGAAGGTGTGGTGGAATGCTGCCCATCCTGCTTTGATGAACCAGCATAAAGACCTGGCCTGGCTTATCATGCATGAGGTGTTGCCGGTGAGAGCGGTGATGCATGGCAGAGGGATGTGCAAGACCCCTAGCTGTCCTTTTCAGGGCTGTGGGGCGGAGGAATCGGTGTGCCATCTGTTGTGGGAGTGCGAGTCTGCCAGGCGCTTGTGGAGAAAGGCGTCCCCCCTGTTGGCTGTGTGGATGGAAGGCAACCTGTTGGAGGAACAGCTGGTTTTGTATGGCCCAAAGAAGAAGGAGGAAGGCTCATGGCAGCTCTGGTGTGTGGTGAACTGTTTTAAGGAGGCCCTGTGGAAGGCAAGGAATATCCTGGTCTTGAAATCTGAGACCTTGAGCTGCCGTGTGACCTATGAGATCGGCCAAAGGGCCATACGGGACTATGTATTGCGTGATGTCAACAGGAGGGGGCGTGAAGAAGCAGAGAGGATCTGGCGGTGGGAGAAGTGGCCGGGCAGTGCTGGTGCTAGGTTGGAGTGTCTGGGCTTGTCAAGGCAGGATGAGGACTTTATTTAAGGACATGCACTCTTTTGTACAAACGTGTTTTAGAGGTGCCTGTTAACTATTGTTATTGTGAATTGTATGTGTTAGTTTTGTAATTGTGTATTGTGTTGATTGTAAAAATAAATAAAAAAAAAAAAAATCTGTTCTTATCAGTTTAATATCTGATACGTCCCCTATCAGGGGACCATATATTAAATTGATTTTTGGAATCGGGAGATGGAACAGGGGCTTGCTCCGTCCACTCCACGCATCGGCCCGGTATTGCAGTACCTCCGGGAACGGTGCACACCTTTCTCTAACGTTGGTCAAAGTCAGATCTGGATCTCTCCTGTGAGCATTTTGTCTACCCCTGCTGGAGGGAGAGTGCCAGTGTTGATGCAAGTTTTCCCGCCGTTTTACTTCTTTTTTTTTCTCTTTCTTTCTTTCTCTCTTTCTTTCTTTCTCTCTTTCTTTCTTTCTCTCTTTCTTTCTCTCTTTCTTTCTTGCTGTCTTTCTTTCTTTTATTCACATGTGGTGATGATGTAGACAGCAGCAGGTTGTTTCCTGGGAGCATGCAGCTAACCAGACAAGTGTGGTGGAACATGTCCCTATGCCAGGACCTTCTTAGCAAGCCAGCCAGCCAGCGAGGCACAGTTGTAGTTACCCAAGGCACCTTGCACAGCATAGCAGCTTGGCATGACTATTTGTAAGACGCACTCCGCCAGTTTATGTTTTGTTTTTGGTGTTATGTGTGTGTTTTTGCTTTGTTTTGTTTTCTCCTGCTTAAATTGCACATTTCCCCTCTGGAAGCAGCAGCCCGTTTTTTGGGGGTCTGCTTGTGCTTGGAATTTTGCACCCACCTTTGAATCCCCCTGTGCCGTCCGGGCTGGGGGGCCCCGGGCAAGGGCCAAGTCGCCATCGCTTCTCGGCCTTTTGGCTAAGATCAAGTGTAGTATCTGTTCTTATCAGTTTAATATCTGATACGTCCCCTATCAGGGGACCATATATTAAATTGATTTTTGGAATCGGGAGATGGAACAGGGGCTTGCTCCGTCCACTCCACGCATCGGCCCGGTATTGCAGTACCTCCGGGAACGGTGCACACCTTTCTCTAACGTTGGTCAAAGTCAGATCTGGATCTCTCCTGTGAGCATTTTAGTCTACCCCTGCTGGAGGGAGAGTGCCAGTGTTGATGCAAGTTTTCCCGCCGTTTTACTTCTTTTTTTTTCTTTCTTTCTCTCTTTCTTTCTTTCTCTCTTTCTTTCTCTTTCTTTCTTGCTTTCTTTCTTTCTTTTATTCACATGTGGTGATGATGTAGACAGCAGCAGTTTGTTTCCTGGGAGCATGCAGCTAACCAGACAAGTGTGGTGGAACATGTCCCTATGCCAGGACCTTCTTAGCAAGCCAGCCAGCCAGCGAGGCACAGTTGTAGTTACCCAAGGCACCTTGCACAGCATAGCAGCTTGGCATGACTGTTTGTAAGACGCACTCCGCCAGTTTATGTTTTGTTTTTGGTGTTATGTGTGTGTTTTGCTTTGTTTTGTTTTCTCCTGCTTAAATTGCACATTTCCCCTCTGGAAGCAGCAGCCCGTTTTTTGGGGGTCTGCTTGTGCTTGGAATTTTGCACCCACCTTTGAATCCCCCTGTGCCGTCCGGGCTGGGGGGCCCCGGGCAAGGGCCAAGTCGCCATCGCTTCTCGGCCTCTTGGCTCAGGTCAAGTGCATTGTGGGAAGGTGATTGCGGACATTGTTGCGACAATGCAAGGAGAGGATAATTTGAGGGGGAAGAATACCCTCCGATTCCAGCTGAAGAGTTTGGAGGAGAAATGGATGAGGAAGAGATTCGTCAGGGAGATCCTGTTCTCTGTCTTCAACTTGGAGGTGAAGGACATCTTCTGCCTGGTTGATTTTGAAGAACGAGGCATGTTTGATGTGGTGCTGGTTTCAGAGTCGTTGTGCTGGGAGAAGATGAAAGTTTTTAATGAGAAGAAGGAGCTGGAACCAGTTTGTAAGTTCAGGCTGGAGCCTCTTTTTTTTCTGCAGTGGAGAGTGGCCTATGTGAGGGTGTCTGCTCCCTTTATCCCGGAGGAAGACATCACAACCCGGATGAAAATGAGATTTGAGATGAGAGAGGGGAAACCTGAGAAGATGCTTGATGCTGATGGAATCTGGAGAGGAGTATGGAGATACTGGATTCGGCTTCATGCCTCACTGGCAGGAGTGGTGGAACACAGGGTGCCTGGTTTTAGGATTGGGCCTTACTCAGGTACAGTGACATACGAGGGACAGCCTAAGATGTGTTTTAGATGTTCAAGTCCAGAACATGTTGCAGCTGAGTGCATGGGGATGTCCTGTACTCTGTGCAAAATTAGAGGACATGTTGCTAAAGAGTGCAAAATGTGGACTGGAAGATGCAATTTGTGTAGGGGGAAAGGACACCAGTACAAGAATTGTCCAAAAGGAGCTAGGGCTAAAACCTATGCTCAGGCTGCTGGAGGAAGCAAGATCGGAGGGGAAGAAGGGAAGAAAGAACAGCAGAAAGAGCAAAAAGGACAAGAGAAAGACAAAGAGAAAGACAAAGGAGCAAATGTTGGGGGAGGTTCCAAAAAGAATGGAGGCGGAATGGCGGGAAATCCTGCTACTTCGCAGACAAAGGGAAGGGGTGGAGCTGCTACGCAAGATGTAAAGGAGAAACTTGCAGAGGGTGCTGGGAGTAAGAAGAAGAGCTGGGGAAGTGAGATCTCATCCTCTTCTGAGTCTGTTGATACAGATGAGGAGATGGAGCTTAATAGTGCAACAGGAGTGCGAGAGAAGAAGAGGAAAGCAGAGGATGGAAAGGAGAAATCAGATAGCGGCGAAAAAGTCGTTCTTGATTCCGAGACTTTGTCTTTTTTTGCTGCAGCAAGAGGGGGAGATCAGAAAGAAAAGAAAAAGAAGCCGGACTGAGTTTGTTTTCTTTTTTGTTTAAATAAGTATTTGACTAGAGATGAATATGATTTTGATGTATTATTTTTGAGAAGATGATGTATTTTTTTGAGTATTGGATTAAAATTTATAAAAAAAAAAAAAAAAAAAAATCTGTTCTTATCAGTTTAATATCTGATACATCCCCTATCAGGGGACCATATATTAAATTGATTTTTGGAATCGGGAGATGGAACAGGGGCTTGCTCCGTCCACTCCACGCATCGGCCCGGTATTGCAGTACCTCCGGGAACGGTGCACACCTTTCTCTAACGTTGGTCAAAGTCAGATCTGGATCTCTCCTGTGAGCATTTTGTCTACCCCTGCTGGAGGGAGAGTGCCAGTGTTGATGCAAGTTTTCCCGCCGTTTTACTTCTTTTTTTTTTCTTTCTTTCTTTCTTTCTCTCTTTCTTTCTTTCTCTCTTTCTTTCTCTTTCTTTCTTGCTTTCTTTCTTTCTTTTATTCATATGTGGTGATGATGTAGACAGCAGCAGTTTGTTTCCTGGGAGCATGCAGCTAACCAGACAAGTGTGGTGGAACATGTCCCTATGCCAGGACCTTCTTAGCAAGCCAGCCAGCCAGCGAGGCACAGTTTTAGTTACCAAGGCACCTTGCACAGCATAGCAGCTTGGCATGACTATTTGTAAGACGCACTCCGCCAGTTTATGTTTTGTTTTTGGTGTTATGTGTGTGTTTTTGCTTTGTTTTGTTTTCTCCTGCTTAAATTGCACATTTCCCCTCTGGAAGCAGCAGCCCGTTTTTTGGGGGTCTGCTTGTGCTTGGAATTTTGCACCCACCTTTGAATCCCCCTGTGCCGTCCGGGCTGGGGGGCCCCGGGCAAGGGCCAAGTCGCCATCGCTTCTCGGCCTTTTGGCTAAGATCAAGTGTAGTATCTGTTCTTATCAGTTTAATATCTGATACGTCCCCTATCAGGGGACCATATATTAAATTGATTTTTGGAATCGGGAGATGGAACAGGGGCTTGCTCCGTCCACTCCACGCATTGGCCCGGTATTGCAGTACCTCCGGGAACGGTGCACACCTTTCTCTAACGTTGGTCAAAGTCAGATCTGGATCTCTCCTGTGAGCATTTTGTCTACCCCTGCTGGAGGGAGAGTGCCAGTGTTGATGCAAGTTTTCCCGCCGTTTTACTTCTTTTTTTTTCTTTCTTTCTTTCTTTCTCTCTTTCTCTCTTTCTTTCTCTCTTTCTTTCTTGCTGTCTTTCTTTCTTTTATTCACATGTGGTGATGATGTAGACAGCAGCAGGTTGTTTCCTGGGAGCATGCAGCTAACCAGACAAGTGTGGTGGAACATGTCCCTATGCCAGGACCTTCTTAGCAAGCCAGCCAGCCAGCGAGGCACAGTTGTAGTTACCCAAGGCACCTTGCACAGCATAGCAGCTTGGCATGACTATTTGTAAGACGCACTCCGCCAGTTTATGTTTTGTTTTTGGTGTTATGTGTGTGTTTTTGCTTTGTTTTGTTTTCTCCTGCTTAAATTGCACATTTCCCCTCTGGAAGCAGCAGCCCGTTTTTTGGGGGTCTGCTTGTGCTTGGAATTTTGCACCCACCTTTGAATCCCCCTGTGCCGTCCAGGCTGGGGGGCCCTGGGCAAGGGCCTAGTTGCCATCGCTTCTCGGCCTCTTGGCTCAGATCTAAAGCAAGTGGCTTGACCGCAGCTCTGGATTGTTGAGAGTGCCGAGCTAGGGATAGAGGAGAGACAACATGGCTGGAGTGAAGAACACCGCAAGATTTGATTGTAGTGGAAAGGAAGATGAAGGAATGCCAGAAAGAGAAGAATTTATACGCACCATCATTATGGAGTTGCTAAGCATCAATTTGGAGGAGATTCTTGGCATCCAGAGGAATGGGAAGGAAGAATTCTTTGATGTCGCCATGATGGGTGAGCCGAGTTTTAAATCTCTATTAAAGGCCTGTAAGGAAAAAGAAAATGTGGAACCTTTGAAGCAATTTAAAGTTCAGTCTAGGGAAAGAAAAAAATTCAGAGTTTTAACAATTAACTTGTTTGACATGAATGTGTCTGATCAAAGTGTTAATTTGTTTCTGACGAAATATGTAGATATTCTTTCTGGGCCAAGATATAGGAGAGATGGTTTGGGTGTGTGGAATGGGCAGAGACAATATAGTGTGCTCCTGAGGGAAGATCCGAATGGACATCAGGGTTTTTTACATCCTCCTGCAAAGTGTAGGGTGGAGGGGGTTAATGGCTACATCCTATATTCAGGTCAACCCCAGTTTTGTAGGAAATGCCAAAAGTATGGTCACAGTGAGCAGAACTGTGAAGAGATGAGATGTTTTAATTGTGGAGAGAAAGGGCATTTTTCCTATGAATGCAAAAATTCAAAAAAATGTCACAATTGTGGAGATGCAAGCCATGTCAGGAGAGACTGCAGAGAAAGAAGATCCTATGCAGGGGTTTTTGAGAACCTACCTCCCGTTGAGGATGTTATGAGGGAGTGGAGGTATAAAAACAAGAAACAGCAAGAGGAGGGTCCGGCAGCCTCCTTAACTGATAAGGAGGTTGTGGCAGCAGCGGAGGAGGTGGCAGGTGTAGAAGCTGCAATGGAGGTCACAGCAATCGCGAGAACGGAGGTAGAGGAAATATCTAATACAAACAAAGAAATAAATCAGGTTTTACCTGTCAACTTACCTGACAACTTACCTGGGAAAGTGGCTAGATCTTCTGGTGCATCCTGGGGGGAAGAAATGGAGTCTCAGGCTAGGGAAGGTATTGCAGCAGAGGGAAGTCAGCTTCTGGGCCATTCCGTCCCTATAGAAGAAGGAAAGTGGAGTGTTGAAAAGAGAAGAACAAACAAAAGGAAGTGTAAGGAGCTAGCAGAAAGTGAAAACAAAATTTATTTGGTGGACACTTCTAATTCCTATGAAGTACTCGAAGAGGAAGAAACTTCTGTGGTTGAGCCTTCAGAAGCAGGAAGCTCTCCTTTGATACCTGAGCTGACACCATCAGAGGAGGAGGATGATGGCAGCAGTAATAATAGTGCAGATTCACAGACTATCCCTTGTGGTCAGGAGGTGGCAGTGTCAGATGTGGATTCTCAGAATTCAATGGATTTTTTGGAGCAGGATGATGTAGCTAAAGTTGCTGTAGTTATGGGAATGGAAGAGAAACCCTAATTCTTTTTGATGGACTTCAAGGTAGTAACTTTAAATGTAAGGGGTTTAAGGGACAGGGAGAAAAGAGCTGCAATATTTTTGTCTTTGGCATTGATGCCCTTTAACATTTGTTTTTTGCAAGAGTGTCACCTTCGGGATGAAATGGACTTCAAAAAGTTCTCAAGGGACTGGACTGGGGGGGTTTCATTTTGGAGTGTGGGTAATGTACACTCTGATGGATTGGGGGTACTGGTGAAGGGTAGTGAAATGATTATTGAAAATGTGTTAACAGTGGTACCAGGGAGATTAATGGTAGTAGATGGTATGATGGGGGGCAGAAATATAGGCTTATTAACATCTATGCACCATGCAATCCTACCAAAAGATTACAGTTTTTCAAGGATTTTGTGTTTTTGTTAGATACTAACAAAAAGGTCATATTGGGAGGTGATTTTAATACTTCGGTAGATAGTACAGAAAGGGGAGCTGAGCTGGATTTTACAGGGAAATATCTGTTAAAAGAAACTCAAAATTATAAATTAAAGGATGCATATAGAGGGTTGTATAAAGATGGAGTGGGGTACACATGGAGGAACACTAGAGGGCATCAAAGCAGGTTAGATTATTTTTTCACTTCACAAGAGATTAAGGTTAAAGAGTGTAAGATTTTACCATGTTGGGGGTCTGACCATGATATGGTAGTGATGTCAATAGAGGGGGGTACAGAAGGGAGGAAAATTACAGACGAAGATGGGGTTTGGACAGGAGCCAGAAAGTGGCTGGTACGCCTTAATGTTGATCCATCGGGCATTGGAGGCGTCCGCCACATTCCAAACTCCATAGTGTTAGGGCCCAACAGAGGGCTGGTATTCTATAATGGGATGCCAAAACTCTGCAGGAAATGTGGGGAATTAGGACACCTGGCGGCCGCGTGTACTGTAGTTAAGTGCAGGAACTGCGGCGCCCCCCACGAGACCAGCCACTGCAGAGAAGAGAGGCAGTGCAATTTGTGTGGAAAGAAGGGGCACCTGTTTAAGGACTGCCCCTCTTCCTATGCCAACATGGCCAGAGCCAGCAAGGCAAACATGAACAAGCCTAGGCCTGAGCAGGAAGAGGGAGCAAGTAACAAAGATCAGTCCACATCACCACCAACAGTATCCAAGACCCAGACTCCAGCACCACCATCATCACCAGCACCCCCATCACCCCCCCGCCCCCGAGACATGTCCCGTTTTACGAGGACCCCTTCCCCCAGCCCAGAGAGAGAGTACAACAGCTACTCCACTAGCTCCTCCAGTAGCTCCTCTGATGCAGAACACGAGGCAGGGAGGGAGCCCGGACCCAGCAGCGGCCCCCCCCTGAGTAGGGCCCTCTCAGCGCCAGCACTCCCCCTCGGCTCTCGTTATGACGCCATAAGGATTGAGTCCGTGGGGGAGGAAAGCGAAAGCGACAGTGAAAGTGAGAGTGAGAAGGAGGGGAAGGGAGTGAAGAACCAGCAGAGGGTGGGGAAAAGAAAGGGTAGAGACGAGGGGGGGAAAAGAAAGAAGATCAGGATCAAAGACAGCAAGTTGCAGGTGGCCCCCATAGATCCAAAACCAGCTAATGTCCACACAAAGTCCCCAGTCTTGCCCTCGCAGGCAGAGACGGAGGCGAGTGGGACGGCTACACTGCCGCCTAGTGGGCAGGTAGCAGCCAGCCAGGGCATCCCCAGCCAGCCTTCCCAGTCGTTGGCACAAACCCTAGCACACCTCGCAGAAGAGGTGTTCACTAATGCACCGAGGGAGAGGTCGGGGTCAACACCTTCCCTGACCAGCAGTACCTCGGTAGCAATGACCCTCTTCAAGCGAAGGGCCTCCCTTCAAAGCATCCTTGACCCACTCCCTTGTATGGGCAAAACCAGGGGCCCCCTAGAGGTCCTCCTAGATACAGCACTGGAGGACATGGGAATACCCCTGGACGCGGTAAGCCAGAAGTCTGCTAACAGCTCCAACTCAACAGACGGTAACAGCCAAAGAATGCTGTCTGTCATAACCCCCCCCCAGGACAAAGCTGACCCACACGTTCCGAGGGGCCCTGAGCAAGTTCCACCAGACTTACCTTGTGGGGAGTTGAATAGCCCCAACAACTCCACGTACTGTGCATATAAAGACGGTGCCTTCTTGGACGAGGCAGCAGTGAGTACCTTCTCAGGGGTGATGGGAGTTGCAAATAAGCCCAAGCCCCCTCGAAGCAAGCGTAGAGCTAAGAGTAGGAAGAGTGTCCCGACCTCCCAATCATAGTCGCTATGGGGTGGACGCAGCGACTCCTTTTCTTGTTAGCTACCCTGATGGCCCTGATATGTGTGTCTGTTAATGTCAGGAGCATCAGGGAGACACAAAAAAGATTTGATGTACTAAACTATCTAGCTAACTTGAAAGCAGATCTCATCTTTCTGCAGGAGTGTGGTATTTCGTCGAGCCCTGATTATAGGGACCTGAAGGAGAGTTGGACCCTGGGGGACTCCTTCTGGTCGGGCTCCAACATAGCCAGAGCCGACGGAGTAGGTATCCTGTTTAAAAACCCATTTATTACCTCCCGCAGCAGCAGGGAGGTAGAACCTGGTAGAATTCTGAGCGTGGATGTGACATACAACAACACTCCCCTCAGACTGGTCAATGTCTACGCACCCACTAACCAAAACGAAAGAGTTCAATTTTTTCCACAGCTGCGTCCACTCCTGCTGGGGAACGTACCCGTCATCGTGTCAGGTGACTTCAATTGTGCTCTGAGGGACGTAGACCGGAGCAGGCCACGCAACGACCGCTCTAGTAGAGTTTTGTCCTCCGTAATATCTGATTTCTCCCTGTGTGATGCAGGTAAGGACCTGGTGCCTCCCTTTACCTGGGTGAGCTCATCTGGGACCTCCTTCTCCCGTATAGATCTCGTCCTGCATACCAGCTCCCTTACGAAGACGGCAGTAGACACCCAGGCCGTCTTCTTCTCTGACCATAGGCTCCTGCAGGTAACATTGCAGGTCCCTCAGACCTCCCAGATGGGGTCAGGGGTCTGGAAATTAAACACCTCCTTACTCGATGACCCCTCCATAGCTGCAGCCTATAAGAGCAGGCTTGTTGAGTGGACCACTTTGCGTGACCTATTTAACTCCCCTATAGAGTGGTGGGAGATGGTCAAAATGAGAACTAAGGGTTATTTCATAGCAGCAGGCAAGAGGAAAGCAAAAGAAAGGAGGGCCAAATATAAATACCTGAATGCTGCCCTCCAGCGTCTGAGCCTGCTTCAGCTTCGGGGGTTCCCTGTAAGCGACGAGATAGCCCAGACCAAGCTAGATCTTTCAGTGCTTTGTAGGGAGGAACAACGAAAGGTCATGCACAATGCAAAAGTGCAAAAAATGGAGGAAGACGAAAAGTGTACTCGCTTCTTCTTCCAGAAAACGAGGGAGAAGCGGCACTTGATGTCCTCCATGCTCGACAGCAGGGGGAGGATAGTAGAGGATAGTGAGGGAGTGAAAAAAGTGGTAGAGAACTTCTATAGGGACCTGTATAACATCAAAGCTACAGATGACACCCTGATAGAGTGGTTCCTGAGCCAGTTGGAGCCTGACTCAGTGCGGGACGACGAGGAGGAGGAGAAGGACCCAGAACTCACGCTGGAGGAGCTCACCCAGGCGGTTAAGACCATGAACACCGGTAAGACGCCAGGTCCAGATGGCATCCCGGGTGAGTATTACCATCTTTTTTGGGACACGCTAAAAGTCCATTTAGCGGAGGTCTACAGAGCGGTCTACAGGGAGAAGCGGTTGGGCCCTTCTATGCGGGAGAGTGTAATTACTCTCCTTCATAAGAAAGGGGAAGTTAAAGATCTACGGAATTGGCGCCCAATCAGCCTCCTTTGCGTGGATTACAAGATACTAGCCAAAGCTCTGATGCTCCGGCTACAAGTACACCTCCCTTTGGTCATTGGCCCTGACCAGGCTTGTGGCGTCCCAGGGAGGTCCATCACGGATATTTTAATGTTAACAAGGGACATTCTGGCTTATTCTAGAGAACGGAACCATCCCCTCTGCCTGTTCAACCTTGACCAGGAGAAGGCGTTCGATAGGGTAAGCCATGAATATATGTACAAAGTGATGGACCAGATGAAATTCGCTCCTGGACTTAGGGAGTGGGTTAAAACCATATATACAAACATTAGTACCCGAGTCTTGGTGAACAGGCACCTGACTGGTAAAATATCTATCCAGTCAGGGGTCAGACAGGGTTGCCCACTATCCCCACTGCTATATGTCGTGTGCATTGAACCCCTCCTGCAGGCAATTCGTAGGGATACCAATATAACTGGTTTCCAGCTGCCTGGATCCAACGGGGTCCAGGTCAAAACAACAGCATATATGGACGATGTGTCACTCATTTGCACCAACACATCGTCGGTACCTCGGATTAGTAATATCCTTGAGAAGTACTGCACGGCGACCGGGGCAGTGATTAATAAGTCCAAGAGCGAAGTCTACGTGTCTAAAAATTGGCAGGTAGATAGGGAACTGTCGGACATGTACCCTGTCAAAAAGGACAAAATCAATATTCTGGGCCTCATTTTCGAGAACAATAGCTCGGGGGCCCAGAGCTGGACGGCGGCCATTAACCAGGTCCGTAAAAAGATTGGCGGATGGAGCACAAGATCCTTAACAATGACGGGTAGAGTATTAATAACCAAGTCTATACTGTTCCCCATCCTCTCTTATGTAGGAAAAATCTTTCCCCCAGACAGGACCACCAAAAAAGTGGTGGACCGCATTATCCACCGCTTTATCTGGGGCAGCAAGATGGAGAGGGTAAAGCGAGCCACCCTGAGTAAAGCCGACAAGAAGGGAGGTAAGGGGGTCCCGGACGTTGTGCAGCTCACCCGAGTGCAGGGGCTCACGCAAACTATCAAGAACATCCAGGCCCTGGACAGGAAGGTATGTTACATGAATCGTTTCTATTTTGCCACCTGTCTCAGGGCCTTGGGCCTCTGCACTATTGATAACACCGTGCCGTACTCCTGGGACCCCCCATTGTATTATAGAACCTTAAGGGACACTATATATAAATTGGGCTTAGATAAAGCAAAATTGGCCTCCTGGGAATACAAGGCTGTAACTAAATATCTTGCCGGTTCCCAGGAAATTGAAAAAGTAGCTACATTCTCCCTCACCCAAAGCCAAAAAATCTGGGAGAATGTGTCTCACAGCTGCCTCAGTAATGTCCAGAAGGATATAGCATGGAACACCGTCCACAGTGCACTCCCCACTCGAGCGTTCATGTTCAGGAGGGGACTAGCCCAAGTAGAAACATGCCCCTATGCAAAGTGCCGCAAGAGAGAAACACCAGCCCATATCTTCTGGGAGTGTGATGTGGCTGGCAGTGTCTGGCTCTCTGTCTCTGTCTTCCTAAACAGGTTTGCTGACACGGCCAAGATGACCGCTGAGACTGTGCTCTATGGGCCTGCGGGAGGAATCACTACCAGCACAGCTAAGTGCGTTTGGCGTGTCATCAATGTTGTCAAGCAGATCCTGTGGGAAGGCCGTAACGTCTGTGTCTATCACAAGCAGGAGCTAGACACTATCACCACGACCAGAAGGGCACAAACTCTTATCAAGGACTTTGTAATTCTGGACATCCGGACCCTCGGGAAGGACAAGGCCTGCGCGGAGTGGAGGATCGCCGGACTTCAGGACGTGAAGATGGAATAAAGGAAAAAACTGGAACCGTTAGCTCCTAGGAGCGGGACTACAGGGCACCGCTAAGCCTTTTATTTATTTTGTCATGCCAGCATTCCGCCCTTTTTAGCTGGCATGACCGTTTTTCAACGGTGCCCTGGTTTTATGTAGTCTTTTGTTTCAGTTTTATGGACTTTTATTTGATTTACGTTGAATGTTTTATTTGATTTTGTTTTGTTTTGTTTTATGTATCTTTAAGATTTTTAATGTAAACTATTAAAAGTTACATTTTAAGTGTTTTAAAATTTTAGAATTTTAACTCACTGTTTTATACACTGTCCCTTTTCCCCTGTCCCTGTTTTAGATCTAGTTTTATGTTCACTTTTGAACCTTTTAGAGAGCACTCCCCGGCCCTCACAAGCACTGGTTTTTTATAGATGGTTCTTTTTTTCCAGTCACTTTTAAAACAGCACAGGTTTTTTTCATGTTGATTTTAATCTGTGTCTGTTTTAACCATGTACAAAGCACAATTGTCTTGGTGTTTTTAAATGTGTTTTAAATGCTTTTAAAACAAAATGTATGTCTGTATGCATGAATGTCATCTTTAAAAGAAATGTAAAATGAATGAAAAAACGAATGGGTGTAAATGTAAAAAAATGTAAAATCTCAATAAAAGAGTATTAATATCTGATACGTCCCCTATCAGGGGACCATATATTAAATTGATTTTTGGAATCGGAGATGGAACAGGGGCTTGCTCCGTCCACTCCACGCATCGGCCCGGTATTGCAGTACCTCCGGGAACGGTGCACACCTTTCTCTAACGTTGGTCAAAGTCAGATCTGGATCTCTCCTGTGAGCATTTTGTCTACCCCTGCTGGAGGGAGAGTGCCAGTGTTGATGCAAGTTTTCCCGCCGTTTTACTTCTTTTTTTTTCTTTCTCTCTTTCTCTCTTTCTTTCTTTCTCTCTTTCTCTCTTTCTTTCTCTCTTTCTTTCTTGCTGTCTTTCTTTCTTTTATTCACATGTGGTGATGATGTAGACAGCAGCAGGTTGTTTCCTGGGAGCATGCAGCTAACCAGACAAGTGTGGTGGAACATGTCCCTATGCCAGGACCTTCTTAGCAAGCCAGCCAGCCAGCGAGGCACAGTTGTAGTTACCCAAGGCACCTTGCACAGCATAGCAGCTTGGCATGACTATTTGTAAGACGCACTCCGCCAGTTTATGTTTTGTTTTTGGTGTTATGTGTGTGTTTTTGCTTTGTTTTGTTTTCTCCTGCTTAAATTGCACATTTCCCCTCTGGAAGCAGCAGCCCGTTTTTTGGGGGTCTGCTTGTGCTTGGAATTTTGCACCCACCTTTGAATCCCCCTGTGCCGTCCGGGCTGGGGGGCCCCGGGCAAGGGCCAAGTCGCCATCGCTTCTCGGCCTTTTGGCTAAGATCAAGTTTAGTATCTGTTCTTATCAGTTTAATATCTGATACGTCCCCTATCAGGGGACCATATATTAAATTGATTTTTGGAATCGGGAGATGGAACAGGGGCTTGCTCCGTCCACTCCACGCATCGGCCCGGTATTGCAGTACCTCCGGGAACGGTGCACACCTTTCTCTAACGTTGGTCAAAGTCAGATCTGGATCTCTCCTGTGAGCATTTTGTCTACCCCTGCTGGAGGGAGAGTGCCAGTGTTGATGCATGTTTTCCCGCCGTTTTACTTCTTTTTTTTTTCTTTCTCTCTTTCTTTCTTTCTCTCTTTCTCTCTTTCTTTCTCTCTTTCTTGCTGTCTTTCTTTCTTTTATTCACATGTGGTGATGATGTAGACAGCAGCAGGTTGTTTCCTGGGAGCATGCAGCTAACCAGACAAGTGTGGTGGAACATGTCCCTATGCCAGGACCTTCTTAGCAAGCCAGCCAGCCAGCGAGGCACAGTTGTAGTTACCCAAGGCACCTTGCACAGCATAGCAGCTTGGCATGACTATTTGTAAGACGCACTCCGCCAGTTTATGTTTTGTTTTTGGTGTTATGTGTGTGTTTTTGCTTTGTTTTGTTTTCTCCTGCTTAAATTGCACATTTCCCCTCTGGAAGCAGCAGCCCGTTTTTTGGGGGTCTGCTTGTGCTTGGAATTTTGCACCCACCTTTGAATCCCCCTGTGCCGTCCGGGCTGGGGGGCCCCGGGCAAGGGCCAAGTCGCCATCGCTTCTCGGCCTTTTGGCTAAGATCAAGTGTAGTATCTGTTCTTATCAGTTTAATATCTGATACGTCCCCTATCAGGGGACCATATATTAAATTGATTTTTGGAATCGGGAGATGGAACAGGGGCTTGCTCCGTCCACTCCACGCATCGGCCCGGTATTGCAGTACCTCCGGGAACGGTGCACACCTTTCTCTAACGTTGGTCAAAGTCAGATCTGGATCTCTCCTGTGAGCATTTTGTCTACCCCTGCTGGAGGGAGAGTGCCAGTGTTGATGCAAGTTTTCCCGCTGTTTTACTTCTTTTTTTTTTCTTTCTCTCTTTCTTTCTTTCTCTCTTTCTTTCTCTCTTTCTCTCTTTCTTTCTCTCTTTCTTGCTGTCTTTCTTTCTTTTATTCACATGTGGTGATGATGTAGACAGCAGCAGGTTGTCTCCTGGGAGCATGCAGCTAACCAGACAAGTGTGGTGGAACATGTCCCTATGCCAGGACCTTCTTAGCAAGCCAGCCAGCCAGCGAGGCACAGTTGTAGTTACCCAAGGCACCTTGCACAGCATAGCAGCTTGGTATGACCTTGCACTCCCCCTCGGCTCTCGTTATGACGCCATAAGGATTGAGTCCGTGGGGGAGGAAAGCGAAAGCGACAGTGAAAGTGAGAGTGAGAAGGAGGGGAAGGGAGTGAAGAACCAGCAGAGGGTGGGGAAAAGAAAGGGTAGAGACGAGGGGGGGAAAAGAAAGAAGATCAGGATCAAAGACAGCAAGTTGCAGGTGGCCCCCATAGATCCAAAACCAGCTAATGTCCACACAAAGTCCCCAGTCTTGCCCTCGCAGGCAGAGACGGAGGCGAGTGGGACGGCTACACTGCCGCCTAGTGGGCAGGTAGCAGCCAGCCAGGGCATCCCCAGCCAGCCTTCCCAGTCGTTGGCACAAACCCTAGCACACCTCGCAGAAGAGGTGTTCACTAATGCACCGAGGGAGAGGTCGGGGTCAACACCTTCCCTGACCAGCAGTACCTCGGTAGCAATGACCCTCTTCAAGCGAAGGGCCTCCCTTCAAAGCATCCTTGACCCCCTCCCTTGTATGGGCAAAACCAGGGGCCCCCTAGAGGTCCTCCTAGATACAGCACTGGAGGACATGGGAATACCCCTGGACGCGGTAAGCCAGAAGTCTGCTAACAGCTCCAATTCAACAGACGGTAACAGCCAAAGAATGCTGTCTGTCATAACCCCCCCCCAGGACAAAGCTGACCCACACGTTCCGAGGGGCCCTGAGCAAGTTCCACCAGACTTACCTTGTGGGGAGTTGAATAGCCCCAACAACTCCACATACTGTGCATATAAAGACGGTGCTTTCTTGGACGAGGCAGCAGTGAGTACCTTCTCAGGGGTGATGGGAGTTGCAAATAAGCCCAAGCCCCCTCGAAGCAAGCGTAGAGCTAAGAGTAGGAAGAGTGTCCCGACCTCCCAATCATAGTCGCTATGGGGTGGACGCAGCGACTCCTTTTCTTGTTAGCTACCCTGATGGCCCTGATATGTGTGTCTGTTAATGTCAGGAGCATCAGGGAGACACAAAAAAGATTTGATGTACTAAACTATCTAGCTAACTTGAAAGCAGATCTCATCTTTCTGCAGGAGTGTGGTATTTCGTCGAGCCCTGATTATAGGGACCTGAAGGAGAGTTGGACCCTGGGGGACTCCTTCTGGTCGGGCTCCAACATAGCCAGAGCCGACGGAGTAGGTATCCTGTTTAAAAACCCATTTATTACCTCCCGCAGCAGCAGGGAGGTAGAACCTGGTAGAATTCTGAGCGTGGATGTGACATACAACAACACTCCCCTCAGACTGGTCAATGTCTATGCACCCACTAACCAAAACGAAAGAGTTCAATTTTTTCCACAGCTGCGTCCACTCCTGCTGGGGAACGTACCCGTCATCGTGTCAGGTGACTTCAATTGTGCTCTGAGGGACGTAGACCGGAGCAGGCCACGCAACGACCGCTCTAGTAGAGTTTTGTCCTCCGTAATATTTGATTTCTCCCTGTGTGATGCAGGTAAGGACCTGGTGCCTCCCTTTACCTGGGTGAGCTCATCTGGGACCTCCTTCTCCCGTATAGATCTCGTCCTGCATACCAGCTCCCTTACGAAGACGGCAGTAGACACCCAGGCCGTCTTCTTCTCTGACCATAGGCTCCTGCAGGTAACATTGCAGGTCCCTCAGACCTCCCAGATGGGGTCAGGGGTCTGGAAATTAAACACCTCCTTACTCGATGACCCCTCCATAGCTGCAGCCTATAAGAGCAGGCTTGTTGAGTGGACCACTTTGCGTGACCTATTCAACTCCCCTATAGAGTGGTGGGAGATGGTCAAAATGAGAA
Organism: Acipenser ruthenus; assembly: GCF_902713425.1. Lineage (NCBI taxonomy): Eukaryota > Metazoa > Chordata > Actinopteri > Acipenseriformes > Acipenseridae > Acipenser > Acipenser ruthenus. Next base: position 22,592,873 of record NC_081198.1, on the reverse strand, counting down.
CTAAGGGTTATTTCATAGCAGCAGGCAAGAGGAAAGCAAAAGAAAGGAGGGCCAAATATAAATACCTGAATGCTGCCCTCCAGCGTCTGAGCCTGCTTCAGCTTCGGGGGTTCCCTGTAAGCGACGAGATAGCCCAGACCAAGCTAGATCTTTCAGTGCTTTGTAGGGAGGAACAACGAAAGGTCATGCACAATTCAAAAGTGCAAAAAATGGAGGAAGACGAAAAGTGTACTCGCTTCTTCTTCCAGAAAACGAGGGAGAAGCGGCACTTGATGTCCTCCATGCTCGACAGCAGGGGGAGGATAGCAGAGGATAGTGAGGGAGTGAAAAAAGTGGTAGAGAACTTCTATAGGGACCTATATAACATCAAAGCTACAGATGACACCCTGATAGAGTGGTTCCTGAGCCAGTTGGAGCCTGACTCAGTGCGGGACGACGAGGAGGAGGAGAAGGACCCAGAACTCACGCTGGAGGAGCTCACCCAGGCGGTTAAGACCATGAACACCGGTAAGATGCCAGGTCCAGATGGCATCCCGGGTGAGTATTACCATCTTTTTTGGGACACGCTAAAAGTCCATTTAGCGGAGGTCTACAGAGCGGTCTACAGGGAGAAGCGGTTGGGCCCTTCTATGCGGGAGAGTGTAATTACTCTCCTTCATAAGAAAGGGGAAGTTAAAGATCTACGGAATTGGCGCCCAATCAGCCTCCTTTGCGTGGATTACAAGATACTAGCCAAAGCTCTGATGCTCCGGCTACAAGTACACCTCCCTTTGGTCATTGGCCCCGACCAGGCTTGTGGCGTCCCAGGGAGGTCCATCACGGATATTTTAATGTTAACAAGGGACATTCTGGCTTATTCTAGAGAACGGAACCATCCCCTCGGCCTGTTCAACCTTGACCAGGAGAAGGCGTTCGATAGGGTAAGCCATGAATATATGTACAAAGTGATGGACCAGATGAAATTCGCTCCTGGACTTAGGGAGTGGGTTAAAACCATATATACAAACATTAGTACCCGAGTCTTGGTGAACAGGCACCTGACTGGTAAAATATCTATCCAGTCAGGGGTCAGACAGGGTTGCCCACTATCCCCACTGCTATATGTCGTGTGCATTGAACCCCTCCTGCAGGCAATTCGTAGGGATACCAATATAACTGGTTTCCAGCTGCCTGGATCCAACGGGGTCCAGGTCAAAACAACAGCATATATGGACGATGTGTCACTCATTTGCACCAACACATCGTCGGTACCTCGGATTAGTAATATCCTTGAGAAGTACTGCACGGCGACCGGGGCAGTGATTAATAAGTCCAAGAGCGAAGTCTACGTGTCTAAAAATTGGCAGGTAGATAGGGAACTGTCGGACATGTACCCTGTCAAAAAGGACAAAATCAAGATTCTGGGCCTCATTTTCGAGAACAATAGCTCGGGGGCCCAGAGCTGGACGGCGGCCATTAACCAGGTCCGTAAAAAGATTGGCGGATGGAGCACAAGATCCTTAACAATGACGGGTAGAGTATTAATAACCAAGTCTATACTGTTCCCCATCCTCTCTTATGTAGGAAAAATCTTTCCCCCAGACAGTACCACCAAAAAAGTGGTGGACCGCATTATCCACCGCTTTATCTGGGGCAGCAAGATGGAGAGGGTAAAGCGAGCCACTCTGAGTAAAGCCGACAAGAAGGGAGGTAAGGGGGTCCCGGACGTTGTGCAGCTCACCCGAGTGCAGGGGCTCACGCAAACTATCAAGAACATCCAGGCCCTGGACAGGAAGGTATGTTACATGAATCGTTTCTATTTTGCCACCTGTCTCAGGGCCTTGGGCCTCTGCACTATTGATAACACCGTGCCGTACTCCTGGGACCCCCCATTGTATTATAGAACCTTAAGGGACACTATATATAAATTGGGCTTAGATAAAGCAAAATTGGCCTCCTGGGAATACAAGGCTGTAACTAAATATCTTGCCGGTTCCCAGGAAATTGAAAAAGTAGCTACTTTCTCCCTCACCCAAAGCCAAAAAATCTGGGAGAATGTGTCTCACAGCTGCCTCAGTAATGTCCAGAAGGATATAGCATGGAACACCGTCCACAGTGCACTCCCCACTCGAGCGTTCATGTTCAGGAGGGGACTAGCCCAAGTAGAAACATGCCCCTATGCAAAGTGCCGCAAGAGAGAAACACCAGCCCATATCTTCTGGGAGTGTGATGTGGCTGGCAGTGTCTGGCTCTCTGTCTCTGTCTTCCTAAACAGGTTTGCTGACACGGCCAAGATGACCGCTGAGACTGTGCTCTATGGGCCTGCGGGAGGAATCACTACCAGCACAGCTAAGTGCGTTTGGCGTGTCATCAATGTTGTCAAGCAGATCCTGTGGGAAGGCCGTAACGTCTGTGTCTATCACAAGCAGGAGCTAGACACTATCACCACGACCAGAAGGGCACAAACTCTTATCAAGGACTTTGTAATTCTGGACATCCGGACCCTCGGGAAGGACAAGGCCTGCGCGGAGTGGAGGATCGCCGGACTTCAGGACGTGAAGATGGAATAAGGGAAAAAACTGGAACCGCTAGCTCCTAGGAGCGGGACTACGGGGCACCGCTAAGCCTTTTATTTATTTTGTCATGCCAGCATTCCGCCCTTTTTAGCTGGCATGACCGTTTTTCAACGGTGCCCTGGTTTTATGTAGTCTTTTTGTTTCAGTTTTATGGACCTTTGATTTAATTTGAATGTTTTATTTGATTTTGTTTTGTTTTGTTTTATGTATCTTTAAGATTTTTAATGTAAACTATTAAAAGTTACATTTTAAGTGTTTTAAAATTTTAGAATTTTAACTCACTGTTTATACACTGTCCCTTTTCCCCTGTCCCTGTTTTAGATCTAGGTTTATGTTCACTTTTTTAGAGAGCACTCCCCGGCCCTCACAAGCACTGGTTTTTTATAGATGGTTCTTTTTTTCCAGTCACTTTTAAAACAGCACAGGTTTTTTTCATGTTGATTTTAATCTGTGTCTGTTTTAACCATGTACAAAGCACAATTGTCTTGGTGTTTTTAAATGTATTTTAAATGCTTTTAAAACAAAATGTATGTCTGTATGCATGAATGTCATCTTTAAAAGAAATGTAAAATGAATGAAAAAACGAATGGGTGTAAATGTAAAAAATGTAAAATCTCAATAAAAGAGTATCAGGGGACCATATATTAAATTGATTTTTGGAATCGGGAGATGGAACAGGGGCTTGCTCCGTCCACTCCACGCATCGGCCCGGTATTGCAGTACCTCCGGGAACGGTGCACACCTTTCTCTAACGTTGGTCAAAGTCAGATCTGGATCTCTCCTGTGAGCATTTTGTCTACCCCTGCTGGAGGGAGAGTGCCAGTGTTCATGCAAGTTTTCCCGCCGTTTTACTTCTTTTTTTTTCTTTCTCTCTTTCTTTCTTTCTCTCTTTCTTTCTCTCTTTCTCTCTTTCTTTCTCTCTTTCTTTCTTGCTGTCTTTCTTTCTTTTATTCACATGTGGTGATGATGTAGACAGCAGCAGGTTGTTTCCTGGGAGCATGCAGCTAACCAGACAAGTGTGGTGGAACATGTCCCTATGCCAGGACCTTCTTAGCAAGCCAGCCAGCCAGCGAGGCACAGTTGTAGTTACCCAAGGCACCTTGCACAGCATAGCAGCTTGGCATGACTATTTGTAAGACGCACTCCGCCAGTTTATGTTTTGTTTTTGGTGTTATGTGTGTGTTTTTGCTTTGTTTTGTTTTCTCCTGCTTAAATTGCACATTTCCCCTCTAGAAGCAGCAGCCCGTTTTTTTGGGGTCTGCTTGTGCTTGAAATTTTGCACCCACCTTTGAATCCCCCTGTGCCGTCCGGGCTGGGGGGCCCCGGGCAAGGGCCAAGTCGCCATCGCTTCTCGGCCTTTTGGCTAAGATCAAGTGTAGTATCTGTTCTTATCAGTTTAATATCTGATACGTCCCCTATCAGGGGACCATATATTAAATTGATTTTTGGAATCGGGAGATGGAACAGGGGCTTGCTCCGTCCACTCCACGCATCGGCCCGGTATTGCAGTACCTCCGGGAACGGTGCACACCTTTCTCTAACGTTGGTCAAAGTCAGATCTGGATCTCTCCTGTGAGCATTTTGTCTACCCCTGCTGGAGGGAGAGTGCCAGTGTTGATGCAAGTTTTCCCGCCGTTTTACTTCTTTTTTTTTTCTTTCTCTCTTTCTTTCTTTCTCTCTTTCTTTCTCTCTTTCTCTCTTTCTTTCTCTCTTTCTTTCTTGCTGTCTTTCTTTCTTTTATTCACATGTGGTGATGATGTAGACAGCAGCAGGTTGTTTCCTGGGAGCATGCAGCTAACCAGACAAGTGTGGTGGAACATGTCCCTATGCCAGGACCTTCTTAGCAAGCCAGCCAGCCAGCGAGGCACAGTTGTAGTTACCCAAGGCACCTTGTACAGCATTGCAGCTTGGCATGACTATTTGTAAGACGCACTCCGCCAGTTTATGTTTTGTTTTTGGTGTTATGTGTGTGTTTTTGCTTTGTTTTGTTTTCTCCTGCTTAAATTGCACATTTCCCCTCTGGAAGCAGCAGCCCGTTTTTTGGGGGTCTGCTTGTGCTTGGAATTTTGCACCCACCTTTTGAATCCCCCTGTGCCGTCCGGGCTGGGGGGCCCCGGGCAAGGGCCAAGTCGCCATCGCTTCTCGGCCTTTTGGCTAAGATCAAGTGTAGTATCTGTTCTTATCAGTTTAATATCTGATACGTCCCCTATCAGGGGACCATATATTAAATTGATTTTTGGAATCGGGAGATGGAACAGGGGCTTGCTCCGTCCACTCCACGCATCGGCCCGGTATTGCAGTACCTCCGGGAACGGTGCACACCTTTCTCTAACGTTGGTCAAAGTCAGATCTGGATCTCTCCTGTGAGCATTTTGTCTACCCCTGCTGGAGGGAGAGTGCCAGTGTTGATGCAAGTTTTCCCGCCGTTTTACTTCTTTTTTTTTCTTTCTCTCTTTCTTTCTTTCTCTTTCTTTCTCTCTTTCTTTCTTGCTGTCTTTCTTTCTTTTATTCACATGTGATGATGATGTAGACAGCAGCAGTTTGTTTCCTGGGAGCATGCAGCTAACCAGACAAGTGTGGTGGAACATGTCCCTATGCCAGGTCCTTCTTAGCCAGCCATATACTCTGGCTTCTCTTCAGTTCGAATAAATCTTTCTAAGACTAAGGCTTAGAGGGTAGTGGCATTGCCCGCTCCCTCCGAGGGTCTGTGAGAGGTTTGTTCGGGTGAGGAGGAACAGAATTTTTTTTATTTTTGACTGGCTTTCTTCAGCTCGGCAACTTTTTGGAAGACTAATGCTCAGTCTGGTTTTGGCTTGCCCAATCCAGGCCGAGGGTCTTTCAAGATTTTGTTGACTGTTGAGAGCAGTTTTTTCTTTTTCAGGCGGTTCCCGTTTTTTTCTTTTTCAGGCGGTTCCGGCTTTTCCAGACGTTCCTGGAGTTAGAGAGAAGGAGGACCTACCATCCAGACGACCTTTGAGGACCCTTTGATGACCTAGACGACCTCATCCCCAGCCCTTGATTGTAATCGAGATCCAGACCGAGAGAGCAGCAGGCGCCCAGCAGAGGGCGCCATCTGGGAGGAGCAGAGGGCGGCCCCGGACCCCGAGGAGGCGTCACAGCCACGATTCTTCCTACGTGGTCTCGGTGCCAAGCAGCGCCCCCTACTCCGCCAGGGAAGGACACCGTTCACCTGGGGAGGGGGTCCCTCTTGCGAGGCGACCATCTCCTCAGGGACTAAAGTAATAGTTCCTTCAACTGCCCAGATTTGCTGCTTACGTTGTCTCTTTTCCGTAGAGAGAGACAACCCGGACGTCCAGAGGCTTCTCCCACCCCAATCGGAGGAGCCAGCTGAAGGATGGCGTTCCGGCCAACCCAGGAAACCAGGAGGCACAATGCGGTGCGCTTCACAAGAAACAAGCAAGATGAAACAGAACCAGGACTGACGAGACTGGAGTTCAGCCGGACCATTCTTCAGAGGGGTATGGGTTTTTCCCCTTCTGACTTGAATTGTTTGGTGAAATTGCCAGGGCTTAAGGAAGTGTTTGAGGTCAGTTTTAGGAACCCCCAAAAGTTACAAGAAATGTGGTCCTTTTGGGGGGGAGAATAAATATCTCGCTCCATACAAAGAATTTTGTGTGGATGCACTGACAGACAGAGAAATGAAAGTTGTTACTGTCCAATTTTTCAATGAGGCTGTTAGCGACTATGATATTACAACATGGCTTAACCGCTATGGGAGGGTGTCATCAGAAGGGAGGAAAATTACAGACGAAGATGGGGTTTGGACAGGAGCCAGAAAGTGGCTGGTACGCCTCAATGTTGATCCATCGGGCATTGGAGGCGTCCGCCACATTCCAAACTCCATAGTGTTAGGGCCCAACAGAGGGCTGGTATTCTATAATGGGATGCCAAAACTCTGCAGGAAATGTGGGGAATTAGGACACCTGGCGGCCGCATGTACTGTAGTCAAGTGCAGGAACTGCGGCGCCCCCCACGAGACCAGCCACTGCAGAGAAGAGAGGTAGTGCAATTTGTGTGGAAAGAAGGGGCACCTGTTTAAGGACTGCCCCTCTTCCTATGCCAACATGGCCAGAGCCAGCAAGGCAAACATGAACAAGCCTAGGCCTGAGCAGGAAGAGGGAGCAAGTAACAAAGATCAGTCCACATCACCACCAACAGTATCCAAGACCCAGACTCCAGCACCACCATCATCACCAGCACCCCCTCACCCCCCCGCCCCCGAGACATGTCCCGTTTTACGAGGACCCCTTCCCCCAGCCCAGAGAGAGAGTACAACAGCCACTCCACTAGCTCCTCCAGTAGCTCCTCTGATGCAGAACACGAGTCAGGGAGGGAGCCCGGACCCAGCAGCGGCCCCCCCCTGAGTAGGGCCCTCTCAGCGCCAGCACTCCCCCTCGGCTCTCGTTATGACGCCATAAGGATTGAGTCCGTGGGGGAGGAAAGCAAAAGCGACAGTGAAAGTGAGAGTGAGAAGGAGGGGAAGGGAGTGAAGAACCAGCAGAGGGTGGGGAAAAGAAAGGGTAGAGACGAGGGGGGGAAAAGAAAGAAGATCAGGATCAAAGACAGCAAGTTGCAGGTGGCCCCCATAGATCCAAAACCAGCTAATGTCCACACAAAGTCCCCAGTCTTGCCCTCGCAGGCAGAGACGGAGGCGAGTGGGACGGCTACACTGCCGCCTAGTGGGCAGGTAGCAGCCAGCCAGGGCATCCCCAGCCAGCCTTCCCAGTCGTTGGCACAAACCCTAGCACACCTCGCAGAAGAGGTGTTCACTAATGCACCGAGGGAGAGGTCGGGGTCAACACCTTCCCTGACCAGCAGTACCTCGGTAGCAATGACCCTCTTCAAGCGAAGGGCCTCCCTTCAAAGCATCCTTGACCCCCTCCCTTGTATGGGCAAAACCAGGGGCCCCCTAGAGGTCCTCCTAGATACAGCACTGGAGGACATGGGAATACCCCTGGACGCGGTAAGCCAGAAGTCTGCTAACAGCTCCAATTCAACAGACGGTAACAGCCAAAGAATGCTGTCTGTCATAACCCCCCCCCAGGACAAAGCTGACCCACACGTTCCGAGGGGCCCTGAGCAAGTTCCACCAGACTTACCTTGTGGGGAGTTGAATAACCCCAACAACTCCACGTACTGTGCATATAAAGACGGTGCCTTCTTGGACGAGGCAGCAGTGAGTACCTTCTCAGGGGTGATGGGAGTTGCAAATAAGCCCAAGCCCCCTCGAAGCAAGCGTAGAGCTAAGAGTAGGAAGAGTGTCCCGACCTCCCAATCATAGTCGCTATGGGGTGGACGCAGCGACTCCTTTTCTTGTTAGCTACCCTGATGGCCCTGATATGTGTGTCTGTTAATGTCAGGAGCATCAGGGAGACACAAAAAAGATTTGATGTACTAAACTATCTAGCTAACTTGAAAGCAGATCTCATCTTTCTGCAGGAGTGTGGTATTTCGTCGAGCCCTGATTATAGGGACCTGAAGGAGAGTTGGACCCTGGGGGACTCCTTCTGGTCGGGCTCCAACATAGCCAGAGCCGACGGAGTAGGTATCCTGTTTAAAAACCCATTTATTACCTCCCGCAGCAGCAGGGAGGTAGAACCTGGTAGAATTCTGAGCGTGGATGTGACATACAACAACACTCCCCTCAGACTGGTCAATGTCTACGCACCCACTAACCAAAACGAAAGAGTTCAATTTTTTCCACAGCTGCGTCCACTCCTGCTGGGGAACGTACCCGTCATCGTGTCAGGTGACTTCAATTGTGCTCTGAGGGACGTAGACCGGAGCAGGCCACGCAACGACCGCTCTAGTAGAGTTTTGTCCTCCGTAATATTTGATTTCTCCCTGTGTGATGCAGGTAAGGACCTGGTGCCTCCCTTTACCTGGGTGAGCTCATCTGGGACCTCCTTCTCCCGTATAGATCTCGTCCTGCATACCAGCTCCCTTACGAAGACGGCAGTAGACACCCAGGCCGTCTTCTTCTCTGACCATAGGCTCCTGCAGGTAACATTGCAGGTCCCTCAGACCTCCCAGATGGGGTCAGGGGTCTGGAAATTAAACACCTCCTTACTCGATGACCCCTCCATAGCTGCAGCCTATAAGAGCAGGCTTGTTGAGTGGACCACTTTGCGTGACCTATTCAACTCCCCTATAGAGTGGTGGGAGATGGTCAAAATGAGAACTAAGGGTTATTTCATAGCAGCAGGCAAGAGGAAAGCAAAAGAAAGGAGGGCCAAATATAAACACCTGAATGCTGCCCTCCAGCATCTGAGCCTGCTTCAGCTTCGGGGGTTCCCTGTAAGCGACGAGATAGCCCAGACCAAGCTAGATCTTTCAGTGCTTTGTAGGGAGGAACAACGAAAGGTCATGCACAATGCAAAAGTGCAAAAAATGGAGGAAGACGAAAAGTGTACTCGCTTCTTCTTCCAGAAAACGAGGGAGAAGCGGCACTTGATGTCCTCCATGCTCGACAGCAGGGGGAGGATAGTAGAGGATAGTGAGGGAGTGAAAAAAGTGGTAGAGAACTTCTATAGGGACCTATATAACATCAAAGCTACAGATGACACCCTGATAGAGTGGTTCCTGAGCCAGTTGGAGCCTGACTCAGTGCGGGATGACGAGGAGGAGGAGAAGGACCCAGAACTCACGCTGGAGGAGCTCACCCAGGCGGTTAAGACCATGAACACCGGTAAGACGCCAGGTCCAGATGGCATCCCGGGTGAGTATTACCATCTTTTTTGGGACATGCTAAAAGTCCATTTAGCGGAGGTCTACAGAGCGGTCTACAGGGAGAAGCGGTTGGGCCCTTCTATGCGGGAGAGTGTAATTACTCTCCTTCATAAGAAAGGGGAAGTTAAAGATCTACGGAATTGGCGCCCAATCAGCCTCCTTTGCGTGGATTACAAGATACTAGCCAAAGCTCTGATGCTCCGGCTACAAGTACACCTCCCTTTGGTCATTGGCCCTGACCAGGCTTGTGGCATCCCAGGGAGGTCCATCACGGATATTTTAATGTTAACAAGGGACATTCTGGCTTATTCTAGAGAACGGAACCATCCCCTCTGCCTGTTCAACCTTGACCAGGAGAAGGCGTTCGATAGGGTAAGCCATGAATATATGTACAAAGTGATGGACCAGATGAAATTCGCTCCTGGACTTAGGGAGTGGGTTAAAACCATATATACAAACATTAGTACCCGAGTCTTGGTGAACAGGCACCTGACTGGTAAAATATCTATCCAGTCAGGGGTCAGACAGGGTTGCCCACTATCCCCACTGCTATATGTCGTGTGCATTGAACCCCTCCTGCAGGCAATTCGTAGGGATACCAATATAACTGGTTTCCAGCTGCCTGGATCCAACGGGGTCCAGGTCAAAACAACAGCATATATGGACGATGTGTCACTCATTTGCACCAACACATCGTCGGTACCTCGGATTAGTAATATCCTTGAGAAGTACTGCACGGCGACTGGGGCAGTGATTAATAAGTCCAAGAGCGAAGTCTACGTGTCTAAAAATTGGCAGGTAGATAGGGAACTGTCGGACATGTACTCTGTCAAAAAGGACAAAATCAAGATTCTGGGCCTCATTTTCGAGAACAATAGCTCGGGGGCCCAGAGCTGGACGGCGGCCATTAACCAGGTCCGTAAAAAGATTGGCGGATGGAGCACAAGATCCTTAACAATGACGGGTAGAGTACTAATAACCAAGTCTATACTGTTCCCCATCCTCTCTTATGTAGGAAAAATCTTTCCCCCAGACAGGACCACCAAAAAAGTGGTGGACCACATTATCCACCGCTTTATCTGGGGCAGCAAGATGGAGAGGGTAAAGCGAGCCACTCTGAGTAAAGTCGACAAGAAGGGAGGTAAGGGGGTCCCGGACGTTGTGCAGCTCACCCGAGTGCAGGGGCTCACGCAAACTATCAAGAACATCCAGGCCCTGGACAGGAAGGTATGTTACATGAATCGTTTCTATTTTGCCACCTGTCTCAGGGCCTTGGGCCTCTGCACTATTGATAACACCGTGCCGTACTCCTGGGACCCCCCATTGTATTATAGAACCTTAAGGGACACTATATATAAATTGGGCTTAGATAAAGCAAAATTGGCCTCCTGGGAATACAAGGCTGTAACTAAATATCTTGCCGGTTCCCAGGAAATTGAAAAAGTAGCTACTTTCTCCCTCACCCAAAGCCAAAAAATCTGGGAGAATGTGTCTCACAGCTGCCTCAGTAATGTCCAGAAGGATATAGCATGGAACACCGTCCACAGTGCACTCCCCACTCGAGCGTTCATGTTCAGGAGGGGACTAGCCCAAGTAGAAACATGCCCCTATGCAAAGTGCCGCAAGAGAGAAACACCAGCCCATATCTTCTGGGAGTGTGATGTGGCTGGCAGTGTCTGGCTCTCTGTCTCTGTCTTCCTAAACAGGTTTGCTGACACGGCCAAGATGACCGCTGAGACTGTGCTCTATGGGCCTGCGGGAGGAATCACTACCAGCACAGCTAAGTGCGTTTGGCGTGTCATCAATGTTGTCAAGCAGATCCTGTGGGAAGGTCGTAACGTCTGTGTCTATCACAAGCAGGAGCTAGACACTATCACCACGACCAGAAGGGCACAAACTCTTATCAAGGACTTTGTAATTCTGGACATCCGGACCCTTGGGAAGGACAAGGCCTGCGCGGAGTAGAGGATCGCCGGACTTCAGGACGTGAAGATGGAATAAAGGAAAAAACTGGAACCGCTAGCTCCTAGGAGCGGGACTACGGGGCACCGCTAAGCCTTTTATTTATTTTGTCATGCCAGCATTCCGCCCTTTTTAGCTGGCATGACCGTTTTTCAACGGTGCCCTGGTTTTATGTAGTCTTTTTGTTTCAGTTTTATGGACCTTTGATTTAATTTGAATGTTTTATTTGATTTTGTTTTGTTTTGTTTTATGTATCTTTAAGATTTTTAATGTAAACTATTAAAAGTTACATTTTAAGTGTTTTAAAATTTTAGAATTTTAACTCACTGTTTATACACTGTCCCTTTTCCCCTGTCCCTGTTTTAGATCTAGGTTTATGTTCACTTTTTTAGAGAGCACTCCCCGGCCCTCACAAGCACTGGTTTTTTATAGATGGTTCTTTTTTTCCAGTCACTTTTAAAACAGCACAGGTTTTTTTCATGTTGATTTTAATCTGTGTCTGTTTTAACCATGTACAAAGCACAATTGTCTTGGTGTTTTTAAATGTATTTAAAATGCTTTTAAAACAAAATGTATGTCTGTATGCATGAATGTCATCTTTAAAAGAAATGTAAAATGAATGAAAAAACGAATGGGTGTAAATGTAAAAAATGTAAAATCTCAATAAAAGAGTATCTGTTCTTATCAGTTTAATATCTGATACGTCCCCTATCAGGGGACCATATATTAAATTGATTTTTGGAATCGGGAGATGGAACAGGGGCTTGCTCCGTCCACTCCACGCATCGGCCCGGTATTGCAGTACCTCCGGGAACGGTGCACACCTTTCTCTAACGTTGGTCAAAGTCAGATCTGGATCTCTCCTGTGAGCATTTTGTCTACCCCTGCTGGAGGGAGAGTGCCAGTGTTGATGCAAGTTTTCCCGCCGTTTTACTTCTTTTTTTTTTCTTTCTCTCTTTCTTTCTTTCTCTCTTTCTTTCTCTCTTTCTCTCTTTCTTTCTCTCTTTCTTTCTTTTATTCACATGTGGTGATGATGTAGACAGCAGCAGGTTGTTTCCTGGGAGCATGCAGCTAACCAGACAAGTGTGGTGGAACATGTCCCTATGCCAGGACCTTCTTAGCAAGCCAGCCAGCCAGCGAGGCACAGTTGTAGTTACCCAAGGCACCTTGTACAGCATTGCAGCTTGGCATGACTATTTGTAAGACGCACTCCGCCAGTTTATGTTTTGTTTTTGGTGTTATGTGTGTGTTTTTGCTTTGTTTTGTTTTCTCCTGCTTAAATTGCACATTTCCCCTCTGGAAGCAGCAGCCCGTTTTTTGGGGGTCTGCTTGTGCTTGGAATTTTGCACCCACCTTTTGAATCCCCCTGTGCCGTCCGGGCTGGGGGGCCCCGGGCAAGGGCCAAGTCGCCATCGCTTCTCGGCCTTTTGGCTAAGATCAAGTGTAGTATCTGTTCTTATCAGTTTAATATCTGATACGTCCCCTATCAGGGGACCATATATTAAATTGATTTTTGGAATCGGGAGATGGAACAGGGGCTTGCTCCGTCCACTCCACGCATCGGCCCGGTATTGCAGTACCTCCGGGAACGGTGCACACCTTTCTCTAACGTTGGTCAAAGTCAGATCTGGATCTCTCCTGTGAGCATTTTGTCTACCCCTGCTGGAGGGAGAGTGCCAGTGTTCATGCAAGTTTTCCCGCCGTTTTACTTCTTTTTTTTTCTTTCTCTCTTTCTTTCTTTCTCTCTTTCTTTCTCTCTTTCTCTCTTTCTTTCTCTCTTTCTTTCTTGCTGTCTTTCTTTCTTTTATTCACATGTGGTGATGATGTAGACAGCAGCAGTTTGTTTCCTGGGAGCATGCAGCTAACCAGACAAGTGTGGTGGAACATGTCCCTATGCCAGGACCTTCTTAGCAAGCCAGCCAGCCAGCGAGGCACAGTTGTAGTTACCCAAGGCACCTTGCACAGCATAGCAGCTTGGCATGACTATTTGTAAGACGCACTCCGCCAGTTTATGTTTTGTTTTTGGTGTTATGTGTGTGTTTTTGCTTTGTTTTGTTTTCTCCTGCTTAAATTGCACATTTCCCCTCTGGAAGCAGCAGCCCGTTTTTTGGGGGTCTGCTTGTGCTTGGAATTTTGCACCCACCTTTGAATCCCCCTGTGCCGTCCGGGCTGGGGGGCCCCGGGCAAGGGCCAAGTCGCCATCGCTTCTCGGCCTTTTGGCTAAGATCAAGTGTAGTATCTGTTCTTATCAGTTTAATATCTGATACGTCCCCTATCAGGGGACCATATATTAAATTGATTTTTGGAATCGGGAGATGGAACAGGGGCTTGCTCCGTCCACTCCACGCATCGGCCCGGTATTGCAGTACCTCCGGGAACGGTGCACACCTTTCTCTAACGTTGGTCAAAGTCAGATCTGGATCTCTCCTGTGAGCATTTTGTCTACCCCTGCTGGAGGGAGAGTGCCAGTGTTGATGCAAGTTTTCCCGCCGTTTTACTTCTTTTTTTTTCTTTCTCTCTTTCTTTCTCTCTTTCTCTCTTTCTTTCTCTCTTTCTTTCTCTCTTTCTTGCTGTCTTTCTTTCTTTTATTCACATGTGGTGATGATGTAGACAGCAGCAGGTTGTTTCCTGGGAGCATGCAGCTAACCAGACAAGTGTGGTGGAACATGTCCCTATGCCAGGACCTTCTTAGCAAGCCAGCCAGCCAGCGAGGCACAGTTGTAGTTACCCAAGGCACCTTGCACAGCATAGCAGCTTGGCATGACTATTTGTAAGACGCACTCCGCCAGTTTATGTTTTGTTTTTGGTGTTATGTGTGTGTTTTTGCTTTGTTTTGTTTGCTCCTGCTTAAATTGCACATTTCCCCTCTGGAAGCAGCAGCCCGTTTTTTGGGGGTCTGCTTGTGCTTGGAATTTTGCACCCACCTTTGAATCCCCCTGTGCCGTCCGGGCTGGGGGGCCCCGGGCAAGGGCCAAGTCGCCATCGCTTCTCGGCCTTTTGGCTAAGATCAAGTGTAGTATCTGTTCTTATCAGTTTAATATCTGATACGTCCCCTATCAGGGGACCATATATTAAATTGATTTTTGGAATCGGGAGATGGAACAGGGGCTTGCTCCGTCCACTCCATGCATCGGCCCGGTATTGCAGTACCTCCGGGAACGGTGCACACCTTTCTCTAACGTTGGTCAAAGTCAGATCTGGATCTCTCCTGTGAGCATTTTGTCTACATTTGTCTACATTTGTCTACATTTGTCTACTTGATGCAAGTTTTCCCGCCGTTTTACTTCTTTTTTTTTTCTTACTCTCTTTCTTTCTCTCTTTCTCTCTTTCTTTCTCTCTTTCTTTCTTGCTGTCTTTCTTTCTTTTATTCACATGTGGTGATGATGTAGACAGCAGCAGGTTGTTTCCTGGGAGCATGCAGCTAACCAGACAAGTGTGGTGGAACATGTCCCTATGCCAGGACCTTCTTAGCAAGCCAGCCAGCCAGCGAGGCACAGTTGTAGTTACCCAAGGCACCTTGCACAGCATAGCAGCTTGGCATGACTATTTGTAAGACGCACTCCGCCAGTTTATGTTTTGTTTTTGGTGTTATGTGTGTGTTTTTGCTTTGTTTTGTTTCCTCCTGCTTAAATTGAACATTTCCCCTCTGGAAGCAGCAGCCCGTTTTTTGGGGGTCTGCTTGTGCTTGGAATTTTGCACCCACCTTTGAATCCCCCTGTGCCGTCCGGGCTGGGGGGCCCCGGGCAAGGGCCAAGTCGCCATCGCTTCTCGGCCTTTTGGCTAAGATCAAGTGTAGTATCTGTTCTTATCAGTTTAATATCTGATACGTCCCCTATCATGGGACCATATATTAAATTGATTTTTGGAATCGGGAGATGG
The DNA here is from genome assembly GCF_902713425.1 of Acipenser ruthenus. Lineage (NCBI taxonomy): Eukaryota > Metazoa > Chordata > Actinopteri > Acipenseriformes > Acipenseridae > Acipenser > Acipenser ruthenus. The sequence continues at coordinate 22,577,727 of NC_081198.1, read as the reverse complement.
AACAGGGGCTTGCTCCGTCCACTCCACGCATCGGCCCGGTATTGCAGTACCTCCGGGAACGGTGCACACCTTTCTCTAACGTTGGTCAAAGTCAGATCTGGATCTCTCCTGTGAGCATTTTGTCTACCCCTGCTGGAGGGAGAGTGCCAGTGTTGATGCAAGTTTTCCCGCTGTTTTACTTCTTTTTTTTTTCTTTCTCTCTTTCTTTCTTTCTCTCTTTCTTTCTCTCTTTCTCTCTTTCTTTCTCTATTTCTTGCTGTCTTTCTTTCTTTTATTCACATGTGGTGATGATGTAGACAGCAGCAGGTTGTCTCCTGGGAGCATGCAGCTAACCAGACAAGTGTGGTGGAACATGTCCCTATGCCAGGACCTTCTTAGCAAGCCAGCCAGCCAGCGAGGCACAGTTGTAGTTACCCAAGGCACCTTGCACAGCATAGCAGCTTGGCATGACCTTGCACTCCCCCTCGGCTCTCGTTATGACGCCATAAGGATTGAGTCCGTGGGGGAGGAAAGCGAAAGCGACAGTGAAAGTGAGAGTGAGAAGGAGGGGAAGGGAGTGAAGAACCAGCAGAGGGTGGGGAAAAGAAAGGGTAGAGACGAGGGGGGGAAAAGAAAGAAGATCAGGATCAAAGACAGCAAGTTGCAGGTGGCCCCCATAGATCCAAAACCAGCTAATGTCCACACAAAGTCCCCAGTCTTGCCCTCGCAGGCAGAGACGGAGGCGAGTGGGACGGCTACACTGCCGCCTAGTGGGCAGGTAGCAGCCAGCCAGGGCATCCCCAGCCAGCCTTCCCAGTCGTTGGCACAAACCCTAGCACACCTCGCAGAAGAGGTGTTCACTAATGCACCGAGGGAGAGGTCGGGGTCAACACCTTCCCTGACCAGCAGTACCTCGGTAGCAATGACCCTCTTCAAGCGAAGGGCCTCCCTTCAAAGCATCCTTGACCCCCTCCCTTGTATGGGCAAAACCAGGGGCCCCCTAGAGGTCCTCCTAGATACAGCACTGGAGGACATGGGAATACCCCTGGACGCGGTAAGCCAGAAGTCTGCTAACAGCTCCAATTCAACAGACGGTAACAGCCAAAGAATGCTGTCTGTCATAACCCCCCCCCAGGACAAAGCTGACCCACACGTTCCGAGGGGCCCTGAGCAAGTTCCACCAGACTTACCTTGTGGGGAGTTGAATAGCCCCAACAACTCCACATACTGTGCATATAAAGACGGTGCTTTCTTGGACGAGGCAGCAGTGAGTACCTTCTCAGGGGTGATGGGAGTTGCAAATAAGCCCAAGCCCCCTCGAAGCAAGCGTAGAGCTAAGAGTAGGAAGAGTGTCCCGACCTCCCAATAATAGTCGCTATGGGGTGGACGCAGCGACTCCTTTTCTTGTTAGCTACCCTGATGGCCCTGATATGTGTGTCTGTTAATGTCAGGAGCATCAGGGAGACACAAAAAAGATTTGATGTACTAAACTATCTAGCTAACTTGAAAGCAGATCTCATCTTTCTGCAGGAGTGTGGTATTTCGTCGAGCCCTGATTATAGGGACCTGAAGGAGAGTTGGACCCTGGGGGACTCCTTCTGGTCGGGCTCCAACATAGCCAGAGCCGACGGAGTAGGTATCCTGTTTAAAAACCCATTTATTACCTCCCGCAGCAGCAGTGAGGTAGAACCTGGTAGAATTCTGAGCGTGGATGTGACATACAACAACACTCCCCTCAGACTGGTCAATGTCTATGCACCCACTAACCAAAACGAAAGAGTTCAATTTTTTCCACAGCTGTGTCCACTCCTGCTGGGGAACGTACCCGTCATCGTGTCAGGTGACTTCAATTGTGCTCTGAGGGACGTAGACCGGAGCAGGCCACGCAACGACCGCTCTAGTAGAGTTTTGTCCTCCGTAATATCTGATTTCTCCCTGTGTGATGCAGGTAAGGACCTGGTGCCTCCCTTTACCTGGGTGAGCTCATCTGGGACCTCCTTCTCCCGTATAGATCTCGTCCTGCATACCAGCTCCCTTACGAAGACGGCAGTAGACACCCAGGCCGTCTTCTTCTCTGACCATAGGCTCCTGCAGGTAACATTGCAGGTCCCTCAGACCTCCCAGATGGGGTCAGGGGTCTGGAAATTAAACACCTCCTTACTCGATGACCCCTCCATAGCTGCAGCCTATAAGAGCAGGCTTGTTGAGTGGACCACTTTGCGTGACCTATTCAACTCCCCTATAGAGTGGTGGGAGATGGTCAAAATGAGAACTAAGGGTTATTTCATAGCAGCAGGCAAGAGGAAAGCAAAAGAAAGGAGAGCCAAATATAAATACCTGAATGCTGCCCTCCAGCGTCTGAGCCTGCTTCAGCTTCGGGGGTTCCCTGTAAGCGACGAGATAGCCCAGACCAAGCTAGATCTTTCAGTGCTTTGTAGGGAGGAACAACGAAAGGTCATGCACAATGCAAAAGTGCAAAAAATGGAGGAAGACGAAAAGTGTACTCGCTTCTTCTTCCAGAAAACGAGGGAGAAGCGGCACTTGATGTCCTCCATGCTCGACAGCAGGGGGAGGATAGTAGAGGATAGTGAGGGAGTGAAAAAAGTGGTAGAGAACTTCTATAGGGACCTGTATAACATCAAAGCTACAGATGACACCCTGATAGAGTGGTTCCTGAGCCAGTTGGAGCCTGACTCAGTGCGGGACGACGAGGAGGAGGAGAAGGACCCAGAACTCACGCTGGAGGAGCTCACCCAGGCGGTTAAGACCATGAACACCGGTAAGACGCCAGGTCCAGATGGCATCCCGGGTGAGTATTACCATCTTTTTTGGGACACGCTAAAAGTCCATTTAGCGGAGGTCTACAGAGCGGTCTACAGGGAGAAGCGGTTGGGCCCTTCTATGCGGGAGAGTGTAATTACTCTCCTTCATAAGAAAGGGGAAGTTAAAGATCTACGGAATTGGCGCCCAATCAGCCTCCTTTGCGTGGATTACAAGATACTAGCCAAAGCTCTGATGCTCCGGCTACAAGTACACCTCCCTTTGGTCATTGGCCCCGACCAGGCTTGTGGCGTCCCAGGGAGGTCCATCACGGATATTTTAATGTTAACAAGGGACATTCTGGCTTATTCTAGAGAACGGAACCATCCCCTCTGCCTGTTCAACCTTGACCAGGAGAAGGCGTTCGATAGGGTAAGCCATGAATATATGTACAAAGTGATGGACCAGATGAAATTCGCTCCTGGACTTAGGGAGTGGGTTAAAACCATATATACAAACATTAGTACCCGAGTCTTGGTGAACAGGCACCTGACTGGTAAAATATCTATCCAGTCAGGGGTCAGACAGGGTTGCCCACTATCCCCACTGCTATATGTCGTGTGCATTGAACCCCTCCTGCAGGCAATTCGTAGGGATACCAATATAACTGGTTTCCAGCTGCCTGGATCCAACGGGGTCCAGGTCAAAACAACAGCATATATGGACGATGTGTCACTCATTTGCACCAACACATCGTCGGTACCTCGGATTAGTAATATCCTTGAGAAGTACTGCACGGCGACCGGGGCAGTGATTAATAAGTCCAAGAGCGAAGTCTACGTGTCTAAAAATTGGCAGGTAGATAGGGAACTGTCGGACATGTACCCTGTCAAAAAGGACAAAATCAAGATTCTGGGCCTCATTTTCGAGAACAATAGCTCGGGGGCCCAGAGCTGGACGGCGGCCATTAACCAGGTCCGTAAAAAGATTGGCGGATGGAGCACAAGATCCTTAACAATGACGGGTAGAGTATTAATAACCAAGTCTATACTGTTCCCCATCCTCTCTTATGTAGGAAAAATCTTTCCCCCAGACAGTACCACCAAAAAAGTGGTGGACCGCATTATCCACCGCTTTATCTGGGGCAGCAAGATGGAGAGGGTAAAGCGAGCCACTCTGAGTAAAGCCGACAAGAAGGGAGGTAAGGGGGTCCCGGACGTTGTGCAGCTCACCCGAGTGCAGGGGCTCACGCAAACTATCAAGAACATCCAGGCCCTGGACAGGAAGGTATGTTACATGAATCGTTTCTATTTTGCCACCTGTCTCAGGGCCTTGGGCCTCTGCACTATTGATAACACCGTGCCGTACTCCTGGGACCCCCCATTGTATTATAGAACCTTAAGGGACACTATATATAAATTGGGCTTAGATAAAGCAAAATTGTCCTCCTGGGAATACAAGGCTGTAACTAAATATCTTGCCGGTTCCCAGGAAATTGAAAAAGTAGCTACTTTCTCCCTCACCCAAAGCCAAAAAATCTGGGAGAATGTGTCTCACAGCTGCCTCAGTAATGTCCAGAAGGATATAGCATGGAACACCGTCCACAGTGCACTCCCCACTCGAGCGTTCATGTTCAGGAGGGGACTAGCCCAAGTAGAAACATGCCCCTATGCAAAGTGCCGCAAGAGAGAAACACCAGCCCATATCTTCTGGGAGTGTGATGTGGCTGGCAGTGTCTGGCTCTCTGTCTCTGTCTTCCTAAACAGGTTTGCTGACACGGCCAAGATGACCGCTGAGACTGTGCTCTATGGGCCTGCGGGAGGAATCACTACCAGCACAGCTAAGTGCGTTTGGCGTGTCATCAATGTTGTCAAGCAGATCCTGTGGGAAGGCCGTAACGTCTGTGTCTATCACAAGCAGGAGCTAGACACTATCACCACGACCAGAAGGGCACAAACTCTTATCAAGGACTTTGTAATTCTGGACATCCGGACCCTCGGGAAGGACAAGGCCTGCGCGGAGTGGAGGATCGCCGGACTTCAGGACGTGAAGATGGAATAAGGGAAAAAACTGGAACCGCTAGCTCCTAGGAGCGGGACTACGGGGCACCGCTAAGCCTTTTATTTATTTTGTCATGCCAGCATTCCGCCCTTTTTAGCTGGCATGACCGTTTTTCAACGGTGCCCTGGTTTTATGTAGTCTTTTTGTTTCAGTTTTATGGACCTTTGATTTAATTTGAATGTTTTATTTGATTTTGTTTTGTTTTGTTTTATGTATCTTTAAGATTTTTAATGTAAACTATTAAAAGTTACATTTTAAGTGTTTTAAAATTTTAGAATTTTAACTCACTGTTTATACACTGTCCCTTTTCCCCTGTCCCTGTTTTAGATCTAGGTTTATGTTCACTTTTTTAGAGAGCACTCCCCGGCCCTCACAAGCACTGTTTTTTTATAGATGGTTCTTTTTTTCCAGTCACTTTTAAAACAGCACAGGTTTTTTTCATGTTGATTTTAATCTGTGTCTGTTTTAACCATGTACAAAGCACAATTGTCTTGGTGTTTTTAAATGTATTTTAAATGCTTTTAAAACAAAATGTATGTCTGTATGCATGAATGTCATCTTTAAAAGAAATGTAAAATGAATGAAAAAACGAATGGGTGTAAATGTAAAAAATGTAAAATCTCAATAAAAGAGTATCAGGGGACCATATATTAAATTGATTTTTGGAATCGGGAGATGGAACAGGGGCTTGCTCCGTCCACTCCACGCATCGGCCCGGTATTGCAGTACCTCCGGGAACGGTGCACACCTTTCTCTAACGTTGGTCAAAGTCAGATCTGGATCTCTCCTGTGAGCATTTTGTCTACCCCTGCTGGAGGGAGAGTGCCAGTGTTGATGCAAGTTTTCCCGCCGTTTTACTTCTTTTATTTTTCTTTCTCTCTTTCTTTCTCTCTTTCTCTCTTTCTTTCTCTCTTTCTTTCTTGCTGTCTTTCTTTCTTTTATTCACATGTGGTGATGATGTAGACAGCAGCAGGTTGTTTCCTGGGAGCATGCAGCTAACCAGACAAGTGTGGTGGAACATGTCCCTATGCCAGGACCTTCTTAGCAAGCCAGCCAGCCAGCGAGGCACAGTTGTAGTTACCCAAGGCACCTTGCACAGCATAGCAGCTTGGCATGACTATTTGTAAGACGCACTCCGCCAGTTTATGTTTTGTTTTTGGTATTATGTGTGTGTTTTTGCTTTGTTTTGTTTTCTCCTGCTTAAATTGCACATTTCCCCTCTGGAAGCAGCAGCCCGTTTTTTTGGGGTCTGCTTGTGCTTGAAATTTTGCACCCACCTTTGAATCCCCCTGTGCCGTCCGGGCTGGGGGGCCCCGGGCAAGGGCCAAGTCGCCATCGCTTCTCGGCCTTTTGGCTAAGATCAAGTGTAGTATCTGTTCTTATCAGTTTAATATCTGATACGTCCCCTATCAGGGGACCATATATTAAATTGATTTTTGGAATCGGGAGATGGAACAGGGGCTTGCTCCGTCCACTCCACGCATCGGCCCGGTATTGCAGTACCTCCGGGAACGGTGCACACCTTTCTCTAACGTTGGTCAAAGTCAGATCTGGATCTCTCCTGTGAGCATTTTGTCTACCCCTGCTGGAGGGAGAGTGCCAGTGTTGATGCAAGTTTTCCCGCCGTTTTACTTCTTTTTTTTTTCTTTCTCTCTTTCTTTCTTTCTCTCTTTCTTTCTCTCTTTCTTTCTCTCTTTCTTTCTTGCTGTCTTTCTTTCTTTTATTCACATGTGGTGATGATGTAGACAGCAGCAGGTTGTTTCCTGGGAGCATGCAGCTAACCAGACAAGTGTGGTGGAACATGTCCCTATGCCAGGACCTTCTTAGCAAGCCAGCCAGCCAGCGAGGCACAGTTGTAGTTACCCAAGGCACCTTGTACAGCATTGCAGCTTGGCATGACTATTTGTAAGACGCACTCCGCCAGTTTATGTTTTGTTTTTGGTGTTATGTGTGTGTTTTTGCTTTGTTTTGTTTTCTCCTGCTTAAATTGCACATTTCCCCTCTGGAAGCAGCAGCCCGTTTTTTGGGGGTCTGCTTGTGCTTGGAATTTTGCACCCACCTTTTGAATCCCCCTGTGCCGTCCGGGCTGGGGGGCCCCGGGCAAGGGCCAAGTCGCCATCGCTTCTCGGCCTTTTGGCTAAGATCAAGTGTAGTATCTGTTCTTATCAGTTTAATATCTGATACGTCCCCTATCAGGGGACCATATATTAAATTGATTTTTGGAATCGGGAGATGGAACAGGGGCTTGCTCCGTCCACTCCACGCATCGGCCCGGTATTGCAGTACCTCCGGGAACGGTGCACACCTTTCTCTAACGTTGGTCAAAGTCAGATCTGGATCTCTCCTGTGAGCATTTTGTCTACCCCTGCTGGAGGGAGAGTGCCAGTGTTCATGCAAGTTTTCCCGCCGTTTTACTTCTTTTTTTTTCTTTCTCTCTTTCTTTCTTTCTCTCTTTCTTTCTCTCTTTCTCTCTTTCTTTCTCTCTTTCTTTCTTGCTGTCTTTCTTTCTTTTATTCACATGTGGTGATGATGTAGACAGCAGCAGGTTGTTTCCTGGGAGCATGCAGCTAACCAGACAAGTGTGGTGGAACATGTCCCTATGCCAGGACCTTCTTAGCAAGCCAGCCAGCCAGCGAGGCACAGTTGTAGTTACCCAAGGCACCTTGCACAGCATAGCAGCTTGGCATGACTATTTGTAAGACGCACTCCGCCAGTTTATGTTTTGTTTTTGGTGTTATGTGTGTGTTTTTGCTTTGTTTTGTTTTCTCCTGCTTAAATTGCACATTTCCCCTCTGGAAGCAACAGCCCGTTTTTTGGGGGTCTGCTTGTGCTTGGAATTTTGCACCCACCTTTGAATCCCCCTGTGCCGTCCGGGCTGGGGGGCCCCGGGCAAGGGCCAAGTCGCCATCGCTTCTCGGCCTTTTGGCTAAGATCAAGTGTAGTATCTGTTCTTATCAGTTTAATATCTGATACGTCCCCTATCATGGGACCATATATTAAATTGATTTTTGGAATCGGGAGATGGAACAGGGGCTTGCTCCGTCCACTCCACGCATCGGCCCGGTATTGCAGTACCTCCGGGAACGGTGCACACCTTTCTCTAACGTTGGTCAAAGTCAGATCTGGATCTCTCCTGTGAGCATTTTGTCTACCCCTGCTGGAGGGAGAGTGCCAGTGTTCATGCAAGTTTTCCCGCCGTTTTACTTCTTTTTTTTTCTTTCTCTCTTTCTTTCTTTCTCTCTTTCTTTCTCTCTTTCTCTCTTTCTTTCTCTCTTTCTTTCTTGCTGTCTTTCTTTCTTTTATTCACATGTGGTGATGATGTAGACAGCAGCAGGTTGTTTCCTGGGAGCATGCAGCTAACCAGACAAGTGTGGTGGAACATGTCCCTATGCCAGGACCTTCTTAGCAAGCCAGCCAGCCAGCGAGGCACAGTTGTAGTTACCCAAGGCACCTTGCACAGCATAGCAGCTTGGCATGACTATTTGTAAGACGCACTCCGCCAGTTTATGTTTTGTTTTTGGTGTTATGTGTGTGTTTTTGCTTTGTTTTGTTTTCTCCTGCTTAAATTGCACATTTCCCCTCTGGAAGCAACAGCCCGTTTTTTGGGGGTCTGCTTGTGCTTGGAATTTTGCACCCACCTTTGAATCCCCCTGTGCCGTCCGGGCTGGGGGGCCCCGGGCAAGGGCCAAGTCGCCATCGCTTCTCGGCCTTTTGGCTAAGATCAAGTGTAGTATCTGTTCTTATCAGTTTAATATCTGATACGTCCCCTATCAGGGGACCATATATTAAATTGATTTTTGGAATCGGGAGATGGAACAGGGGCTTGCTCCGTCCACTCCACGCATCGGCCCGGTATTGCAGTACCTCCGGGAACAGTGCACACCTTTCTCTAACGTTGGTCAAAGTCAGATCTGGATCTCTCCTGTGAGCATTTTGTCTACCCCTGCTGGAGGGAGAGTGCCAGTGTTGATGCAAGTTTTCCCGCCGTTTTACTTCTTTTTTTTTCTTTCTCTCTTTCTTTCTTTCTCTTTCTTTCTCTCTTTCTTTCTTGCTGTCTTTCTTTCTTTTATTCACATGTGATGATGATGTAGACAGCAGCAGTTTGTTTCCTGGGAGCATGCAGCTAACCAGACAAGTGTGGTGGAACATGTCCCTATGCCAGGTCCTTCTTAGCCAGCCATATACTCTGGCTTCTCTTCAGTTCGAATAAATCTTTCTAAGACTAAGGCTTAGAGGGTAGTGGCATTGCCCGCTCCCTCCGAGGGTCTGTGAGAGGTTTGTTCGGGTGAGGAGGAACAGAATTTTTTTTATTTTTGACTGGCTTTCTTCAGCTCGGCAACTTTTTGGAAGACTAATGCTCAGTCTGGTTTTGGCTTGCCCAATCCAGGCCGAGGGTCTTTCAAGATTTTGTTGACTGTTGAGAGCAGTTTTTTCTTTTTCAGGCGGTTCCCGTTTTTTTCTTTTTCAGGCGGTTCCGGCTTTTCCAGACGTTCCTGGAGTTAGAGAGAAGGAGGACCTACCATCCAGACGACCTTTGAGGACCCTTTGATGACCTAGACGACCTCATCCCCAGCCCTTGATTGTAATCGAGATCCAGACCGAGAGAGCAGCAGGCGCCCAGCAGAGGGCGCCATCTGGGAGGAGCAGAGGGCGGCCCCGGACCCCGAGGAGGCGTCACAGCCACGATTCTTCCTACGTGGTCTCGGTGCCAAGCAGCGCCCCCTACTCCGCCAGGGAAGGACACCGTTCACCTGGGGAGGGGGTCCGTCTTGCGAGGCGACCATCTCCTCAGGGACTAAAGTAATAGTTCCTTCAACTGCCCAGATTTGCTGCTTACGTTGTCTCTTTTCCGTAGAGAGAGACAACCCGGACGTCCAGAGGCTTCTCCCACCCCAATCGGAGGAGCCAGCTGAAGGATGGCGTTCTGGCCAACCCAGGAAACCAGGAGGCACAATGCGGTGCGCTTCACAAGAAACAAGCAAGATGAAACGGAACCAGGACTGACGAGACTGGAGTTCAGCCGGACCATTCTTCAGAGGGGTATGGGTTTTTCCCCTTCTGACTTGAATTGTTTGGTGAAATTGCCAGGGCTTAAGGAAGTGTTTGAGGTCAGTTTTAGGAACCCCCAAAAGTTACAAGAAATGTGGTCCTTTTGGGGGGAGAATAAATATCTCGCTCCATACAAAGAATTTTGTGTGGATGCACTGACAGACAGAGAAATGAAAGTTGTTACTGTCCAATTTTTCAATGAGGCTGTTAGCGACTATGATATTACAACATGGCTTAACCGCTATGGGAGGGTGTCATCAGAAGGGAGGAAAATTACAGACGAAGATGGGGTTTGGACAGGAGCCAGAAAGTGGCTGGTACGCCTCAATGTTGATCCATCGGGCATTGGAGGCGTCCGCCACATTCCAAACTCCATAGTGTTAGGGCCCAACAGAGGGCTGGTATTCTATAATGGGATGCCAAAACTCTGCAGGAAATGTGGGGAATTAGGACACCTGGCGGCCGCATGTACTGTAGTCAAGTGCAGGAACTGCGGCGCCCCCCACGAGACCAGCCACTGCAGAGAAGAGAGGCAGTGCAATTTGTGTGGAAAGAAGGGGCACCTGTTTAAGGACTGCCCCTCTTCCTATGCCAACATGGCCAGAGCCAGCAAGGCAAACATGAACAAGCCTAGGCCTGAGCAGGAAGAGGGAGCAAGTAACAAAGATCAGTCCACATCACCACCAACAGTATCCAAGACCCAGACTCCAGCACCACCATCATCACCAGCACCCCCTCACCCCCCCGCCCCCGAGACATGTCCCGTTTTACGAGGACCCCTTCCCCCAGCCCAGAGAGAGAGTACAACAGCCACTCCACTAGCTCCTCCAGTAGCTCCTCTGATGCAGAACACGAGTCAGGGAGGGAGCCCGGACCCAGCAGCGGCCCCCCCCTGAGTAGGGCCCTCTCAGCGCCAGCACTCCCCCTCGGCTCTCGTTATGACGCCATAAGGATTGAGTCCGTGGGGGAGGAAAGCAAAAGCGACAGTGAAAGTGAGAGTGAGAAGGAGGGGAAGGGAGTGAAGAACCAGCAGAGGGTGGGGAAAAGAAAGGGTAGAGACGAGGGGGGGAAAAGAAAGAAGATCAGGATCAAAGACAGCAAGTTGCAGGTGGCCCCCATAGATCCAAAACCAGCTAATGTCCACACAAAGTCCCCAGTCTTGCCCTCGCAGGCAGAGACGGAGGCGAGTGGGACGGCTACACTGCCGCCTAGTGGGCAGGTAGCAGCCAGCCAGGGCATCCCCAGCCAGCCTTCCCAGTCGTTGGCACAAACCCTAGCACACCTCGCAGAAGAGGTGTTCACTAATGCACCGAGGGAGAGGTCGGGGTCAACACCTTCCCTGACCAGCAGTACCTCGGTAGCAATGACCCTCTTCAAGCGAAGGGCCTCCCTTCAAAGCATCCTTGACCCCCTCCCTTGTATGGGCAAAACCAGGGGCCCCCTAGAGGTCCTCCTAGATACAGCACTGGAGGACATGGGAATACCCCTGGACGCGGTAAGCCAGAAGTCTGCTAACAGCTCCAATTCAACAGACGGTAACAGCCAAAGAATGCTGTCTGTCATAACCCCCCCCCAGGACAAAGCTGACCCACACGTTCCGAGGGGCCCTGAGCAAGTTCCACCAGACTTACCTTGTGGGGAGTTGAATAACCCCAACAACTCCACGTACTGTGCATATAAAGACGGTGCCTTCTTGGACGAGGCAGCAGTGAGTACCTTCTCAGGGGTGATGGGAGTTGCAAATAAGCCCAAGCCCCCTCGAAGCAAGCGTAGAGCTAAGAGTAGGAAGAGTGTCCCGACCTCCCAATCATAGTCGCTATGGGGTGGACGCAGCGACTCCTTTTCTTGTTAGCTACCCTGATGGCCCTGATATGTGTGTCTGTTAATGTCAGGAGCATCAGGGAGACACAAAAAAGATTTGATGTACTAAACTATCTAGCTAACTTGAAAGCAGATCTCATCTTTCTGCAGGAGTGTGGTATTTCGTCGAGCCCTGATTATAGGGACCTGAAGGAGAGTTGGACCCTGGGGGACTCCTTCTGGTCGGGCTCCAACATAGCCAGAGCCGACGGAGTAGGTATCCTGTTTAAAAACCCATTTATTACCTCCCGCAGCAGCAGGGAGGTAGAACCTGGTAGAATTCTGAGCGTGGATGTGACATACAACAACACTCCCCTCAGACTGGTCAATGTCTACGCACCCACTAACCAAAACGAAAGAGTTCAATTTTTTCCACAGCTGCGTCCACTCCTGCTGGGGAACGTACCCGTCATCGTGTCAGGTGACTTCAATTGTGCTCTGAGGGACGTAGACCGGAGCAGGCCACGCAACGACCGCTCTAGTAGAGTTTTGTCCTCCGTAATATTTGATTTCTCCCTGTGTGATGCAGGTAAGGACCTGGTGCCTCCCTTTACCTGGGTGAGCTCATCTGGGACCTCCTTCTCCCGTATAGATCTCGTCCTGCATACCAGCTCCCTTACGAAGACGGCAGTAGACACCCAGGCCGTCTTCTTCTCTGACCATAGGCTCCTGCAGGTAACATTGCAGGTCCCTCAGACCTCCCAGATGGGGTCAGGGGTCTGGAAATTAAACACCTCCTTACTCGATGACCCCTCCATAGCTGCAGCCTATAAGAGCAGGCTTGTTGAGTGGACCACTTTGCGTGACCTATTCAACTCCCCTATAGAGTGGTGGGAGATGGTCAAAATGAGAACTAAGGGTTATTTCATAGCAGCAGGCAAGAGGAAAGCAAAAGAAAGGAGGGCCAAATATAAACACCTGAATGCTGCCCTCCAGCATCTGAGCCTGCTTCAGCTTCGGGGGTTCCCTGTAAGCGACGAGATAGCCCAGACCAAGCTAGATCTTTCAGTGCTTTGTAGGGAGGAACAACGAAAGGTCATGCACAATGCAAAAGTGCAAAAAATGGAGGAAGACGAAAAGTGTACTCGCTTCTTCTTCCAGAAAACGAGGGAGAAGCGGCACTTGATGTCCTCCATGCTCGACAGCAGGGGGAGGATAGTAGAGGATAGTGAGGGAGTGAAAAAAGTGGTAGAGAACTTCTATAGGGACCTATATAACATCAAAGCTACAGATGACACCCTGATAGAGTGGTTCCTGAGCCAGTTGGAGCCTGACTCAGTGCGGGACGACGAGGAGGAGGAGAAGGACCCAGAACTCACGCTGGAGGAGCTCACCCAGGCGGTTAAGACCATGAACACCGGTAAGACGCCAGGTCCAGATGGCATCCCGGGTGAGTATTACCATCTTTTTTGGGACATGCTAAAAGTCCATTTAGCGGAGGTCTACAGAGCGGTCTACAGGGAGAAGCGGTTGGGCCCTTCTATGCGGGAGAGTGTAATTACTCTCCTTCATAAGAAAGGGGAAGTTAAAGATCTACGGAATTGGCGCCCAATCAGCCTCCTTTGCGTGGATTACAAGATACTAGCCAAAGCTCTGATGCTCCGGCTACAAGTACACCTCCCTTTGGTCATTGGCCCTGACCAGGCTTGTGGCGTCCCAGGGAGGTCCATCACGGATATTTTAATGTTAACAAGGGACATTCTGGCTTATTCTAGAGAACGGAACCATCCCCTCTGCCTGTTCAACCTTGACCAGGAGAAGGCGTTCGATAGGGTAAGCCATGAATATATGTACAAAGTGATGGACCAGATGAAATTCGCTCCTGGACTTAGGGAGTGGGTTAAAACCATATATACAAACATTAGTACCCGAGTCTTGGTGAACAGGCACCTGACTGGTAAAATATCTATCCAGTCAGGGGTCAGACAGGGTTGCCCACTATCCCCACTGCTATATGTCGTGTGCATTGAACCCCTCCTGCAGGCAATTCGTAGGGATACCAATATAACTGGTTTCCAGCTGCCTGGATCCAACGGGGTCCAGGTCAAAACAACAGCATATATGGACGATGTGTCACTCATTTGCACCAACACATCGTCGGTACCTCGGATTAGTAATATCCTTGAGAAGTACTGCACGGCGACCGGGGCAGTGATTAATAAGTCCAAGAGCGAAGTCTACGTGTCTAAAAATTGGCAGGTAGATAGGGAACTGTCGGACATGTACTCTGTCAAAAAGGACAAAATCAAGATTCTGGGCCTCATTTTCGAGAACAATAGCTCGGGGGCCCAGAGCTGGACGGCGGCCATTAACCAGGTCCGTAAAAAGATTGGCGGATGGAGCACAAGATCCTTAACAATGACGGGTAGAGTACTAATAACCAAGTCTATACTGTTCCCCATCCTCTCTTATGTAGGAAAAATCTTTCCCCCAGACAGGACCACCAAAAAAGTGGTGGACCACATTATCCACCGCTTTATCTGGGGCAGCAAGATGGAGAGGGTAAAGCGAGCCACTCTGAGTAAAGTCGACAAGAAGGGAGGTAAGGGGGTCCCGGACGTTGTGCAGCTCACCCGAGTGCAGGGGCTCACGCAAACTATCAAGAACATCCAGGCCCTGGACAGGAAGTTATGTTACATGAATCGTTTCTATTTTGCCACCTGTCTCAGGGCCTTGGGCCTCTGCACTATTGATAACACCGTGCCGTACTCCTGGGACCCCCCATTGTATTATAGAACCTTAAGGGACACTATATATAAATTGGGCTTAGATAAAGCAAAATTGGCCTCCTGGGAATACAAGGCTGTAACTAAATATCTTGCCGGTTCCCAGGAAATTGAAAAAGTAGCTACTTTCTCCCTCACCCAAAGCCAAAAAATCTGGGAGAATGTGTCTCACAGCTGCCTCAGTAATGTCCAGAAGGATATAGCATGGAACACCGTCCACAGTGCACTCCCCACTCGAGCGTTCATGTTCAGGAGGGGACTAGCCCAAGTAGAAACATGCCCCTATGCAAAGTGCCGCAAGAGAGAAACACCAGCCCATATCTTCTGGGAGTGTGATGTGGCTGGCAGTGTCTGGCTCTCTGTCTCTGTCTTCCTAAACAGGTTTGCTGACACGGCCAAGATGACCGCTGAGACTGTGCTCTATGGGCCTGCGGGAGGAATCACTACCAGCACAGCTAAGTGCGTTTGGCGTGTCATCAATGTTGTCAAGCAGATCCTGTGGGAAGGCCGTAACGTCTGTGTCTATCACAAGCAGGAGCTAGACACTATCACCACGACCAGAAGGGCACAAACTCTTATCAAGGACTTTGTAATTCTGGACATCCGGACCCTTGGGAAGGACAAGGCCTGCGCGGAGTAGAGGATCGCCGGACTTCAGGACGTGAAGATGGAATAAAGGAAAAAACTGGAACCGCTAGCTCCTAGGAGCGGGACTACGGGGCACCGCTAAGCCTTTTATTTATTTTGTCATGCCAGCATTCCGCCCTTTTTAGCTGGCATGACCGTTTTTCAACGGTGCCCTGGTTTTATGTAGTCTTTTTGTTTCAGTTTTATGGACCTTTGATTTAATTTGAATGTTTTATTTGATTTTGTTTTGTTTTGTTTTATGTATCTTTAAGATTTTTAATGTAAACTATTAAAAGTTACATTTTAAGTGTTTTAAAATTTTAGAATTTTAACTCACTGTTTATACACTGTCCCTTTTCCCCTGTCCCTGTTTTAGATCTAGGTTTATGTTCACTTTTTTAGAGAGCACTCCCCGGCCCTCACAAGCACTGGTTTTTTATAGATGGTTCTTTTTTTCCAGTCACTTTTAAAACAGCACAGGTTTTTTTCATGTTGATTTTAATCTGTGTCTGTTTTAACCATGTACAAAGCACAATTGTCTTGGTGTTTTTAAATGTATTTTAAATGCTTTTAAAACAAAATGTATGTCTGTATGCATGAATGTCATCTTTAAAAGAAATGTAAAATGAATGAAAAAACGAATGGGTGTAAATGTAAAAAATGTAAAATCTCAATAAAAGAGTATCTGTTCTTATCAGTTTAATATCTGATACGTCCCCTATCAGGGGACCATATATTAAATTGATTTTTGGAATCGGGAGATGGAACAGGGGCTTGCTCCGTCCACTCCACGCATCGGCCCGGTATTGCAGTACCTCCGGGAATGGTGCACACCTTTCTCTAACGTTGGTCAAAGTCAGATCTGGATCTCTCCTGTGAGCATTTTGTCTACCCCTGCTGGAGGGAGAGTGCCAGTGTTGATGCAAGTTTTCCCAACGTTTTACTTCTTTTTTTTTTTCTTTCTCTCTTTCTTTCTTTCTCTTTCTTTCTCTCTTTCTTTCTTGCTGTCTTTCTTTCTTTTATTCACATGTGATGATGATGTAGACAGCAGCAGTTTGTTTCCTGGGAGCATGCAGCTAACCAGACAAGTGTGGTGGAACATGTCCCTATGCCAGGTCCTTCTTAGCCAGCCATATACTCTGGCTTCTCTTCAGTTCGAATAAATCTTTCTAAGACTAAGGCTTAGAGGGTAGTGGCATTGCCCGCTCCCTCCGAGGGTCTGTGAGAGGTTTGTTCGGGTGAGGAGGAACAGAATTTTTTTTATTTTTGACTGGCTTTCTTCAGCTCGGCAACTTTTTGGAAGACTAATGCTCAGTCTGGTTTTGGCTTTCCCAATCCAGGCCGAGGGTCTTTCAAGATTTTGTTGACTGTTGAGAGCAGTTTTTTCTTTTTCAGGCGGTTCCGGCTTTTCCAGACGTTCCTGGAGTTAGAGAGAAGGAGGACCTACCATCCAGACGACCTTTGAGGACCCTTTGATGACCTAGACGACCTCATCCCCAGCCCTTGATTGTAATCGAGATCCAGACCGAGAGAGCAGCAGGCGCCCAGCAGAGGGCGCCATCTGGGAGGAGCAGAGGGCGGCCCCGGACCCCGAGGAGGCGTCACAGCCACGATTCTTCCTACGTGGTCTCGGTGCCAAGCAGCGCCCCCTACTCCGCCAGGGAAGGACACCGTTCACCTGGGGAGGGGGTCCCTCTTGCGAGGCGACCATCTCCTCAGGGACTAAAGTAATAGTTCCTTCAACTGCCCAGATTTGCTGCTTACGTTGTCTCTTTTCCGTAGAGAGAGACAACCCGGACGTCCAGAGGCTTCTCCCACCCCAATCGGAGGAGCCAGCTGAAGGATGGCGTTCCGGCCAACCCAGGAAACCAGGAGGCACAATGCGGTGCGCTTCACAAGAAACAAGCAAGATGAAACGGAACCAGGACTGACGAGACTGGAGTTCAGCCGGACCATTCTTCAGAGGGGTATGGGTTTTTCCCCTTCTGACTTGAATTGTTTGGTGAAATTGCCAGGGCTTAAGGAAGTGTTTGAGGTCAGTTTTAGGAACCCCCAAAAGTTACAAGAAATGTGGTCCTTTTGGGGGGAGAATAAATATCTCGCTCCATACAAAGAATTTTGTGTGGATGCACTGACAGACAGAGAAATGAAAGTTGTTACTGTCCAATTTTTCAATGAGGCTGTTAGCGACTATGATATTACAACATGGCTTAACCGCTATGGGAGGGTGTCATCAGAAGGGAGGAAAATTACAGACGAAGATGGGGTTTGGACAGGAGCCAGAAAGTGGCTGGTACGCCTTAATGTTGATCCATCGGGCATTGGAGGCGTCCGCCACATTCCAAACTCCATAGTGTTAGGGCCCAACAGAGGGCTGGTATTCTATAATGGGATGCCAAAACTCTGCAGGAAATGTGGGGAATTAGGACACCTGGCGGCCGCATGTACTGTAGTCAAGTGCAGGAACTGCGGCGCCCCCCACGAGACCAGCCACTGCAGAGAAGAGAGGCAGTGCAATTTGTGTGGAAAGAAGGGGCACCTGTTTAAGGACTGCCCCTCTTCCTATGCCAACATGGCCAGAGCCAGCAAGGCAAATACGAACAAGCCTAGGCCTGAGCAGGAAGAGGGAACAAATAACAAATATCAGTCCACATCACCACCAACAGTATCCAAAACCCAGACTCCAGCACCACCATCATCACCAGCACCCCACTCACCCCCCCGCCCCCGAGACATGTCCCGTTTTACGAGGACCCCTTCCCCCAGCCCAGAGAGAGAGTACAACAGCTACTCCACTAGCTCCTCCAGTAGCTCCTCTGATACAGAACACGAGGCAGGGAGGGAGCCCGGACCCAGCAGCAGCCCCCCCCTGAGTAGGGCCCTCTCAGCGCCAGCACTCCCCCTCGGCTCTCGTTATGACGCCATAAGGATTGAGTCCGTGGGGGAGGAAAGCGAAAGCGACAGTGAAAGTGAGAGTGAAAAGGAGGGGAAGGGAATGAAGAACCAGCAGAGGGTGGGGAAAAGAAAGGGTAGAGACGATGGGGGGAAAAGAAAGAAGATCAAGATCAAAGACAGCAAGTTGCAGGTGGCCCCCATAGATCCAAAACCAGATAATGTCCACACAAAGTCCCCAGTCTTGCCCTCGCAGGCAGAGACGGAGGAGAGTGGGACGGCTACACTGCCGTCTAGTGGGCAGGTAGCAGCCAGCCAGGGCATCCCCAGCCAGCCTTCCCAGTCGTTGGCACAAACCCTAGCACACCTCGCAGAAGAGGTGTTCACTAATGCACCGAGGGAGAGGTCGGGGTCAACACCTTCCCTGACCAGCAGTACCTCGGTAGCAATGACCCTCTTCAAGCGAAGGGCCTCCCTTCAAAGCATCCTTGACCCCCTCCCTTGTATGGGCAAAACCAGGGGCCCCCTAGAGGTCCTCCTAGATACAGCACTGGAGGACATGGGAATACCCCTGGACGCGGTAAGCCAGAAGTCTGCTAACAGCTCCAATTCAGCAGACGGTAACAGCCAAAGAATGCTGTCTGTCATAACCCCACCCCAGGACAAAGCTGTCCCACACGTTCCGAGGGGCCCTGAGCAAGTTCCACCAGACTTACCTTGTGGGGAGTTGAATAGCCCAAACAACTCCACGTACTGTGCATATAAAGATGGTGCCTTCTTGGACGAGGCAGCAGTGAGTACCTTCTCAGGGGTGATGGGAGTTGCAAATAAGCCCAAGCCCCCTCGAAGCAAGCGTAGAGCTAAGAGTAGGAAGAGTGTCCCGACCTCCCAATCATAGTCGCTATGGGGTGGACGCAGCGACTCCTTTTCTTGTTAGCTACCCTGATGGCCCTGATATGTGTGTCTGTTAATGTCAGGAGCATCAGGGAGACACAAAAAAGATTTGATGTACTAAACTATCTAGCTAACTTGAAAGCAGATCTCATCTTTCTGCAGGAGTGTGGTATTTCATCGAGCCATGATTATAGGGACCTGAAGGAGAGTTGGACCCTGGGGGACTCCTTCTGGTCGGGCTCCAACATAGCCAGAGCCGACGGAGTAGGTATCTTGTTTAAAAACCCTTTTATTACCTCCCGCAGCAGCAGGGAGGTAGAACCTGGTAGAATTCTGAGCGTGGATGTGACATACAACAACACTCCCCTCAGACTGGTCAATGTCTATGCACCCACTAACCAAAACGAAAGAGTTCAATTTTTTCCACAGCTGCGTCCACTCCTGCTGGGGAACGTACCCGTCATCGTGTCAGGTGACTTCAATTGTGCTCTGAGGGACGTAGACCGGAGCAGGCCACGCAACGACCGCTCTAGTAGAGTTTTGTCCTCCGTAATATCTGATTTCTCCCTGTGTGATGCAGGTAAGGACCTGGTGCCTCCCTTTACCTGGGTGAGCTCATCTGGGACCTCCTTCTCCTGTATAGATCTCGTCCTGCATACCAGCTCCCTTACGAAGACGGCAGTAGACACCCAGGCCGTCTTCTTCTCTGACCATAGGCTCCTGCAGGTAACATTGCAGGTCCCTCAGACCTCCCAGATGGGGTCAGGGGTCTGGAAATTAAACACCTCCTTACTCGATGACCCCTCCATAGCTGCAGCCTATAAGAGCAGGCTTGTTGAGTGGACCACTTTGCGTGACCTATTCAACTCCCCTATAGAGTGGTGGGAGATGGTCAAAATGAGAACTAAGGGTTATTTCATAGCAGCAGGCAAGAGGAAAGCAAAAGAAAGGAGAGCCAAATATAAATACCTGAATGCTGCCCTCCAGCGTCTGAGCCTGCTTCAGCTTCGGGGGTTCCCTGTAAGCGACGAGATAGCCCAGACCAAGCTAGATCTTTCAGTGCTTTGTAGGGAGGAACAACGAAAGGTCATGCACAATGCAAAAGTGCAAAAAATGGAGGAAGACGAAAAGTGTACTCGCTTCTTCTTCCAGAAAACGAGGGAGAAGCGGCACTTGATGTCCTCCATGCTCGACAGCAGGGGGAGGATAGTAGAGGATAGTGAGGGAGTGAAAAAAGTGGTAGAGAACTTCTATAGGGACCTGTATAACATCAAAGCTACAGATGACACCCTGATAGAGTGGTTCCTGAGCCAGTTGGAGCCTGACTCAGTGCGGGACGACGAGGAGGAGGAGAAGGACCCAGAACTCACGCTGGAGGAGCTCACCCAGGCGGTTAAGACCATGAACACCGGTAAGACGCCAGGTCCAGATGGCATCCCGGGTGAGTATTACCATCTTTTTTGGGACACGCTAAAAGTCCATTTAGCGGAGGTCTACAGAGCGGTCTACAGGGAGAAGCGGTTGGGCCCTTCTATGCGGGAGAGTGTAATTACTCTCCTTCATAAGAAAGGGGAAGTTAAAGATCTACGGAATTGGCGCCCAATCAGCCTCCTTTGCGTGGATTACAAGATACTAGCCAAAGCTCTGATGCTCCGGCTACAAGTACACCTCCCTTTGGTCATTGGCCCCGACCAGGCTTGTGGCGTCCCAGGGAGGTCCATCACGGATATTTTAATGTTAACAAGGGACATTCTGGCTTATTCTAGAGAACGGAACCATCCCCTCTGCCTGTTCAACCTTGACCAGGAGAAGGCGTTCGATAGGGTAAGCCATGAATATATGTACAAAGTGATGGACCAGATGAAATTCGCTCCTGGACTTAGGGAGTGGGTTAAAACCATATATACAAACATTAGTACCCGAGTCTTGGTGAACAGGCACCTGACTGGTAAAATATCTATCCAGTCAGGGGTCAGACAGGGTTGCCCACTATCCCCACTGCTATATGTCGTGTGCATTGAACCCCTCCTGCAGGCAATTCGTAGGGATACCAATATAACTGGTTTCCAGCTGCCTGGATCCAACGGGGTCCAGGTCAAAACAACAGCATATATGGACGATGTGTCACTCATTTGCACCAACACATCGTCGGTACCTCGGATTAGTAATATCCTTGAGAAGTACTGCACGGCGACCGGGGCAGTGATTAATAAGTCCAAGAGCGAAGTCTACGTGTCTAAAAATTGGCAGGTAGATAGGGAACTGTCGGACATGTACCCTGTCAAAAAGGACAAAATCAAGATTCTGGGCCTCATTTTCGAGAACAATAGCTCGGGGGCCCAGAGCTGGACGGCGGCCATTAACCAGGTCCGTAAAAAGATTGGCGGATGGAGCACAAGATCCTTAACAATGACGGGTAGAGTATTAATAACCAAGTCTATACTGTTCCCCATCCTCTCTTATGTAGGAAAAATCTTTCCCCCAGACAGGACCACCAAAAAAGTGGTGGACCGCATTATCCACCGCTTTATCTGGGGCAGCAAGATGGAGAGGGTAAAACGAGCCACTCTGAGTAAAGCCGACAAGAAGGGAGGTAAGGGGGTCCCGGACGTTGTGCAGCTCACCCGAGTGCAGGGGCTCACGCAAACTATCAAGAACATCCAGGCCCTGGACAGGAAGGTATGTTACATGAATCGTTTCTATTTTGCCACCTGTCTCAGGGCCTTGGGCCTCTGCACTATTGATAACACCGTGCCGTACTCCTGGGACCCCCCATTGTATTATAGAACCTTAAGGGACACTATATATAAATTGGGCTTAGATAAAGCAAAATTGGCCTCCTGGGAATACAAGGCTGTAACTAAATATCTTGCCGGTTCCCAGGAAATTGAAAAAGTAGCTACTTTCTCCCTCACCCAAAGCCAAAAAATCTGGGAGAATGTGTCTCACAGCTGCCTCAGTAATGTCCAGAAGGATATAGCATGGAACACCGTCCACAGTGCACTCCCCACTCGAGCGTTCATGTTCAGGAGGGGACTAGCCCAAGTAGAAACATGCCCCTATGCAAAGTGCCGCAAGAGAGAAACACCAGCCCATATCTTCTGGGAGTGTGATGTGGCTGGCAGTGTCTGGCTCTCTGTCTCTGTCTTCCTAAACAGGTTTGCTGACACGGCCAAGATGACCGCTGAGACTGTGCTCTATGGGCCTGCGGGAGGAATCACTACCAGCACAGCTAAGTGCGTTTGGCGTGTCATCAATGTTGTCAAGCAGATCCTGTGGGAAGGCCGTAACGTCTGTGTCTATCACAAGCAGGAGCTAGACACTATCACCACGACCAGAAGGGCACAAACTCTTATCAAGGACTTTGTAATTCTGGACATCCGGACCCTCGGGAAGGACAAGGCCTGCGCGGAGTGGAGGATCGCCGGACTTCAGGACGTGAAGATGGAATAAAGGAAAAAACTGGAACCGCTAGCTCCTAGGAGCGGGACTACGGGGCACCGCTAAGCCTTTTATTTATTTTGTCATGCCAGCATTCCGCCCTTTTTAGCTGGCATGACCGTTTTTCAACGGTGCCCTGGTTTTATGTAGTCTTTTTGTTTCAGTTTTATGGACCTTTGATTTAATTTGAATGTTTTATTTGATTTTGTTTTGTTTTGTTTTATGTATCTTTAAGATTTTTAATGTAAACTATTAAAAGTTACATTTTAAGTGTTTTAAAATTTTAGAATTTTAACTCACTGTTTATACACTGTCCCTTTTCCCCTGTCCCTGTTTTAGATCTAGGTTTATGTTCACTTTTTTAGAGAGCACTCCCCGGCCCTCACAAGCACTGGTTTTTTATAGATGGTTCTTTTTTTCCAGTCACTTTTAAAACAGCACAGGTTTTTTTCATGTTGATTTTAATCTGTGTCTGTTTTAACCATGTACAAAGCACAATTGTCTTGGTGTTTTTAAATGTATTTTAAATGCTTTTAAAACAAAATGTATGTCTGTATGCATGAATGTCATCTTTAAAAGAAATGTAAAATGAATGAAAAAACGAATGGGTGTAAATGTAAAAAATGTAAAATCTCAATAAAAGAGTATTAATATCTGATACGTCCCCTATCAGGGGACCATATATTAAATTGATTTTTGGAATCGGGAGATGGAACAGGGGCTTGCTCCGTCCACTCCACGCATCGGCCCGGTATTGCAGTACCTCCGGGAACGGTGCACACCTTTCTCTAACGTTGGTCAAAGTCAGATCTGGATCTCTCCTGTTAGCATTTTGTCTACCCCTGCTGGAGGGAGAGTGCCAGTGTTGATGCAAGTTTTCCCGCCGTTTTACTTCTTTTTTTTTCTTTCTCTCTTTCTTTCTTTCTCTCTTTCTTTCTCTCTTTCTCTCTTTCTTTCTCTCTTTCTTTCTTGCTGTCTTTCTTTCTTTTATTCACATGTGGTGATGATGTAGACAGCAGCAGGTTGTTTCCTGGGAGCATGCAGCTAACCAGACAAGTGTGGTGGAACATGTCCCTATGCCAGGACCTTCTTAGCAAGCCAGCCAGCCAGCGAGGCACAGTTGTAGTTACCCAAGGCACCTTGCACAGCATAGCAGCTTGGCATGACTATTTGTAAGACGCACTCCGCCAGTTTATGTTTTGTTTTTGGTGTTATGTGTGTGTTTTTGCTTTGTTTTGTTTTCTCCTGCTTAAATTGCACATTTCCCCTCTGGAAGCAGCAGCCCATTTTTTTTTGGGGTCTGCTTGTGCTTGAAATTTTGCACCCACCTTTGAATCCCCCTGTGCCATCCGGGCTGGGGGGCCCCGGGCAAGGGCCAAGTCGCCATCGCTTCTCGGCCTTTTGGCTAAGATCAAGTGTAGTATCTGTTCTTATCAGTTTAATATCTGATACGTCCCCTATCAGGGGACCATATATTAAATTGATTTTTGGAATCGGGAGATGGAACAGGGGCTTGCTCCGTCCACTCCACGCATCGGCCCGGTATTGCAGTACCTCCGGGAACGGTGCACACCTTTCTCTAACGTTGGTCAAAGTCAGATCTGGATCTCTCCTGTTAGCATTTTGTCTACCCCTGCTGGAGGGAGAGTGCCAGTGTTGATGCAAGTTTTCCCGCCGTTTTACTTCTTTTTTTTTCGTTCTCTCTTTCTTTCTTTCTTTCTCTCTTTCTTTCTCTCTTTCTCTCTTTCTTTCTCTCTTTCTTTCTTGCTGTCTTTCTTTCTTTTATTCACATGTGGTGATGATGTAGACAGCAGCAGGTTGTTTCCTGGGAGCATGCAGCTAACCAGACAAGTGTGGTGGAACATGTCCCTATGCCAGGTCCTTCTTAGCCAGCCAGCCAGCGAGGCACAGTTGTAGTTACCCAAGGCACCTTGCACAGCATAGCAGCTTGGCATGACTATTTGTAAGACGCACTCCGCCAGTTTATGTTTTGTTTTTGGTGTTATGTGTGTGTTTTTGCTTTGTTTTGTTTTCTCCTGCTTAAATTGCACATTTCCCCTCTGGAAGCAGCAGCCCGTGTTTTGGGGGTCTGCTTGTGCTTGAAATTTTGCACCCACCTTTGAATCCCCCTGTGCCGTCCGGGCTGGGGGGCCCCGGGCAAGGGCCAAGTCGCCATCGCTTCTCGGCCTTTTGGCTAAGATCAAGTGTAGTATCTGTTCTTATCAGTTTAATATCTAGCTCCTCCAGTAGCTCCTCTGATGCAGAACACGAGGCAGGGAGGGAGCCCGGACCCAGCAGCGGCCCCCCCCTGAGTAGGGCCCTCTCAGCGCCAGCACTCCCCCTCGGCTCTCGTTATGACGCCATAAGGATTGAGTCCGTGGGGGAGGAAAGCGAAAGCGACAGTGAAAGTGAGAGTGAGAAGGAGGGGAAGGGAGTGAAGAACCAGCAGAGGGTGGGGAAAAGAAAGGGTAGAGATGAGGGGGGGAAAAGAAAGAAGATCAGGATCAAAGACAGCAAGTTGCAGGTGGCCCCCATAAATCCAAAACCAGCTAATGTCCACACAAAGTCCCCAGTCTTGCCCTCGCAGGCAGAGACGGAGGCGAGTGGGACGGCTACACTGCCGCCTAGTGGGCAGGTAGCAGCCAGCCAGGGCATCCCCAGCCAGCCTTCCCAGTCGTTGGCACAAACCCTAGCACACCTCGCAGAAGAGGTGTTCACTAATGCACCGAGGGAGAGGTCGGGGTCAACACCTTCCCTGACCAGCAGTACCTCGGTAGCAATGACCCTCTTCAAGCGAAGGGCCTCCCTTCAAAGCATCCTTGACCCCCTCCCTTGTATGGGCAAAACCAGGGGCCCCCTAGAGGTCCTCCTAGATACAGCACTGGAGGACATGGGAATACCCCTGGACGCGGTAAGCCAGAAGTCTGCTAACAGCTCCAACTCAACAGACGGTAACAGCCAAAGAATGCTGTCTGTCATAACCCCCCCCCCAGGACAAAGCTGACCCACACGTTCCGAGGGGCCCTGAGCAAGTTCCACCAGACTTACCTTGTGGGGAGTTGAATAGCCCCAACAACTCCACGTACTGTGCATATAAAGACGGTGCCTTCTTGGACGAGGCAGCAGTGAGTACCTTCTCAGGGGTGATGGGAGTTGCAAATAAGCCCAAGCCCCCTCGAAGCAAGCGTAGAGCTAAGAGTAGGAAGAGTGTCCCGACCTCCCAATCATAGTCGCTATGGGGTGGACGCAGCGACTCCTTTTCTTGTTAGCTACCCTGATGGCCCTGATATGTGTGTCTGTTAATGTCAGGAGCATCAGGGAGACACAAAAAAGATTTGATGTACTAAACTATCTAGCTAACTTGAAAGCAGATCTCATCTTTCTGCAGGAGTGTGGTATTTCGTCGAGCCCTGATTATAGGGACCTGAAGGAGAGTTGGACCCTGGGGGACTCCTTCTGGTCGGGCTCCAACATAGCCAGAGCCGACGGAGTAGGTATCCTGTTTAAAAACCCATTTATTACCTCCCGCAGCAGCAGGGAGGTAGAACCTGGTAGAATTCTGAGCGTGGATGTGACATACAACAACACTCCCCTCAGACTGGTCAATGTCTACGCACCCACTAACCAAAACGAAAGAGTTCAATTTTTTCCACAGCTGCGTCCACTCCTGCTGGGGAACGTACCCGTCATCGTGTCAGGTGACTTCAATTGTGCTCTGAGGGACGTAGACCGGAGCAGGCCACGCAACGACCGCTCTAGTAGAGTTTTGTCCTCCATAATATCTGATTTCTCCCTGTGTGATGCAGGTAAGGACCTGGTGCCTCCCTTTACCTGGGTGAGCTCATCTGGGACCTCCTTCTCCCATATAGATCGCGTCCTGCATACCAGCTCCCTTACGATGACGGCAGTAGACACCCAGGCCGTCTTCTTCTCTGACCATAGGCTCCTGCAGGTAACATTGCAGGTCCCTCAGACCTCCCAGATGGGGTCAGGGGTCTGGAAATTAAACACCTCCTTACTCGATGACCCCTCCATAGCTGCAGCCTATAAGAGCAGGCTTGTTGAGTGGACCACTTTGCGTGACCTATTCAACTCCCCTATAGAGTGGTGGGAGATGGTCAAAATGAGAACTAAGGGTTATTTCATAGCAGCAGGCAAGAGGAAAGCAAAAGAAAGGAGAGCCAAATATAAATACCTGAATGCTGCCCTCCAGCGTCTGAGCCTGCTTCAGCTTCGGGGGTTCCCTGTAAGCGACGAGATAGCCCAGACCAAGCTAGATCTTTCAGTGCTTTGTAGGGAGGAACAACGAAAGGTCATGCACAATGCAAAAGTGCAAAAAATGGAGGAAGACGAAAAGTGTACTCGCTTCTTCTTCCAGAAAACGAGGGAGAAGCGGCACTTGATGTCCTCCATGCTCGACAGCAGGGGGAGGATAGTAGAGGATAGTGAGGGAGTGAAAAAAGTGGTAGAGAACTTCTATAGGGACCTGTATAACATCAAAGCTACAGATGACACCCTGATAGAGTGGTTCCTGAGCCAGTTGGAGCCTGACTCAGTGCGGGACGACGAGGAGGAGGAGAAGGACCCAGAACTCACGCTGGAGGAGCTCACCCAGGCGGTTAAGACCATGAACACCGGTAAGACGCCAGGTCCAGATGGCATCCCGGGTGAGTATTACCATCTTTTTTGGGACACGCTAAAAGTCCATTTAGCGGAGGTCTACAGAGCGGTCTACAGGGAGAAGCGGTTGGGCCCTTCTATGCGGGAGAGTGTAATTACTCTCCTTCATAAGAAAGGGGAAGTTAAAGATCTACGGAATTGGCGCCCAATCAGCCTCCTTTGCGTGGATTACAAGATACTAGCCAAAGCTCTGATGCTCCGGCTACAAGTACACCTCCCTTTGGTCATTGGCCCCGACCAGGCTTGTGGCGTCCCAGGGAGGTCCATCACGGATATTTTAATGTTAACAAGGGACATTCTGGCTTATTCTAGAGAACGGAACCATCCCCTCTGCCTGTTCAACCTTGACCAGGAGAAGGCGTTCGATAGGGTAAGCCATGAATATATGTACAAAGTGATGGACCAGATGAAATTCGCTCCTGGACTTAGGGGGTGGGTTAAAACCATCTATACAAACATTAGTACCCGAGTCTTGGTGAACAGGCACCTGACTGGTAAAATATCTATCCAGTCAGGGGTCAGACAGGGTTGCCCACTATCCCCACTGCTATATGTCGTGTGCATTGAACCCCTCCTGCAGGCAATTCGTAGGGATACCAATATAACTGGTTTCCAGCTGCCTGGATCCAACGGGGTCCAGGTCAAAACAACAGCATATATGGACAATGTGTCACTCATTTGCACCAACACATCGTCGGTACCTCGGATTAGTAATATCCTTGGGAAGTACTGCACGGCGACCGGGGCAGTGATTAATAAGTCCAAGAGCGAAGTCTACGTGTCTAAAAATTGGCAGGTAGATAGGGAACTGTCGGACATGTACCCTGTCAAAAAGGACAAAATCAAGATTCTGGGCCTCATTTTCGAGAACAATAGCTCGGGGGCCCAGAGCTGGACGGCGGCCATTAACCAGGTCCGTAAAAAGATTGGCGGATGGAGCACAAGATCCTTAACAATGACGGGTAGAGTATTAATAACCAAGTCTATACTGTTCCCCATCCTCTCTTATGTAGGAAAAATCTTTCCCCCAGACAGGACCACCAAAAAAGTGGTGGACCGCATTATCCACCGCTTTATCTGGGGCAGCAAGATGGAGAGGGTAAAACGAGCCACCCTGAGTAAAGCCGACAAGAAGGGAGGTAAGGGGGTCCCGGACGTTGTGCAGCTCACCCGAGTGCAGGGGCTCACGCAAACTATCAAGAACATCCAGGCCCTGGACAGGAAGGTATGTTACATGAATAGTTTCTATTTTGCCACCTGTCTCAGGGCCTTGGGCCTCTGCACTATTGATAACACCGTGCCGTACTCCTGGGACCCCCCATTGTATTATAGAACCTTAAGGGACACTATATATAAATTTGGCTTAGATAAAGCAAAATTGGCCTCCTGGGAATACAAGGCTGTAACTAAATATCTTGCCGGTTCCCAGGAAATTGAAAAAGTAGCTACTTTCTCCCTCACCCAAAGCCAAAAAATCTGGGAGAATGTGTCTCACAGCTGCCTCAGTAATGTCCAGAAGGATATAGCATGGAACACCGTCCACAGTGCACTCCCCACTCGAGCGTTCATGTTCAGGAGGGGACTAGCCCAAGTAGAAACATGCCCCTATGCAAAGTGCCGCAAGAGAGAAACACCAGCCCATATCTTCTGGGAGTGTGATGTGGCTGGCAGTGTCTGGCTCTCTGTCTCTGTCTTCCTAAACAGGTTTGCTGACACGGCCAAGATGACCGCTGAGACTGTGCTCTATGGGCCTGCGGGAGGAATCACTACCAGCACAGCTAAGTGCGTTTGGCGTGTCATCAATGTTGTCAAGCAGATCCTGTGGGAAGGCCGTAACGTCTGTGTCTATCACAAGCAGGAGCTAGACACTATCACCACGACCAGAAGGGCACAAACTCTTATCAAGGACTTTGTAATTCTGGACATCCGGACCCTCGGGAAGGACAAGGCCTGCGCGGAGTGGAGGATCGCCGGACTTCAGGACGTGAAGATGGAATAAAGGAAAAAACTGGAACCGCTAGCTCCTAGGAGCGGGACTACGGGGCACCGCTAAGCCTTTTATTTATTTTGTCATGCCAGCATTCCGCCCTTTTTAGCTGGCATGACCGTTTTTCAACGGTGCCCTGGTTTTATGTAGTCTTTTGTTTCAGTTTTATGGACTTTTATTTGATTTACGTTGAATGTTTTATTTGATTTTGTTTTGTTTTGTTTTATGTATCTTTAAGATTTTTAATGTAAACTATTAAAAGTTACATTTTAAGTGTTTTAAAATTTTAGAATTTTAACTCACTGTTTTATACACTGTCCCTTTTCCCCTGTCCCTGTTTTAGATCTAGTTTTATGTTCACTTTTGAACCTTTTAGAGAGCACTCCCCGGCCCTCACAAGCACTGTTTTTTTATAGATGGTTCTTTTTTTCCAGTCACTTTTAAAACAGCACAGGTTTTTTTCATGTTGATTTTAATCTGTGTCTGTTTTAACCATGTACAAAGCACAATTGTCTTGGTGTTTTTAAATGTATTTTAAATGCTTTTAAAACAAAATGTATGTCTGTATGCATGAATGTCATCTTTAAAAGAAATGTAAAATGAATGAAAAAAACGAATGGGTGTAAATGTAAAAAATGTAAAATCTCAATAAAAGAGTATTAATATCTGATACGTCCCCTATCAGGGGACCATATATTAAATTGATTTTTGGAATCGGGAGATGGAACAGGGGCTTGCTCCGTCCACTCCACGCATCGGCCCGGTATTGCAGTACCTCCGGGAACGGTGCACACCTTTCTCTAACGTTGGTCAAAGTCAGATCTGGATCTCTCCTGTGAGCATTTTGTCTACCCCTGCTGGAGGGAGAGTGCCAGTGTTCATGCAAGTTTTCCCGCCGTTTTACTTCTTTTTTTTTCTTTCTCTCTTTCTTTCTTTCTCTCTTTCTTTCTCTCTTTCTCTCTTTCTTTCTCTCTTTCTTTCTTGCTGTCTTTCTTTCTTTTATTCACATGTGGTGATGATGTAGACAGCAGCAGTTTGTTTCCTGGGAGCATGCAGCTAACCAGACAAGTGTGGTGGAACATGTCCCTATGCCAGGTCCTTCTTAGCCAGCCATATACTCTGGCTTCTCTACAGTTCGAATAAATCTTTCTAAGACTAAGGCTTAGAGGGTAGTGGCATTGCCCGCTCCCTCCGAGGGTCTGTGAGAGGTTTGTTCGGGTGAGGAGGAACAGAATTTTTTTTATTTTTGACTGGCTTTCTTCAGCTCGGCAACTTTTTGGAAGACTAATGCTCAGTCTGGTTTTGGCTTGCCCAATCCAGGCCGAGGGTCTTTCAAGATTTTGTTGACTGTTGAGAGCAGTTTTTTCTTTTTCAGGCGGTTCCCGTTTTTTTCTTTTTCAGGCGGTTCCGGCTTTTCCAGACGTTCCTGGAGTTAGAGAGAAGGAGGACCTACCATCCAGACGACCTTTGAGGACCCTTTGATGACCTAGACGACCTCATCCCCAGCCCTTGATTGTAATCGAGATCCAGACCGAGAGAGCAGCAGGCGCCCAGCAGAGGGCGCCATCTGGGAGGAGCAGAGGGCGGCCCCGGACCCCGAGGAGGCGTCACAGCCACGATTCTTCCTACGTGGTCTCGGTGCCAAGCAGCGCCCCCTACTCCGCCAGGGAAGGACACCGTTCACCTGGGGAGGGGGTCCCTCTTGCGAGGCGACCATCTCCTCAGGGACTAAAGTAATAGTTCCTTCAACTGCCCAGATTTGCTGCTTACGTTGTCTCTTTTCCGTAGAGAGAGACAACCCGGACGTCCAGAGGCTTCTCCCACCCCAATCGGAGGAGCCAGCTGAAGGATGGCGTTCCGGCCAACCCAGGAAACCAGGAGGCACAATGCGGTGCGCTTCACAAGAAACAAGCAAGATGAAACGGAACCAGGACTGACGAGACTGGAGTTCAGCCGGACCATTCTTCAGAGGGGTATGGGTTTTTCCCCTTCTGACTTGAATTGTTTGGTGAAATTGCCAGGGCTTAAGGAAGTGTTTGAGGTCAGTTTTAGGAACCCCCAAAAGTTACAAGAAATGTGGTCCTTTTGGGGGGAGAATAAATATCTTGCTCCATACAAAGAATTTTGTGTGGATGCACTGACAGACAGAGAAATGAAAGTTGTTACTGTCCAATTTTTCAATGAGGCTGTTAGCGACTATGATATTACAACATGGCTTAACCGCTATGGGAGGGTGTCATCAGAAGGGAGGAAAATTACAGACGAAGATGGGGTTTGGACAGGAGCCAGAAAGTGGCTGGTACGCCTTAATGTTGATCCATCGGGCATTGGAGGCGTCCGCCACATTCCAAACTCCATAGTGTTAGGGCCCAACAGAGGGCTGGTATTCTATAATGGGATGCCAAAACTCTGCAGGAAATGTGGGGAATTAGGACACCTGGCGGCCGCGTGTACTGTAGTCAAGTGCAGGAATTGCGGCGCCCCCCACGAGACCAGCCACTGCAGAGAAGAGAGGCAGTGCAATTTGTGTGGAAAGAAGGGGCACCTGTTTAAGGACTGCCCCTCTTCCTATGCCAACATGGCCAGAGCCAGCAAGGCAAACATGAACAAGCCTAGGCCTGAGCAGGAAGAGGGAGCAAGTAACAAAGATCAGTCCACATCACCACCAACAGTATCCAAGACCCAGACTCCAGCACCACCATCATCACCAGCACCCCCCTCACCCCCCCGCCCCCGAGACATGTCCCGTTTTACGAGGACCCCTTCCCCCAGCCCAGAGAGAGAGTACAACAGCCACTCCACTAGCTCCTCCAGTAGCTCCTCTGATGCAGAACACGAGGCAGGGAGGGAGCCCGGACCCAGCAGCGGCCCCCCCCTGAGTAGGGCCCTCTCAGCGCCAGCACTCCCCCTCGGCTCTCGTTATGACGCCATAAGGATTGAGTCCGTGGGGGAGGAAAGCGAAAGCGACAGTGAAAGTGAGAGTGAGAAGGAGGGGAAGGGAGTGAAGAACCAGCAGAGGGTGGGGAAAAGAAAGGGTAGAGACGAGGGGGGGAAAAGAAAGAAGATCAGGATCAAAGACAGCAAGTTGCAGGTGGCCCCCATAGATCCAAAACCAGCTAATGTCCACACAAAGTCCCCAGTCTTGCCCTCGCAGGCAGAGACGGAGGCGAGTGGGACGGCTACACTGCCGCCTAGTGGGCAGGTAGCAGCCAGCCAGGGCATCCCCAGCCAGCCTTCCCAGTCGTTGGCACAAACCCTAGCACACCTCGCAGAAGAGGTGTTCACTAATGCACCGAGGGAGAGGTCGGGGTCAACACCTTCCCTGACCAGCAGTACCTCTGTAGCAATGACCCTCTTCAAGCGAAGGGCCTCCCTTCAAAGCATCCTTGACCCCCTCCCTTGTATGGGCAAAACCAGGGGCCCCCTAGAGGTCCTCCTAGATACAGCACTGGAGGACATGGGAATACCCCTGGACGCGGTAAGCCAGAAGTCTGCTAACAGCTCCAATTCAACAGACGGTAACAGCCAAAGAATGCTGTCTGTCATAACCCCCCCCAGGACAAAGCTGACCCACACGTTCCGAGGGGCCCTGAGCAAGTTCCACCAGACTTACCTTGTGGGGAGTTGAATAGCCCCAACAACTCCACGTACTGTGCATATAAAGACGGTGCCTTCTTGGACGAGGCAGCAGTGAGTACCTTCTCAGGGGTGATGGGAGTTGCAAATAAGCCCAAGCCCCCTCGAAGCAAGCGTAGAGCTAAGAGTAGGAAGAGTGTCCCGACCTCCCAATCATAGTCGCTATGGGGTGGACGCAGCGACTCCTTTTCTTGTTAGCTACCCTGATGGCCCTGATATGTGTGTCTGTTAATGTCAGGAGCATCAGGGAGACACAAAAAAGATTTGATGTACTAAACTATCTAGCTAACTTGAAAGCAGATCTCATCTTTCTGCAGGAGTGTGGTATTTCGTCGAGCCCTGATTATAGGGACCTGAAGGAGAGTTGGACCCTGGGGGACTCCTTCTGGTCGGGCTCCAACATAGCCAGAGCCGACGGAGTAGGTATCCTGTTTAAAAACCCATTTATTACCTCCCGCAGCAGCAGGGAGGTAGAACCTGGTAGAATTCTGAGCGTGGATGTGACATACAACAACACTCCCCTCAGACTGGTCAATGTCTACGCACCCACTAACCAAAACGAAAGAGTTCAATTTTTTCCACAGCTGCGTCCACTCCTGCTGGGGAACGTACCCATCATCGTGTCAGGTGACTTCAATTGTGCTCTGAGGGACGTAGACCGGAGCAGGCCACGTAACGACGTGGAACGGTGCACACCTTTCTCTAACGTTGGTCAAAGTCAGATCTGGATCTCTCCTGTGAGCATTTTGTCTACCCCTGCTGGAGGGAGAGTGCCAGTGTTGATGCAAGTTTTCCCGCCGTTTTACTTCTTTTTTTTTCTTTCTCTCTTTCTTTCTTTCTCTCTTTCTTTCTCTCTTTCTCTCTTTCTTTCTCTCTTTCTTTCTTGCTGTCTTTCTTTCTTTTATTCACATGTGGTGATGATGTAGACAGCAGCAGGTTGTTTCCTGGGAGCATGCAGCTAACCAGACAAGTGTGGTGGAACATGTCCCTATGCCAGGACCTTCTTAGCAAGCCAGCCAGCCAGCGAGGCACAGTTGTAGTTACCCAAGGCACCTTGCACAGCATAGCAGCTTGGCATGACTATTTGTAAGACGCACTCCGCCAGTTTATGTTTTGTTTTTGGTGTTATGTGTGTGTTTTTGCTTTGTTTTGTTTCCTCCTGCTTAAATTGAACATTTCCCCTCTGGAAGCAGCAGCCCGTTTTTTGGGGTTCTGCTTGTGCTTGGAATTTTGCACCCACCTTTGAATCCCCCTGTGCCGTCCGGGCTGGGGGGCCCCGGGCAAGGGCCAAGTCGCCATCGCTTCTCGGCCTTTTGGCTAAGATCAAGTGTAGTATCTGTTCTTATCAGTTTAATATCTGATACGTCCCCTATCAGGGGACCATATATTAAATTGATTTTTGGAATCGGGAGATGGAACAGGGGCTTGCTCCGTCCACTCCACGCATCGGCCCGGTATTGCAGTACCTCCGGGAACGGTGCACACCTTTCTCTAACGTTGGTCAAAGTCAGATCTGGATCTCTCCTGTGAGCATTTTGTCTACCCCTGCTGGAGGGAGAGTGCCAGTGTTGATGCAAGTTTTCCCGCCGTTTTACTTCTTTTTTTTCTTTCTCTCTTTCTTTCTTTCTCTCTTTCTTTCTCTCTTTCTCTCTTTCTTTCTCTCTTTCTTTCTTGCTGTCTTTCTTTCTTTTATTCACATGTGGTGATGATGTAGACAGCAGCAGGTTGTTTCCTGGGAGCATGCAGCTAAACAGACAAGTGTGGTGGAACATGTCCCTATGCCAGGACCTTCTTAGCAAGCCAGCCAGCCAGCGAGGCACAGTTGTAGTTACCCAAGGCACCTTGCACAGCATAGCAGCTTGGCATGACTATTTGTAAGACGCACTCCGCCAGTTTATGTTTTGTTTTTGGTGTTATGTGTGTGTTTTTGCTTTGTTTTGTTTTCTCCTGCTTAAATTGAACATTTCCCCTCTGGAAGCAGCAGCCCGTTTTTTGGGGGTCTGCTTGTGCTTGGAATTTTGCACCCACCTTTGAATCCCCCTGTGCCGTCCGGGCTGGGGGGCCCCGGGCAAGGGCCAAGTCGCCATCGCTTCTCGGCCTTTTGGCTAAGATCAAGTGTAGTATCTGTTCTTATCAGTTTAATATCTGATACGTCCCCTATCAGGGGACCATATATTAAATTGATTTTTGGAATCGGGAGATGGAACAGGGGCTTGCTCCGTCCACTCCACGCATCGGCCCGGTATTGCAGTACCTCCGGGAACGGTGCACACCTTTCTCTAACGTTGGTCAAAGTCAGATCTGGATCTCTCCTGTGAGCATTTTGTCTACCCCTGCTGGAGGGAGAGTGCCAGTGTTGATGCAAGTTTTCCCGCCGTTTTACTTCTTTTTTTTCTTTCTCTCTTTCTTTCTTTCTCTTTCTTTCTCTCTTTCTTTCTTGCTGTCTTTCTTTCTTTTATTCACATGTGATGATGATGTAGACAGCAGCAGTTTGTTTCCTGGGAGCATGCAGCTAACCAGACAAGTGTGGTGGAACATGTCCCTATGCCAGGTCCTTCTTAGCCAGCCATATACTCTGGCTTCTCTTCAGTTCGAATAAATCTTTCTAAGACTAAGGCTTAGAGGGTAGTGGCATTGCCCGCTCCCTCCGAGGGTCTGTGAGAGGTTTGTTCGGGTGAGGAGGAACAGAATTTTTTTTATTTTTGACTGGCTTTCTTCAGCTCGGCAACTTTTTGGAAGACTAATGCTCAGTCTGGTTTTGGCTTGCCCAATCCAGGCCGAGGGTCTTTCAAGATTTTGTTGACTGTTGAGAGCAGTTTTTTCTTTTTCAGGCGGTTCCCGTTTTTTTCTTTTTCAGGCGGTTCCGGCTTTTCCAGACGTTCCTGGAGTTAGAGAGAAGGAGGACCTACCATCCAGACGACCTTTGAGGACCCTTTGATGACCTAGACGACCTCATCCCCAGCCCTTGATTGTAATCGAGATCCAGACCGAGAGAGCAGCAGGCGCCCAGCAGAGGGCGCCATCTGGGAGGAGCAGAGGGCGGCCCCGGACCCCGAGGAGGCGTCACAGCCACGATTCTTCCTACGTGGTCTCGGTGCCAAGCAGCGCCCCCTACTCCGCCAGGGAAGGACACCGTTCACCTGGGGAGGGGGTCCCTCTTGAGAGGCGACCATCTCCTCAGGGACTAAAGTAATAGTTCCTTCAACTGCCCAGATTTGCTGCTTACGTTGTCTCTTTTCCGTAGAGAGAGACAACCCGGACGTCCAGAGGC
Organism: Acipenser ruthenus; assembly: GCF_902713425.1. Taxonomy (NCBI): domain Eukaryota; kingdom Metazoa; phylum Chordata; class Actinopteri; order Acipenseriformes; family Acipenseridae; genus Acipenser; species Acipenser ruthenus. Next base: position 22,541,864 of record NC_081198.1, on the reverse strand, counting down.
TTCTCCCACCCCAATCGGAGGAGCCAGCTGAAGGATGGCGTTCTGGCCAACCCAGGAAACCAGGAGGCACAATGCGGTGCGCTTCACAAGAAACAAGCAAGATGAAACGGAACCAGGACTGACGAGACTGGAGTTCAGCCGGACCATTCTTCAGAGGGGTATGGGTTTTTCCCCTTCTGACTTGAATTGTTTGGTGAAATTGCCAGGGCTTAAGGAAGTGTTTGAGGTCAGTTTTAGGAACCCCCAAAAGTTACAAGAAATGTGGTCCTTTTGGGGGGAGAATAAATATCTCGCTCCATACAAAGAATTTTGTGTGGATGCACTGACAGACAGAGAAATGAAAGTTGTTACTGTCCAATTTTTCAATGAGGCTGTTAGCGACTATGATATTACAACATGGCTTAACCGCTATGGGAGGGTGTCATCAGAAGGGAGGAAAATTACAGACGAAGATGGGGTTTGGACAGGAGCCAGAAAGTGGCTGGTACGCCTTAATGTTGATCCATCGGGCATTGGAGGCGTCCGCCACATTCCAAACTCCATAGTGTTAGGGCCCAACAGAGGGCTGGTATTCTATAATGGGATGCCAAAACTCTGCAGGAAATGTGGGGAATTAGGACACCTGACGGCCGCGTGTACTGTAGTCAAGTGCAGGAACTGCGGCGCCCCCCACGAGACCAGCCACTGCAGAGAAGAGAGGCAGTGCAATTTGTGTGGAAAGAAGGGGCACCTGTTTAAGGACTGCCCCTCTTCCTATGCCAACATGGCCAGAGCCAGCAAGGCAAACATGAACAAGCCTAGGCCTGAGCAGGAAGAGGGAGCAAGTAACAAAGATCAGTCCACATCACCACCAACAGAATCCAAGACCCAGACTCCAGCACCACCATCATCACCAGCACCCCCTCACCCCCCCGCCCCCGAGACATGTCCCGTTTTACGAGGACCCCTTCCCCCAGCCCAGAGAGAGAGTACAACAGCCACTCCACTAGCTCCTCCAGTAGCTCCTCTGATGCAGAACACGAGTCAGGGAGGGAGCCCGGACCCAGCAGCGGCCCCCCCCTGAGTAGGGCCCTCTCAGCGCCAGCACTCCCCCTCGGCTCTCGTTATGACGCCATAAGGATTGAGTCCGTGGGGGAGGAAAGCGAAAGCGACAGTGAAAGTGAGAGTGAGAAGGAGGGGAAGGGAGTGAAGAACCAGCAGAGGGTGGGGAAAAGAAAGGGTAGAGACGAGGGGGGGAATAGAAAGAAGATCAGGATCAAAGACAGCAAGTTGCAGGTGGCCCCCATAGATCCAAAACCAGCTAATGTCCACACAAAGTCCCCAGTCTTGCCCTCGCAGGCAGCGACGGAGGCGAGTGGGACGGCTACACTGCCGCCTAGTGGGCAGGTAGCAGCCAGCCAGGGCATCCCCAGCCAGCCTTCCCAGTCGTTGGCACAAACCCTAGCACACCTCGCAGAAGAGGTGTTCACTAATGCACCGAGGGAGAGGTCGGGGTCAACACCTTCCCTGACCAGCAGTACCTCGGTAGCAATGACCCTCTTCAAGCGAAGGGCCTCCCTTCAAAGCATCCTTGACCCCCTCCCTTGTATGGGCAAAACCAGGGGCCCCCTAGAGGTCCTCCTAGATACAGCACTGGAGGACATGGGAATACCCCTGGACGCGGTAAGCCAGAAGTCTGCTAACAGCTCCAATTCAACAGACGGTAACAGCCAAAGAATGCTGTCTGTCATAACCCCCCCCCAGGACAAAGCTGACCCACACGTTCCGAGGGGCCCTGAGCAAGTTCCACCAGACTTACCTTGTGGGGAGTTGAATAGCCCCAACAACTCCACGTACTGTGCATATAAAGACGGTGCCTTCTTGGACGAGGCAGCAGTGAGTACCTTCTCAGGGGTGATGGGAGTTGCAAATAAGCCCAAGCCCCCTCGAAGCAAGCGTAGAGCTAAGAGTAGGAAGAGTGTCCCGACCTCCCAATCATAGTCGCTATGGGGTGGACGCAGCGACTCCTTTTCTTGTTAGCTACCCTGATGGCCCTGATATGTGTGTCTGTTAATGTCAGGAGCATCAGGGAGACACAAAAAAGATTTGATGTACTAAACTATCTAGCTAACTTGAAAGCAGATCTCATCTTTCTGCAGGAGTGTGGTATTTCGTCGAGCCCTGATTATAGGGACCTGAAGGAGACTTGGACCCTGGGGGACTCCTTCTGGTCGGGCTCCAACATAGCCAGAGCCGACGGAGTAGGTATCCTGTTTAAAAACCCATTTATTACCTCCCGCAGCAGCAGGGAGGTAGAACCTGGTAGAATTCTGAGCGTGGATGTGACATACAACAACACTCCCCTCAGACTGGTCAATGTCTACGCACCCACTAACCAAAACGAAAGAGTTCAATTTTTTCCACAGCTGCGTCCACTCCTGCTGGGGAACGTACCCGTCATCGTGTCAGGTGACTTCAATTGTGCTCTGAGGGACGTAGACCGGAGCAGGCCACGCAACGACCGCTCTAGTAGAGTTTTGTCCTCCGTAATATCTGATTTCTCCCTGTGTGATGCAGGTAAGGACCTGGTGCCTCCCTTTACCTGGGTGAGCTCATCTGGGACCTCCTTCTCCCGTATAGATCTCGTCCTGCATACCAGCTCCCTTACGAAGACGGCAGTAGACACCCAGGCCGTCTTCTTCTCTGACCATAGGCTCCTGCAGGTAACATTGCAGGTCCCTCAGACCTCCCAGATGGGGTCAGGGGTTTGGAAATTAAACACCTCCTTACTCGATGACCCCTCCATAGCTGCAGCCTATAAGAGCAGGCTTGTTGAGTGGACCACTTTGCGTGACCTATTCAACTCCCCTATAGAGTGGTGGGAGATGGTCAAAATCAGAACTAAGGGTTATTTCATAGCAGCAGGCAAGAGGAAAGCAAAAGAAAGGAGGGCCAAATATAAACACCTGAATGCTGCCCTCCAGCATCTGAGCCTGCTTCAGCTTCGGGGGTTCCCTGTAAGCGACGAGATAGCCCAGACCAAGCTAGATCTTTCAGTGCTTTGTAGGGAGGAACAACGAAAGGTCATGCACAATGCAAAAGTGCAAAAAATGGAGGAAGACGAAAAGTGTACTCGCTTCTTCTTCCAGAAAACGAGGGAGAAGCGGCACTTGATGTCTCCATGCTCGACAGCAGGGGGAGGATAGTAGAGGATAGTGAGGGAGTGAAAAAAGTGGTAGAGAACTTCTATAGGGACCTATATAACATCAAAGCTACAGATGACACCCTGATAGAGTGGTTCCTGAGCCAGTTGGAGCCTGACTCAGTGCGGGACGACGAGGAGGAGGAGAAGGACCCAGAACTCACGCTGGAGGAGCTCACCCAGGCGGTTAAGACCATGAACACCGGTAAGACGCCAGGTCCAGATGGCATCCCGGGTGAGTATTACCATCTTTTTTGGGACATGCTAAAAGTCCATTTAGCGGAGGTCTACAGAGCGGTCTACAGGGAGAAGCGGTTGGGCCCTTCTATGCGGGAGAGTGTAATTACTCTCCTTCATAAGAAAGGGGAAGTTAAAGATCTACGGAATTGGCGCCCAATCAGCCTCCTTTGCGTGGATTACAAGATACTAGCCAAAGCTCTGATGCTCCGGCTACAAGTACACCTCCCTTTGGTCATTGGCCCCGACCAGGCTTGTGGCGTCCCAGGGAGGTCCATCACGGATATTTTAATGTTAACAAGGGACATTCTGGCTTATTCTAGAGAACGGAACCATCCCCTCTGCCTGTTCAACCTTGACCAGGAGAAGGCGTTCGATAGGGTAAGCCATGAATATATGTACAAAGTGATGGACCAGATGAAATTCGCTCCTGGACTTAGGGAGTGGGTTAAAACCATATATACAAACATTAGTACCCGAGTCTTGGTGAACAGGCACCTGACTGGTAAAATATCTATCCAGTCAGGGGTCAGACAGGGTTGCCCACTATCCCCACTGCTATATGTCGTGTGCATTGAACCCCTCCTGCAGGCAATTCGTAGGGATACCAATATAACTGGTTTCCAGCTGCCTGGATCCAACGGGGTCCAGGTCAAAACAACAGCATATATGGACGATGTGTCACTCATTTGCACCAACACATCGTCGGTACCTCGGATAAGTAATATCCTTGAGAAGTACTGCACGGCGACCGGGGCAGTGATTAATAAGTCCAAGAGCGAAGTCTACGTGTCTAAAAATTGGCAGGTAGATAGGGAACTGTCGGACATGTACTCTGTCAAAAAGGACAAAATCAAGATTCTGGGCCTCATTTTCGAGAACAATAGCTCGGGGGCCCAGAGCTGGACGGCGGCCATTAACCAGGTCCGTAAAAAGATTGGCGGATGGAGCACAAGATCCTTAACAATGACGGGTAGAGTATTAATAACCAAGTCTATACTGTTCCCCATCCTCTCTTATGTAGGAAAAATCTTTCCCCCAGACAGGACCACCAAAAAAGTGGTGGACCGCATTATCCACCGCTTTATCTGGGGCAGCAAGATGGAGAGGGTAAAGCGAGCCACCCTGAGTAAAGCCGACAAGAAGGGAGGTAAGGGGGTCCCGGACGTTGTGCAGCTCACCCGAGTGCAGGGGCTCACGCAAACTATCAAGAACATCCAGGCCCTGGACAGGAAGGTATGTTACATGAATCGTTTCTATTTTGCCACCTGTCTCAGGGCCTTGGGCCTCTGCACTATTGATAACACCGTGCCGTACTCCTGGGACCCCCCATTGTATTATAGAACCTTAAGGGACACTATATATAAATTGGGCTTAGATAAAGCAAAATTGGCCTCCTGGGAATACAAGGCTGTAACTAAATATCTTGCCGGTTCCCAGGAAATTGAAAAAGTAGCTACTTTCTCCCTCACCCAAAGCCAAAAAATCTGGGAGAATGTGTCTCACAGCTGCCTCAGTAATGTCCAGAAGGATATAGCATGGAACACCGTCCACAGTGCACTCCCCACTTGAGCGTTCATGTTCAGGAGGGGACTAGCCCAAGTAGAAACATGCCCCTATGCAAAGTGCCGCAAGAGAGAAACACCAGCCCATATCTTCTGGGAGTGTGATGTGGCTGGCAGTGTCTGGCTCTCTGTCTCTGTCTTCCTAAACAGGTTTGCTGACACGGCCAAGATGACCGCTGAGACTGTGCTCTATGGGCCTGCGGGAGGAATCGATACCAGCACAGCTAAGTGCGTTTGGCGTGTCATCAATGTTGTCAAGCAGATCCTGTGGGAAGGCCGTAACGTCTGTGTCTATCACAAGCAGGAGCTAGACACTATCACCACGACCAGAAGGGCACAAACTCTTATCAAGGACTTTGTAATTCTGGACATCCGGACCCTCGGGAAGGACAAGGCCTGCGCGGAGTGGAGGATCGCCGGACTTCAGGACGTGAAGATGGAATAAAGGAAAAAACTGGAACCGCTAGCTCCTAGGAGCGGGACTACGGGGCACCGCTAAGCCTTTTATTTATTTTGTCATGCCAGCATTCCGCCCTTTTTAGCTGGCATGACCGTTTTTTCAACGGTGCCCTGGTTTTATGTAGTCTTTTTGTTTCAGTTTTATGGACTTTTATTTGATTTACGTTGAATGTTTTATTTGATTTTGTTTTGTTTTGTTTTATGTATCTTTAAGATTTTTAATGTAAACTATTAAAAGTTACATTTTAAGTGTTTTAAAATTTTAGAATTTTAACTCACTGTTCTATACACTGTCCCTTTTCCCCTGTCCCTGTTTTAGATCTAGGTTTATGTTCACTTTTGAACTTTTTTAGAGAGCACTCCCCGGCCCTCACAAGCACTGGTTTTTTATAGATGGTTCTTTTTTTCCAGTCACTTTTAAAACAGCACAGGTTTTTTTCATGTTGATTTTAATCTGTGTCTGTTTTAACCATGTACAAAGCACAATTGTCTTGGTGTTTTTAAATGTATTTTAAATGCTTTTAAAACAAAATGTATGTCTGTATGCATGAATGTCATCTTTAAAAGAAATGTAAAATGAATGAAAAAACGAATGGGTGTAAATGTAAAAAATGTAAAATCTCAATAAAAGAGTATCTGTTCTTATCAGTTTAATATCTGATACGTCCCCTATCAGGGGACCATATATTAAATTGATTTTTGGAATCGGGAGATGGAACAGGGGCTTGCTCCGTCCACTCCACACATCGGCCCGGTATTGCAGTACCTCCGGGAACGGTGCACACCTTTCTCTAACGTTGGTCAAAGTCAGATCTGGATCTCTCCTGTGAGCATTTTGTCTACCCCTGCTGGAGGGAGAGTGCCAGTGTTGATGCAAGTTTTCCCGCCGTTTTACTTCTTTTTTTTTTCTTTCTCTCTTTCTTTCTTTCTCTCTTTCTTTCTCTCTTTCTCTCTTTCTTTCTCTCTTTCTTTCTTGCTGTCTTTCTTTCTTTTATTCACATGTGGTGATGATGTAGACAGCAGCAGGTTGTTTCCTGGGAGCATGCAGCTAACCAGACAAGTGTGGTGGAACATGTCCCTATGCCAGGACCTTCTTAGCAAGCCAGCCAGCCAGCGAGGCACAGTTGTACTTACCCAAGGCACCTTGCACAGCATAGCAGCTTGGCATGACTATTTGTAAAACGCACTCCGCCAGTTTATGTTTTGTTTTTGGTGTTATGTGTGTGTGTTTTTGCTTTGTTTTGTTTTCTCCTGCTTAAATTGCACATTTCCCCTCTGGAAGCAGCAGCCCGTGTTTTGGGGGTCTGCTTGTGCTTGAAATTTTGCACCCACCTTTGAATCCCCCTGTGCCGTCCGGGCTGGGGGGCCCCGGGCAAGGGCCAAGTCGCCATCGCTTCTCGGCCTTTTGGCTAAGATCAAGTGTAGTATCTGTTCTTATCTTAATATTAAATTGTTCTTATCTTAATATTAAATTGATTTTTGGAATCGGGAGATGGAACAGGGGCTTGCTCCGTCCACTCCACGCATCGGCCCGGTATTGCAGTACCTCCGGGAACGGTGCACACCTTTCTCTAACGTTGGTCAAAGTCAGATCTGGATCTCTCCTGTGAGCATTTTGTCTACCCCTGCTGGAGGGAGAGTGCCAGTGTTGATGCAAGTTTTCCCGCCGTTTTACTTCTTTTTTTTTCTTTCTCTCTTTCTTTCTTTCTTTTTCTTTCTCTCTTTCTTTCTTGCTGTCTTTCTTTCTTTTATTCACATGTGGTGATGATGTAGACAGCAGCAGTTTGTTTCCTGGGAGCATGCAGCTAACCAGACAAGTGTGGTGGAACATGTCCCTATGCCAGGTCCTTCTTAGCCAGCCATATACTCTGGCTTCTCTTCAGTTCGAATAAATCTTACTAAGACTAAGGTTTAGAGGGTAGTGGCATTGCCCGCTCCCTCCGAGGGTCTGTGAGAGGTTTGTTCGGGTGAGGAGGAACAGAATTTTTTTTATTTTTGACTGGCTTTCTTCAGCTCGGCAACTTTTTGGAAGACTAATGCTCAGTCTGGTTTTGGCTTGCCCAATCCAGGCCGAGGGTCTTTCAAGATTTTGTTGACTGTTGAGAGCAGTTTTTTCTTTTTCAGGCGGTTCCCGTTTTTTTCTTTTTCAGGCGGTTCCGGCTTTTCCAGACGTTCCTGGAGTTAGAGAGAAGGAGGACCTACCATCCAGACGACCTTTGAGGACCCTTTGATGACCTAGACGACCTCATCCCCAGCCCTTGATTGTAATCGAGATCCAGACCGAGAGAGCAGCAGGCGCCCAGCAGAGGGCGCCATCTGGGAGGAGCAGAGGGCGGCCCCGGACCCCGAGGAGGCGTCACAGCCACGATTCTTCCTACGTGGTCTCGGTGCCAAGCAGCGCCCCCTACTCCGCCAGGGAAGGACACCGTTCACCTGGGGAGGGGGTCCCTCTTGCGAGGCGACCATCTCCTCAGGGACTAAAGTAATAGTTCCTTCAACTGCCCAGATTTGCTGCTTACGTTGTCTCTTTTCCGTAGAGAGAGACAACCCGGACGTCCAGAGGCTTCTCCCACCCCAATCGGAGGAGCCAGCTGAAGGATGGCGTTCCGGCCAACCCAGGAAACCAGGAGGCACAATGCGGTGCGCTTCACAAGAAACAAGCAAGATGAAACGGAACCAGGACTGACGAGACTGGAGTTCAGCCGGACCATTCTTCAGAGGGGTATGGGTTTTTCCCCTTCTGACTTGAATTGTTTGGTGAAATTGCCAGGGCTTAAGGAAGTGTTTGAGGTCAGTTTTAGGAACCCCCAAAAGTTACAAGAAATGTGGTCCTTTTGGGGGGAGAATAAATATCTCGCTCCATACAAAGAATTTTGTGTGGATGCACTGACAGACAGAGAAATGAAAGTTGTTACTGTCCAATTTTTCAATGAGGCTGTTAGCGACTATGATATTACAACATGGCTTAACCGCTATGGGAGGGTGTCATCAGAAGGGAGGAAAATTACAGATGAAGATGGGGTTTGGACAGGAGCCAGAAAGTGGCTGGTACGCCTTAATGTTGATCCATCGGGCATTGGAGGCGTCCGCCACATTCCAAACTCCATAGTGTTAGGGCCCAACAGAGGGCTGGTATTCTATAATGGGATGCCAAAACTCTGCAGGAAATGTGGGGAATTAGGACACCTGGCGGCCGCGTGTACTGTAGTCAAGTGCAGGAACTGCGGCGCCCCCCACGAGACCAGCCACTGCAGAGAAGAGAGGCAGTGCAATTTGTGTGGAAAGAAGGGGCACCTGTTTAAGGACTGCCCCTCTTCCTATGCCAACATGGCCAGAGCCAGCAAGGCAAACATGAACAAGCCTAGGCCTGAGCAGGAAGAGGGAGCAAGTAACAAAGATCAGTCCACATCACCACCAACAGTATCCAAGACCCAGACTTCAGCACCACCATCATCACCAGCACCCCCTCACCCCCCCGCCCCCGAGACATGTCCCGTTTTACGAGGACCCCTTCCCCCAGCCCAGAGAGAGAGTACAACAGCCACTCCACTAGCTCCTCCAGTAGCTCCTCTGATGCAGAACACGAGTCAGGGAGGGAGCCCGGACCCAGCAGCGGCCCCCCCCTGAGTAGGGCCCTCTCAGCGCCAGCACTCCCCCTCGGCTCTCGTTATGACGCCATAAGGATTGAGTCCGTGGGGGAGGAAAGCAAAAGCGACAGTGAAAGTGAGAGTGAGAAGGAGGGGAAGGGAGTGAAGAACCAGCAGAGGGTGGGGAAAAGAAAGGGTAGAGACGAGGGGGGGAAAAGAAAGAAGATCAGGATCAAAGACAGCAAGTTGCAGGTGGCCCCCATAGATCCAAAACCAGCTAATGTCCACACAAAGTCCCCAGTCTTGCCCTCGCAGGCAGAGACGGAGGCGAGTGGGACGGCTACACTGCCGCCTAGTGGGCAGGTAGCAGCCAGCCAGGGCATCCCCAGCCAGCCTTCCCAGTCGTTGGCACAAACCCTAGCACACCTCGCAGAAGAGGTGTTCACTAATGCACCGAGGGAGAGGTCGGGGTCAACACCTTCCCTGACCAGCAGTACCTCTGTAGCAATGACCCTCTTCAAGCGAAGGGCCTCCCTTCAAAGCATCCTTGACCCCCTCCCTTGTATGGGCAAAACCAGGGGCCCCCTAGAGGTCCTCCTAGATACAGCACTGGAGGACATGGGAATACCCCTGGACGCGGTAAGCCAGAAGTCTGCTAACAGCTCCAATTCAACAGACGGTAACAGCCAAAGAATGCTGTCTGTCATAACCCCCCCCCAGGACAAAGCTGACCCACACGTTCCGAGGGGCCCTGAGCAAGTTCCACCAGACTTACCTTGTGGGGAGTTGAATAGCCCCAACAACTCCACGTACTGTGCATATAAAGACGGTGCCTTCTTGGACGAGGCAGCAGTGAGTACCTTCTCAGGGGTGATGGGAGTTGCAAATAAGCCCAAGCCCCCTCGAAGCAAGCGTAGAGCTAAGAGTAGGAAGAGTGTCCCGACCTCCCAATCATAGTCGCTATGGGGTGGACGCAGCGACTCCTTTTCTTGTTAGCTACCCTGATGGCCCTGATATGTGTGTCTGTTAATGTCAGGAGCATCAGGGAGACACAAAAAAGATTTGATGTACTAAACTATCTAGCTAACTTGAAAGCAGATCTCATCTTTCTGCAGGAGTGTGGTATTTCGTCGAGCCCTGATTATAGGGACCTGAAGGAGAGTTGGACCCTGGGGGACTCCTTCTGGTCGGGCTCCAACATAGCCAGAGCCGACGGAGTAGGTATCCTGTTTAAAAACCCATTTATTACCTCCCGCAGCAGCAGGGAGGTAGAACCTGGTAGAATTCTGAGCGTGGATGTGACATACAACAACACTCCCCTCAGACTGGTCAATGTCTACGCACCCACTAACCAAAACGAAAGAGTTCATTTTTTTCCACAGCTGCGTCCACTCCTGCTGGGGAACGTACCCGTCATCGTGTCAGGTGACTTCAATTGTGCTCTGAGGGACGTAGACCGGAGCAGGCCACGCAACGACCGCTCTAGTAGAGTTTTGTCCTCCGTAATATTTGATTTCTCCCTGTGTGATGCAGGTAAGGACCTGGTGCCTCCCTTTACCTGGGTGAGCTCATCTGGGACCTCCTTCTCCCGTATAGATCTCGTCCTGCATACCAGCTCCCTTACGAAGACGGCAGTAGACACCCAGGCCGTCTTCTTCTCTGACCATAGGCTCCTGCAGGTAACATTGCAGGTCCCTCAGACCTCCCAGATGGGGTCAGGGGTTTGGAAATTAAACACCTCCTTACTCGATGACCCCTCCATAGCTGCAGCCTATAAGAGCAGGCTTGTTGAGTGGACCACTTTGCGTGACCTATTCAACTCCCCTATAGAGTGGTGGGAGATGGTCAAAATCAGAACTAAGGGTTATTTCATAGCAGCAGGCAAGAGGAAAGCAAAAGAAAGGAGGGCCAAATATAAACACCTGAATGCTGCCCTCCAGCGTCTGAGCCTGCTTCAGCTTCGGGGGTTCCCTGTAAGCGACGAGATAGACCAGACCAAGCTAGATCTTTCAGTGCTTTGTAGGGAGGAACAACGAAAGGTCATGCACAATGCAAAAGTGCAAAAAATGGAGGAAGACGAAAAGTGTACTCGCTTCTTCTTCCAGAAAACGAGGGAGAAGCGGCACTTGATGTCCTCCATGCTCGACAGCAGGGGGAGGATAGTAGAGGATAGTGAGGGAGTGAAAAAAGTGGTAGAGAACTTCTATAGGGACCTGTATAACATCAAAGCTACAGATGACACCCTGATAGAGTGGTTCCTGAGCCAGTTGGAGCCTGACTCAGTGCGGGACGACGAGGAGGAGGAGAAGGACCCAGAACTCACGCTGGAGGAGCTCACCCAGGCGGTTAAGACCATGAACACCGGTAAGACGCCAGGTCCAGATGGCATCCCGGGTGAGTATTACCATCTTTTTTGGGACACGCTAAAAGTCCATTTAGCGGAGGTCTACAGAGCGGTCTACAGGGAGAAGCTGTTGGGCCCTTCTATGCGGGAGAGTGTAATTACTCTCCTTCATAAGAAAGGGGAAGTTAAAGATCTACGGAATTGGCGCCCAATCAGCCTCCTTTGCGTGGATTACAAGATACTAGCCAAAGCTCTGATGCTCCGGCTACAAGTACACCTCCCTTTGGTCATTGGCCCCGACCAGGCTTGTGGCGTCCCAGGGAGGTCCATCACGGATATTTTAATGTTAACAAGGGACATTCTGGCTTATTCTAGAGAACGGAACCATCCCCTCTGCCTGTTCAACCTTGACCAGGAGAAGGCGTTCGATAGGGTAAGCCATGAATATATGTACAAAGTGATGGACCAGATGAAATTCGCTCCTGGACTTAGGGAGTGGGTTAAAACCATATATACAAACATTAGTACCCGAGTCTTGGTGAACAGGCACCTGACTGGTAAAATATCTATCCAGTCAGGGGTCAGACAGGGTTGCCCACTATCCCCACTGCTATATGTCGTGTGCATTGAACCCCTCCTGCAGGCAATTCGTAGGGATACCAATATAACTGGTTTCCAGCTGCCTGGATCCAACGGGGTCCAGGTCAAAACAACAGCATATATGGACGATGTGTCACTCATTTGCACCAACACATCGTCGGTACCTCGGATTAGTAATATCCTTGAGAAGTACTGCACGGCGACCGGGGCAGTGATTAATAAGTCCAAGAGCGAAGTCTACGTGTCTAAAAATTGGCAGGTAGATAGGGAACTGTCGGACATGTACCCTGTCAAAAAGGACAAAATCAAGATTCTGGGCCTCATTTTCGAGAACAATAGCTCGGGGGCCCAGAGCTGGACGGCGGCCATTAACCAGGTCCGTAAAAAGATTGGCGGATGGAGCACAAGATCCTTATCAATGACGGGTAGAGTATTAATAACCAAGTCTATACTGTTCCCCATCCTCTCTTATGTAGGAAAAATCTTTCCCCCAGACAGGACCACCAAAAAAGTGGTGGACCGCATTATCCACCGCTTTATCTGGGGCAGCAAGATGGAGAGGGTAAAGCGAGCCACCCTGAGTAAAGCCGACAAGAAGGGAGGTAAGGGGGTCCCGGACGTTGTGCAGCTCACCCGAGTGCAGGGGCTCACGCAAACTATCAAGAACATCCAGGCCCTGGACAGGAAGGTATGTTACATGAATCGTTTCTATTTTGCCACCTGTCTCAGGGCCTTGGGCCTCTGCACTATTGATAACACCGTGCCGTACTCCTGGGACCCCCCATTGTATTATAGAACCTTAAGGGACACTATATATAAATTGGGCTTAGATAAAGCAAAATTGTCCTCCTGGGAATACAAGGCTGTAACTAAATATCTTGCCGGTTCCCAGGAAATTGAAAAAGTAGCTACTTTCTCCCTCACCCAAAGCCAAAAAATCTGGGAGAATGTGTCTCACAGCTGCCTCAGTAATGTCCAGAAGGATATAGCATGGAACACCGTCCACAGTGCACTCCCCACTCGAGCGTTCATGTTCAGGAGGGGACTAGCCCAAGTAGAAACATGCCCCTATGCAAAGTGCCGCAAGAGAGAAACACCAGCCCATATCTTCTGGGAGTGTGATGTGGCTGGCAGTGTCTGGCTCTCTGTCTCTGTCTTCCTAAACAGGTTTGCTGACACGGCCAAGATGACCGCTGAGACTGTGCTCTATGGGCCTGCGGGAGGAATCGATACCAGCACAGCTAAGTGCGTTTGGCGTGTCATCAATGTTGTCAAGCAGATCCTGTGGGAAGGCCGTAACGTCTGTGTCTATCACAAGCAGGAGCTAGACACTATCACCACGACCAGAAGGGCACAAACTCTTATCAAGGACTTTGTAATTCTGGACATCCGGACCCTCGGGAAGGACAAGGCCTGCGCGGAGTGGAGGATCGCCGGACTTCAGGACGTGAAGATGGAATAAAGGAAAAAACTGGAACCGCTAGCTCCTAGGAGCGGGACTACGGGGCACCGCTAAGCCTTTTATTTATTTTGTCATGCCAGCATTCCGCCCTTTTTAGCTGGCATGACCGTTTTTTCAACGGTGCCCTGGTTTTATGTAGTCTTTTTGTTTCAGTTTTATGGACTTTTATTTGATTTACGTTGAATGTTTTATTTGATTTTGTTTTGTTTTGTTTTATGTATCTTTAAGATTTTTAATGTAAACTATTAAAAGTTACATTTTAAGTGTTTTAAAATTTTAGAATTTTAACTCACTGTTCTATACACTGTCCCTTTTCCCCTGTCCCTGTTTTAGATCTAGTTTTATGTTCACTTTTGAACTTTTTTAGAGAGCACTCCCCGGCCCTCACAAGCACTGGTTTTTTATAGATGGTTCTTTTTTTCCAGTCACTTTTAAAACAGCACAGGTTTTTTTCATGTTGATTTTAATCTGTGTCTGTTTTAACCATGTACAAAGCACAATTGTCTTGGTGTTTTTAAATGTATTTTAAATGCTTTTAAAACAAAATGTATGTCTGTATGCATGAATGTCATCTTTAAAAGAAATGTAAAATGAATGAAAAAACGAATGGGTGTAAATGTAAAAAATGTAAAATCTCAATAAAAGAGTATCTGTTCTTATCAGTTTAATATCTGATACGTCCCCTATCAGGGGACCATATATTAAATTGATTTTTGGAATCGGGAGATGGAACAGGGGCTTGCTCCGTCCACTCCACGCATCGGCCCGGTATTGCAGTACCTCCGGGAACGGTGCACACCTTTCTCTAACGTTGGTCAAAGTCAGATCTGGATCTCTCCTGTGAGCATTTTGTCTACCCCTGCTGGAGGGAGAGTGCCAGTGTTGATGCAAGTTTTCCCGCCGTTTTACTTCTTTTTTTTTCTTTCTCTCTTTCTTTCTTTCTCTCTTTCTTTCTCTCTTTCTTTCTTGCTGTCTTTCTTTCTTTTATTCACATGTGGTGATGATGTAGACAGCAGCAGGTTGTTTCCTGGGAGCATGCAGCTAACCAGACAAGTGTGGTGGAACATGTCCCTATGCCAGGACCTTCTTAGCAAGCCAGCCAGCCAGCGAGGCACAGTTGTAGTTACCCAAGGCACCTTGCACAGCATAGCAGCTTGGCATGACTATTTGTAAGACGCACTCCGCCAGTTTATGTTTTGTTTTTGGTGTTATGTGTGTGTTTTTGCTTTGTTTTGTTTTCTCCTGCTTAAATTGCACATTTCCCCTCTGGAAGCAGCAGCCCGTTTTTTGGGGGTCTGCTTGTGCTTGGAATTTTGCACCCACCTTTGAATCCCCCTGTGCCGTCCGGGCTGGGGGGCCCCGGGCAAGGGCCAAGTCGCCATCGCTTCTCGGCCTTTTGGCTAAGATCAAGTGTAGTATCTGTTCTTATCAGTTTAATATCTGATACGTCCCCTATCAGGGGACCATATATTAAATTGATTTTTGGAATCGGGAGATGGAACAGGGGCTTGCTCCGTCCACTCCACGCATCGGCCCGGTATTGCAGTACCTCTGGGAACGGTGCACACATTTCTCTAACGTTGGTCAAAGTCAGATCTGGATCTCTCCTGTGAGCATTTTGTCTACCCCTGCTGGAGGGAGAGTGCCAGTGTTGATGCAAGTTTTCCCAACGTTTTACTTCTTTTTTTTTCTTTCTCTCTTTCTTTCTTTCTCTTTCTTTCTCTCTTTCTTTCTTGCTGTCTTTCTTTTTTTTATTCACATGTGGTGATGATGTAGACAGCAGCAGTTTGTTTCCTGGGAGCATGCAGCTAACCAGACAAGTGTGGTGTAACATGTCCCTATGCCAGGTCCTTCTTAGCCAGCCATATACTCTGGCTTCTCTTCAGTTCGAATAAATCTTTCTAAGACTAAGGCTTAGAGGGTAGTGGCATTGCCCGCTCCCTCCGAGGGTCTGTGAGAGGTTTGTTCGGGTGAGGAGGAACAGAATTTTTTTTATTTTTGACTGGCTTTCTTCAGCTCGGCAACTTTTTGGAAGACTAATGCTCAGTCTGGTTTTGGCTTGCCCAATCCAGGCCGAGGGTCTTTCAAGATTTTGTTGACTGTTGAGAGCAGTTTTTTCTTTTTCAGGCGGTTCCCGTTTTTTTCTTTTTCAGGCGGTTCCGGCTTTTCCAGACGTTCCTGGAGTTAGAGAGAAGGAGGACCTACCATCCAGACGACCTTTGAGGACCCTTTGATGACCTAGACGACCTCATCCCCAGCCCTTGATTGTAATCGAGATCCAGACCGAGAGAGCAGCAGGCGCCCAGCAGAGGGCGCCATCTGGGAGGAGCAGAGGGCGGCCCCGGACCCCGAGGAGGCGTCACAGCCACGATTCTTCCTACGTGGTCTCGGTGCCAAGCAGCGCCCCCTACTCCGCCAGGGAAGGACACCGTTCACCTGGGGAGGGGGTCCCTCTTGCGAGGCGACCATCTCCTCAGGGACTAAAGTAATAGTTCCTTCAACTGCCCAGATTTGCTGCTTACGTTGTCTCTTTTCCGTAGAGAGAGACAACCCGGACGTCCAGAGGCTTCTCCCACCCCAATCGGAGGAGCCAGCTGAAGGATGGCGTTCCGGCCAACCCAGGAAACCAGGAGGCACAATGCGGTGCGCTTCACAAGAAACAAGCAAGATGAAACGGAACCAGGACTGACGAGACTGGAGTTCAGCCGGACCATTCTTCAGAGGGGTATGGGTTTTTCCCCTTCTGACTTGAATTGTTTGGTGAAATTGCCAGGGCTTAAGGAAGTGTTTGAGGTCAGTTTTAGGAACCCCCAAAAGTTACAAGAAATGTGGTCCTTTTGGGGGGAGAATAAATATCTCGCTCCATACAAAGAATTTTGTGTGGATGCACTGACAGACAGAGAAATGAAAGTTGTTACTGTCCAATTTTTCAATGAGGCTGTTAGCGACTATGATATTACAACATGGCTTAACCGCTATGGGAGGGTGTCATCAGAAGGGAGGAAAATTACAGACGAAGATGGGGTTTGGACAGGAGCCAGAAAGTGGCTGGTACGCCTTAATGTTGATCCATCGGGCATTGGAGGCGTCCGCCACATTCCAAACTCCATAGTGTTAGGGCCCAACAGAGGGCTGGTATTCTATAATGGGATGCCAAAACTCTGCAGGAAATGTGGGGAATTAGGACACCTGGCGGCCGCATGTACTGTAGTCAAGTGCAGGAACTGCGGCGCCCCCCACGAGACCAGCCACTGCAGAGAAGAGAGGCAGTGCAATTTGTGTGGAAAGAAGGGGCACCTGTTTAAGGACTGCCCCTCTTCCTATGCCAACATGGCCAGAGCCAGCAAGGCAAATACGAACAAGCCTAGGCCTGAGCAGGAAGAGGGAACAAATAACAAAGATCAGTCCACATCACCACCAACAGTATCCAAAACCCAGACTCCAGCACCACCATCATCACCAGCACCCCCCTCACCCCCCCGCCCCCGAGACATGTCCCGTTTTACGAGGACCCCTTCCCCCAGCCCAGAGAGAGAGTACAATAGCTACTCCACTAGCTCCTCCAGTAGCTCCTCTGATACAGAACACGAGGCAGGGAGGGAGCCCGGACCCAGCAGCGGCCCCCCCTGAGTAGGGCCCTCTCAGCGCCAGCACTCCCCCTCGGCTCTCGTTATGACGCCATAAGGATTGAGTCCGTGGGGGAGGAAAGCGAAAGCGACAGTGAAAGTGAGAGTGAAAAGGAGGGGAAGGGAATGAAGAACCAGCAGAGGGTGGGGAAAAGAAAGGGTAGAGACGATGGGGGGAAAAGAAAGAAGATCAAGATCAAAGACAGCAAGTTGCAGGTGGCCCCCATAGATCCAAAACCAGATAATGTCCACACAAAGTCCCCAGTCTTGCCCTCGCAGGCAGAGACGGAGGCGAGTGGGACGGCTACACTGCCGTCTAATGGGCAGGTAGCAGCCAGCCAGGGCATCCCCAGCCAGCCTTCCCAGTCGTTGGCACAAACCCTAGCACACCTCGCAGAAGAGGTGTTCACTAATGCACTGAGGGAGAGGTCGGGGTCAACACCTTCCCTGACCAGCAGTACCTCGGTAGCAATGACCCTCTTCAAGCGAAGGGCCTCCCTTCAAAGCATCCTTGACCCCCTCCCTTGTATGGGCAAAACCAGGGGCCCCCTAGAGGTCCTCCTAGATACAGCACTGGAGGACATGGGAATACCCCTGGACGCGGTAAGCCAGAAGTCTGCTAACAGCTCCAATTCAGCAGACGGTAACAGCCAAAGAATGCTGTCTGTCATAACCCCCCCCCAGGACAAAGCTGACCCACACGTTCCGAGGGGCCCTGAGCAAGTTCCACCAGACTTACCTTGTGGGGAGTTGAATAGCCCAAACAACTCCACGTACTGTGCATATAAAGATGGTGCCTTCTTGGACGAGGCAGCAGTGAGTACCTTCTCAGGGGTGATGGGAGTTGCAAATAAGCCCAAGCCCCCTCGAAGCAAGCGTAGAGCTAAGAGTAGGAAGAGTGTCCCGACCTCCCAATCATAGTCGCTATGGGGTGGACGCAGCGACTCCTTTTCTTGTTAGCTACCCTGATGGCCCTGATATGTGTGTCTGTTAATGTCAGGAGCATCAGGGAGACACAAAAAAGATTTGATGTACTAAACTATCTAGCTAACTTGAAAGCAGATCTCATCTTTCTGCAGGAGTGTGGTATTTCGTCGAGCCCTGATTATAGGGACCTGAAGGAGACTTGGACCCTGGGGGACTCCTTCTGGTCGGGCTCCAACATAGCCAGAGCCGACGGAGTAGGTATCCTGTTTAAAAACCCTTTTATTACCTCCCGCAGCAGCAGGGAGGTAGAACCTGGTAGAATTCTGAGCGTGGATGTGACATACAACAACACTCCCCTCAGACTGGTCAATGTCTACGCACCCACTAACCAAAACGAAAGAGTTCAATTTTTTCCACAGCTGCGTCCACTCCTGCTGGGGAACGTACCCGTCATCGTGTCAGGTGACTTCAATTGTGCTCTGAGGGACGTAGACCGGAGCAGGCCACGCAACGACCGCTCTAGTAGAGTTTTGTCCTCCGTAATATCTGATTTCTCCCTGTGTGATGCAGGTAAGGACCTGGTGCCTCCCTTTACCTGGGTGAGCTCATCTGGGACCTCCTTCTCCCGTATAGATCTCGTCCTGCATACCAGCTCCCTTACGAAGACGGCAGTAGACACCCAGGCCGTCTTCTTCTCTGACCATAGGCTCCTGCAGGTAACATTGCAGGTCCCTCAGACCTCCCAGATGGGGTCAGGGGTCTGGAAATTAAACACCTCCTTACTCGATGACCCCTCCATAGCTGCAGCCTATAAGAGCAGGCTTGTTGAGTGGACCACTTTGCGTGACCTATTCAACTCCCCTATAGAGTGGTGGGAGATGGTCAAAATCAGAACTAAGGGTTATTTCATAGCAGCAGGCAAGAGGAAAGCAAAAGAAAGGAGAGCCAAATATAAATACCTGAATGCTGCCCTCCAGCGTCTGAGCCTGCTTCAGCTTCGGGGGTTCCCTGTAAGCGACGAGATAGCCCAGACCAAGCTAGATCTTTCAGTGCTTTGTAGGGAGGAACAACGAAAGGTCATGCACAATGCAAAAGTGCAAAAAATGGAGGAAGACGAAAAGTGTACTCGCTTCTTCTTCCAGAAAACGAGGGAGAAGCGGCACTTGATGTCCTCCATGCTCGACAGCAGGGGGAGGATAGTAGAGGATAGTGAGGGAGTGAAAAAAGTGGTAGAGAACTTCTATAGGGACCTGTATAACATCAAAGCTACAGATGACACCCTGATAGAGTGGTTCCTGAGCCAGTTGGAGCCTGACTCAGTGCGGGACGACGAGGAGGAGGAGAAGGACCCAGAACTCACGCTGGAGGAGCTCACCCAGGCGGTTAAGACCATGAACACCGGTAAGACGCCAGGTCCAGATGGCATCCCGGGTGAGTATTACCATCTTTTTTGGGACACGCTAAAAGTCCATTTAGCGGAGGTCTACAGAGCGGTCTACAGGGAGAAGCGGTTGGGCCCTTCTATGCGGGAGAGTGTAATTACTCTCCTTCATAAGAAAGGGGAAGTTAAAGATCTACGGAATTGGCGCCCAATCAGCCTCCTTTGCGTGGATTACAAGATACTAGCCAAAGCTCTGATGCTCCGGCTACAAGTACACCTCCCTTTGGTCATTGGCCCCGACCAGGCTTGTGGCGTCCCAGGGAGGTCCATCACGGATATTTTAATGTTAACAAGGGACATTCTGGCTTATTCTAGAGAACGGAACCATCCCCTCTGCCTGTTCAACCTTGACCAGGAGAAGGCGTTCGATAGGGTAAGCCATGAATATATGTACAAAGTGATGGACCAGATGAAATTCGCTCCTGGACTTAGGGAGTGGGTTAAAACCATATATACAAACATTAGTACCCGAGTCTTGGTGAACAGGCACCTGACTGGTAAAATATCTATCCAGTCAGGGGTCAGACAGGGTTGCCCACTATCCCCACTGCTATATGTCGTGTGCATTGAACCCCTCCTGCAGGCAATTCGTAGGGATACCAATATAACTGGTTTCCAGCTGCCTGGATCCAACGGGGTCCAGGTCAAAACAACAGCATATATGGACGATGTGTCACTCATTTGCACCAACACATCGTCGGTACCTCGGATTAGTAATATCCTTGAGAAGTACTGCACGGCGACCGGGGCAGTGATTAATAAGTCCAAGAGCGAAGTCTACGTGTCTAAAAATTGGCAGGTAGATAGGGAACTGTCGGACATGTACCCTGTCAAAAAGGACAAAATCAAGATTCTGGGCCTCATTTTCGAGAACAATAGCTCGGGGGCCCAGAGCTGGACGGCGGCCATTAACCAGGTCCGTAAAAAGATTGGCGGATGGAGCACAAGATCCTTAACAATGACGGGTAGAGTATTAATAACCAAGTCTATACTGTTCCCCATCCTCTCTTATGTAGGAAAAATCTTTCCCCCAGACAGGACCACCAAAAAAGTGGTGGACCGCATTATCCACCGCTTTATCTGGGGCAGCAAGATGGAGAGGGTAAAGCGAGCCACCCTGAGTAAAGTCGACAAGAAGGGAGGTAAGGGGGTCCCGGACGTTGTGCAGCTCACCCGAGTGCAGGGGCTCACGCAAACTATCAAGAACATCCAGGCCCTGGACAGGAAGGTATGTTACATGAATCGTTTCTATTTTGCCACCTGTCTCAGGGCCTTGGGCCTCTGCACTATTGATAACACCGTGCCGTACTCCTGGGACCCCCCATTGTATTATAGAACCTTAAGGGACACTATATATAAATTGGGCTTAGATAAAGCAAAATTGGCCTCCTGGGAATACAAGGCTGTAACTAAATATCTTGCCGGTTCCCAGGAAATTGAAAAAGTAGCTACTTTCTCCCTCACCCAAAGCCAAAAAATCTGGGAGAATGTGTCTCACAGCTGCCTCAGTAATGTCCAGAAGGATATAGCATGGAACACCGTCCACAGTGCACTCCCCACTCGAGCGTTCATGTTCAGGAGGGGACTAGCCCAAGTAGAAACATGCCCCTATGCAAAGTGCCGCAAGAGAGAAACACCAGCCCATATCTTCTGGGAGTGTGATGTGGCTGGCAGTGTCTGGCTCTCTGTCTCTGTCTTCCTAAACAGGTTTGCTGACACGGCCAAGATGACCGCTGAGACTGTGCTCTATGGGCCTGCGGGAGGAATCACTACCAGCACAGCTAAGTGCGTTTGGCGTGTCATCAATGTTGTCAAGCAGATCCTGTGGGAAGGCCGTAACGTCTGTGTCTATCACAAGCAGGAGCTAGACACTATCACCACGACCAGAAGGGCACAAACTCTTATCAAGGACTTTGTAATTCTGGACATCCGGACCCTCGGGAAGGACAAGGCCTGCGCGGAGTGGAGGATCGCCGGACTTCAGGACGTGAAGATGGAATAAAGGAAAAAACTGGAACCGCTAGCTCCTAGGAGCGGGACTACGGGGCACCGCTAAGCCTTTTATTTATTTTGTCATGCCAGCATTCCGCCCTTTTTAGCTGGCATGACCGTTTTTCAACGGTGCCCTGGTTTTATGTAGTCTTTTTGTTTCAGTTTTATGGACCTTTGATTTAATTTGAATGTTTTATTTGATTTTGTTTTGTTTTGTTTTATGTATCTTTAAGATTTTTAATGTAAACTATTAAAAGTTACATTTTAAGTGTTTTAAAATTTTAGAATTTTAACTCACTGTTTATACACTGTCCCTTTTCCCCTGTCCCTGTTTTAGATCTAGGTTTATGTTCACTTTTTTAGAGAGCACTCCCCGGCCCTCACAAGCACTGGTTTTTTATAGATGGTTCTTTTTTTCCAGTCACTTTTAAAACAGCACAGGTTTTTTTCATGTTGATTTTAATCTGTGTCTGTTTTAACCATGTACAAAGCACAATTGTCTTGGTGTTTTTAAATGTATTTTAAATGCTTTTAAAACAAAATGTATGTCTGTATGCATGAATGTCATCTTTAAAAGAAATGTAAAATGAATGAAAAAACGAATGGGTGTAAATGTAAAAAATGTAAAATCTCAATAAAAGAGTATTAATATCTGATACGTCCCCTATCAGGGGACCATATATTAAATTGATTTTTGGAATCGGGAGATGGAACAGGGGCTTGCTCCGTCCACTCCACGCATCGGCCCGGTATTGCAGTACCTCCGGGAACGGTGCACACCTTTCTCTAACGTTGGTCAAAGTCAGATCTGGATCTCTCCTGTGAGCATTTTGTCTACCCCTGCTGGAGGGAGAGTGCCAGTGTTGATGCAAGTTTTCCCGCCGTTTTACTTCTTTTTTTTTTCTTTCTCTCTTTCTTTCTTTCTCTCTTTCTTTCTCTCTTTCTCTCTTTCTTTCTCTCTTTCTTTCTTGCTGTCTTTCTTTCTTTTATTCACATGTGGTGATGATGTAGACAGCAGCAGGTTGTTTCCTGGGAGCATGCAGCTAACCAGACAAGTGTGGTGGAACATGTCCCTATGCCAGGACCTTCTTAGCAAGCCAGCCAGCCAGCGAGGCACAGTTGTAGTTACCCAAGGCACCTTGCACAGCATAGCAGCTTGGCATGACTATTTGTAAGACGCACTCCGCCAGTTTATGTTTTGTTTTTGGTGTTATGTGTGTGTTTTTGCTTTGTTTTGTTTTCTCCTGCTTAAATTGCACATTTCCCCTCTGGAAGCAGCAGCCCGTTTTTTTGGGGTCTGCTTGTGCTTGAAATTTTGCACCCACCTTTGAATCCCCCTGTGCCGTCCGGGCTGGGGGGCCCCGGGCAAGGGCCAAGTCGCCATCGCTTCTCGGCCTTTTGGCTAAGATCAAGTGTAGTATCTGTTCTTATCAGTTTAATATCTGATACGTCCCCTATCAGGGGACCATATATTAAATTGATTTTTGGAATCGGGAGATGGAACAGGGGCTTGCTCCGTCCACTCCACGCATCGGCCCGGTATTGCAGTACCTCCGGGAACGGTGCACACCTTTCTCTAACGTTGGTCAAAGTCAGATCTGGATCTCTCCTGTGAGCATTTTGTCTACCCCTGCTGGAGGGAGAGTGCCAGTGTTGATGCAAGTTTTCCCGCCGTTTTACTTCTTTTTTTTTTCTTTCTCTCTTTCTTTCTCTTTCTTTCTCTCTTTCTTTCTTGCTGTCTTTCTTTCTTTTATTCACATGTGATGATGATGTAGACAGCAGCAGTTTGTTTCCTGGGAGCATGCAGCTAACCAGACAAGTGTGGTGGAACATGTCCCTATGCCAGGTCATTCTTAGCCAGCCATATACTCTGGCTTCTCTTCAGTTCGAATAAATCTTTCTAAGACTAAGGCTTAGAGGGTAGTGGCATTGCCCGCTCCCTCCGAGGGTCTGTGAGAGGTTTGTTCGGGTGAGGAGGAACAGAATTTTTTTTATTTTTGACTGGCTTTCTTCAGCTCGGCAACTTTTTGGAAGACTAATGCTCAGTCTGGTTTTGGCTTGCCCAATCCAGGCCGAGGGTCTTTCAAGATTTTGTTGACTGTTGAGAGCAGTTTTTTCTTTTTCAGGCGGTTCCCGTTTTTTTCTTTTTCAGGCGGTTCCGGCTTTTCCAGACGTTCCTGGAGTTAGAGAGAAGGAGGACCTACCATCCAGACGACCTTTGAGGACCCTTTGATGACCTAGACGACCTCATCCCCAGCCCTTGATTGTAGTCGAGATCCAGACCGAGAGAGCAGCAGGCACCCAGCAGAGGGCACCATCTGGGAGGAGCAGAGGGCGGCCCCGGACCCCGAGGAGGCGTCACAGCCACGATTCTTCCTACGTGGTCTCGGTGCCAAGCAGCGCCCCCTACTCCGCCAGGGAAGGACACCGTTCACCTGGGGAGGGGGTCCCTCTTGCGAGGCAACCATCTCCTCAGGGACTAAAGTAATAGTTCCTTCAACTGCCCAGATTTGCTGCTTACGTTGTCTCTTTTCCGTAGAGAGAGACAACCCGGACGTCCAGAGGCTTCTCCCACCCCAATCGGAGGAGCCAGCTGAAGGATGGCGTTCCGGCCAACCCAGGAAACCAGGAGGCACAATGCGGTGCGCTTCACAAGAAACAAGCAAGATGAAACGGAACCAGGACTGACGAGACTGGAGTTCAGCCGGACCATTCTTCAGAGGGGTATGGGTTTTTCCCCTTCTGACTTGAATTGTTTGGTGAAATTGCCAGGGCTTAAGGAAGTGTTTGAGGTCAGTTTTAGGAACCCCCAAAAGTTACAAGAAATGTGGTCCTTTTGGGGGGAGAATAAATATCTCGCTCCATACAAAGAATTTTGTGTGGATGCACTGACAGACAGAGAAATGAAAGTTGTTACTGTCCAATTTTTCAATGAGGCTGTTAGCGACTATGATATTACAACATGGCTTAACCGCTATGGGAGGGTGTCATCAGAAGGGAGGAAAATTACAGACGAAGATGGGGTTTGGACAGGAGCCAGAAAGTGGCTGGTACGCCTTAATGTTGATCCATCGGGCATTGGAGGCGTCCGCCACATTCCAAACTCCATAGTGTTAGGGCCCAACAGAGGGCTGGTATTCTATAATGGGATGCCAAAACTCTGCAGGAAATGTGGGGAATTAGGACACCTGGCGGCCGCGTGTACTGTAGTCAAGTGCAGGAACTGCGGCGCCCCCCACGAGACCAGCCACTGCAGAGAAGAGAGGCAGTGCAATTTGTGTGGAAAGAAGGGGCACCTGTTTAAGGACTGCCCCTCTTCCTATGCCAACATGGCCAGAGCCAGCAAGGCAAACATGAACAAGCCTAGGCCTGAGCAGGAAGAGGGAGCAAGTAACAAAGATCAGTCCACATCACCACCAACAGTATCCAAGACCCAGACTCCAGCACCACCATCATCACCAGCACCCCCTCACCCCCCCGCCCCCGAGACATGTCCCGTTTTACGAGGACCCCTTCCCCCAGCCCAGAGAGAGAGTACAACAGCCACTCCACTAGCTCCTCCAGTAGCTCCTCTGATGCAGAACACGAGTCAGGGAGGGAGCCCGGACCCAGCAGCGGCCCCCCCCCTGAGTAGGGCCCTCTCAGTGCCAGCACTCCCCCTCGGCTCTCGTTATGACGCCATAAGGATTGAGTCCGTGGGGGAGGAAAGCAAAAGCGACAGTGAAAGTGAGAGTGAGAAGGAGGGGAAGGGAGTGAAGAACCAGCAGAGGGTGGGGAAAAGAAAGGGTAGAGACGAGGGGGGGAAAAGAAAGAAGATCAGGATCAAAGACAGCAAGTTGCAGGTGGCCCCCATAGATCCAAAACCAGCTAATGTCCACACAAAGTCCCCAGTCTTGCCCTCGCAGGCAGAGACGGAGGCGAGTGGGACGGCTACACTGCCGCCTAGTGGGCAGGTAGCAGCCAGCCAGGGCATCCCCAGCCAGCCTTCCCAGTCGTTGGCACAAACCCTAGCACACCTCGCAGAAGAGGTGTTCACTAATGCACCGAGGGAGAGGTCGGGGTCAACACCTTCCCTGACCAGCAGTACCTCTGTAGCAATGACCCTCTTCAAGCGAAGGGCCTCCCTTCAAAGCATCCTTGACCCCATCCCTTGTATGGGCAAAACCAGGGGCCCCCTAGAGGTCCTCCTAGATACAGCACTGGAGGACATGGGAATACCCCTGGACGCGGTAAGCCAGAAGTCTGCTAACAGCTCCAATTCAACAGACGGTAACAGCCAAAGAATGCTGTCTGTCATAACCCCCCCCCCAGGACAAAGCTGACCCACACGTTCCGAGGGGCCCTGAGCAAGTTCCACCAGACTTACCTTGTGGGGAGTTGAATAGCCCCAACAACTCCACGTACTGTGCATATAAAGACGGTGCCTTCTTGGACGAGGCAGCAGTGAGTACCTTCTCAGGGGTGATGGGAGTTGCAAATAAGCCCAAGCCCCCTCGAAGCAAGCGTAGAGCTAAGAGTAGGAAGAGTGTCCCGACCTCCCAATCATAGTCGCTATGGGGTGGACGCAGCGACTCCTTTTCTTGTTAGCTACCCTGATGGCCCTGATATGTGTGTCTGTTAATGTCAGGAGCATCAGGGAGACACAAAAAAGATTTGATGTACTAAACTATCTAGCTAACTTGAAAGCAGATCTCATCTTTCTGCAGGAGTGTGGTATTTCGTCGAGCCCTGATTATAGGAACCTGAAGGAGACTTGGACCCTGGGGGACTCCTTCTGGTCGGGCTCCAACATAGCCAGAGCCGACGGAGTAGGTATCCTGTTTAAAAACCCATTTATTACCTCCCGCAGCAGCAGGGAGGTAGAACCTGGTAGAATTCTGAGCGTGGATGTGACATACAACAACACTCCCCTCAGACTGGTCAATGTCTACGCACCCACTAACCAAAACGAAAGAGTTCAATTTTTTCCACAGCTGCGTCCACTCCTGCTGGGGAACGTACCCGTCATCGTGTCAGGTGACTTCAATTGTGCTCTGAGGGACGTAGACCGGAGCAGGCCACGCAACGACCGCTCTAGTAGAGTTTTGTCCTCCGTAATATCTGATTTCTCCCTGTGTGATGCAGGTAAGGACCTGGTGCCTCCCTTTACCTGGGTGAGCTCATCTGGGACCTCCTTCTCCCGTATAGATCTCGTCCTGCATACCAGCTCCCTTACGAAGACGGCAGTAGACACCCAGGCCGTCTTCTTCTCTGACCATAGGCTCCTGCAGGTAACATTGCAGGTCCCTCAGACCTCCCAGATGGGGTCAGGGGTTTGGAAATTAAACACCTCCTTACTCGATGACCCCTCCATAGCTGCAGCCTATAAGAGCAGGCTTGTTGAGTGGACCACTTTGCGTGACCTATTCAACTCCCCTATAGAGTGGTGGGAGATGGTCAAAATCAGAACTAAGGGTTATTTCATAGCAGCAGGCAAGAGGAAAGCAAAAGAAAGGAGGGCCAAATATAAACACCTGAATGCTGCCCTCCAGCATCTGAGCCTGCTTCAGCTTCGGGGGTTCCCTGTAAGCGACGAGATAGCCCAGACCAAGCTAGATCTTTCAGTGCTTTGTAGGGAGGAACAACGAAAGGTCATGCACAATGCAAAAGTGCAAAAAATGGAGGAAGACGAAAAGTGTACTCGCTTCTTCTTCCAGAAAACGAGGGAGAAGCGGCACTTGATGTCCTCCATGCTCGACAGCAGGGGGAGGATAGTAGAGGATAGTGAGGGAGTGAAAAAAGTGGTAGAGAACTTCTATAGGGACCTATATAACATCAAAGCTACAGATGACACCCTGATAGAGTGGTTCCTGAGCCAGTTGGAGCCTGACTCAGTGCGGGACGACGAGGAGGAGGAGAAGGACCCAGAACTCACGCTGGAGGAGCTCACCCAGGCGGTTAAGACCATGAACACCGGTAAGACGCCAGGTCCAGATGGCATCCCGGGTGAGTATTACCATCTTTTTTGGGACATGCTAAAAGTCCATTTAGCGGAGGTCTACAGAGCGGTCTACAGGGAGAAGTGGTTGGGCCCTTCTATGCGGGAGAGTGTAATTACTCTCCTTCATAAGAAAGGGGAAGTTAAAGATCTACGGAATTGGCGCCCAATCAGCCTCCTTTGCGTGGATTACAAGATACTAGCCAAAGCTCTGATGCTCCGGCTACAAGTACACCTCCCTTTGGTCATTGGCCCCGACCAGGCTTGTGGCGTCCCAGGGAGGTCCATCACGGATATTTTAATGTTAACAAGGGACATTCTGGCTTATTCTAGAGAACGGAACCATCCCCTCTGCCTGTTCAACCTTGACCAGGAGAAGGCGTTCGATAGGGTAAGCCATGAATATATGTACAAAGTGATGGACCAGATGAAATTCGCTCCTGGACTTAGGGAGTGGGTTAAAACCATATATACAAACATTAGTACCCGAGTCTTGGTGAACAGGCACCTGACTGGTAAAATATCTATCCAGTCAGGGGTCAGACAGGGTTGCCCACTATCCCCACTGCTATATGTCGTGTGCATTGAACCCCTCCTGCAGGCAATTCGTAGGGATACCAATATAACTGGTTTCCAGCTGCCTGGATCCAACGGGGTCCAGGTCAAAACAACAGCATATATGGACGATGTGTCACTCATTTGCACCAACACATCGTCGGTACCTCGGATTAGTAATATCCTTGAGAAGTACTGCACGGCGACCGGGGCAGTGATTAATAAGTCCAAGAGCGAAGTCTACGTGTCTAAAAATTGGCAGGTAGATAGGGAACTGTCGGACATGTACCCTGTCAAAAAGGACAAAATCAAGATTCTGGGCCTCATTTTCGAGAACAATAGCTCGGGGGCCCAGAGCTGGACGGCGGCCATTAACCAGGTCCGTAAAAAGATTGGCGGATGGAGCACAAGATCCTTAACAATGACGGGTAGAGTATTAATAACCAAGTCTATACTGTTCCCCATCCTCTCTTATGTAGGAAAAATCTTTCCCCCAGACAGGACCACCAAAAAAGTGGTGGACCGCATTATCCACCGCTTTATCTGGGGCAGCAAGATGGAGAGGGTAAAGCGAGCCACCCTGAGTAAAGCCGACAAGAAGGGAGGTAAGGGGGTCCCGGACGTTGTGCAGCTCACCCGAGTGCAGGGGCTCACGCAAACTATCAAGAACATCCAGGCCCTGGACAGGAAGGTATGTTACATGAATCGTTTCTATTTTGCCACCTGTCTCAGGGCCTTGGGCCTCTGCACTATTGATAACACCGTGCCGTACTCCTGGGACCCCCCATTGTATTATAGAACCTTAAGGGACACTATATATAAATTGGGCTTAGATAAAGCAAAATTGGCCTCCTGGGAATACAAGGCTGTAACTAAATATCTTGCCGCTTCCCAGGAAATTGAAAAAGTAGCTACTTTCTCCCTCACCCAAAGCCAAAAAATCTGGGAGAATGTGTCTCACAGCTGCCTCAGTAATGTCCAGAAGGATATAGCATGGAACACCGTCCACAGTGCATTCCCCACTCGAGCGTTCATGTTCAGGAGGGGACTAGCCCAAGTAGAAACATGCCCCTATGCAATGTGCCGCAAGAGAGAAACACCAGCCCATATCTTCTGGGAGTGTGATGTGGCTGGCAGTGTCTGGCTCTCTGTCTCTGTCTTCCTAAACAGGTTTGCTGACACGGCCAAGATGACCGCTGAGACTGTGCTCTATGGGCCTGCGGGAGGAATCGATACCAGCACAGCTAAGTGCGTTTGGCGTGTCATCAATGTTGTCAAGCAGATCCTGTGGGAAGGCCGTAACGTCTGTGTCTATCACAAGCAGGAGCTAGACACTATCACCACGACCAGAAGGGCACAAACTCTTATCAAGGACTTTGTAATTCTGGACATCCGGACCCTCGGGAAGGACAAGGCCTGCGCGGAGTGGAGGATCGCCGGACTTCAGGACGTGAAGATGGAATAAAGGAAAAAACTGGAACCGCTAGCTCCTAGGAGCGGGACTACGGGGCACCGCTAAGCCTTTTATTTATTTTGTCATGCCAGCATTCCGCCCTTTTTAGCTGGCATGACCGTTTTTTCAACGGTGCCCTGGTTTTATGTAGTCTTTTTGTTTCAGTTTTATGGACTTTTATTTGATTTACGTTGAATGTTTTATTTGATTTTGTTTTGTTTTGTTTTATGTATCTTTAAGATTTTTAATGTAAACTATTAAAAGTTACATTTTAAGTGTTTTAAAATTTTAGAATTTTAACTCACTGTTCTATACACTGTCCCTTTTCCCCTGTCCCTGTTTTAGATCTAGTTTTATGTTCACTTTTGAACTTTTTTAGAGAGCACTCCCCGGCCCTCACAAACACTGGTTTTTTATAGATGGTTCTTTTTTTCCAGTCACTTTTAAAGCAGCACAGGTTTTTTTCATGTTGATTTTAATCTGTGTATGTTTTAACCATGTACAAAGCACAATTGTCTTGGTGTTTTTAAATGTATTTTAAATGCTTTTAAAACAAAATGTATGTCTGTATGCATGAATGTCATCTTTAAAAGAAATGTAAAATGAATGAAAAAAACGAATGGGTGTAAATGTAAAAAATGTAAAATCTCTTTCTCTCTTTCTTTCTCTCTTTCTCTCTTTCTTTCTCTCTTTCTTTCTTGCTGTCTTTCTTTCTTTTATTCACATGTGGTGATGATGTAGACAGCAGCAGGTTGTTTCCTGGGAGCATGCAGCTAACCAGACAAGTGTGGTGGAACATGTCCCTATGCCAGGACCTTCTTAGCAAGCCAGCCAGCCAGCGAGGCACAGTTGTAGTTACCCAAGGCACCTTGCACAGCATAGCAGCTTGGCATGACTATTTGTAAGACGCACTCCGCCAGTTTATGTTTTGTTTTTGGTGTTATGTGTGTGTTTTTGCTTTGTTTTGTTTCCTCCTGCTTAAATTGCACATTTCCCCTCTGGAAGCAGCAGCCCGTTTTTTGGGGGTCTGCTTGTGCTTGGAATTTTGCACCCACCAATGAATCCCCCTGTGCCGTCCGGGCTGGGGGGCCCCAGGCAAGGGCCAAGTCGCCATCGCTTCTCGGCCTTTTGGCTAAGATCAAGTGTAGTATCTGTTCTTATCAGTTTAATATCTGATACGTCCCCTATCAGGGGACCATATATTAAATTGATTTTTGGAATCGGGAGATGGAACAGGGGCTTGCTCCGTCCACTCCACGCATCGGCCCGGTATTGCAGTACCTCCGGGAACGGTGCACACCTTTCTCTAACGTTGGTCAAAGTCAGATCTGGATCTCTCCTGTGAGCATTTTGTCTACCCCTGCTGGAGGGAGAGTGCCAGTGTTGATGCAAGTTTTCCCGCCGTTTTACTTCTTTTTTTATCTTTCTCTCTTTCTTTCTTTCTCTCTTTCTTTCTCTCTTTCTCTCTTTCTTTCTCTCTTTCTTTCTTGCTGTCTTTCTTTCTTTTATTCACATGTGGTGATGATGTAGACAGCAGCAGGTTGTTTCCTGGGAGCATGCAGCTAACCAGACAAGTGTGGTGGAACATGTCCCTATGCCAGGACCTTCTTAGCAAGCCAGCCAGCCAGCGAGGCACAGTTGTAGTTACCCAAGGCACCTTGCACAGCATAGCAGCTTGGCATGACTATTTGTAAGACGCACTCCGCCAGTTTATGTTTTGTTTTTGGTGTTATGTGTGTGTTTTTGCTTTGTTTTGTTTACTCCTGCTTAAATTGCACATTTCCCCTCTGGAAGCAGCAGCCCGTTTTTTGGGGGTCTGCTTGTGCTTGGAATTTTGCACCCACCTTTGAATCCCCCTGTGCCGTCCGGGCTGGGGGGCCCCGGGCAAGGGCCAAGTCGCCATCGCTTCTCGGCCTTTTGGCTAAGATCAAGTGTAGTATCTGTTCTTATCAGTTTAATATCTGATACGTCCCCTATCAGGGGACCATATATTAAATTGATTTTTGGAATCGGGAGATGGAACAGGGGCTTGCTCCGTCCACTCCACGCATCGGCCCGGTATTGCAGTTTTTCCGGGAACGGTGCACACCTTTCTCTAACGTTGGTCAAAGTCAGATCTGGATCTCTCCTGTGAGCATTTTGTCTACCCCTGTTGGAGGGAGAGTGCCAGTGTTGATGCAAGTTTTCCCGCCGTTTTACTTCTTTTTTTTTCTTTCTCTCTTTCTTTCTTTCTCTTTCTTTCTCTCTTTCTTTCTTGCTGTCTTTCTTTCTTTTATTCACATGTGGTGATGATGTAGACAGCAGCAGTTTGTTTCCTGGGAGCATGCAGCTAACCAGACAAGTGTGGTGGAACATGTCCCTATGCCAGGTCCTTCTTAGCCAGCCATATACTCTGGCTTCTCTTCAGTTCGAATAAATCTTTCTAAGACTAAGGCTTAGAGGGTAGTGGCATTGCCCGCTCCCTCCGAGGGTCTGTGAGAGGTTTGTTCGGGTGAGGAGGAACAGAATTTTTTTTATTTTTGACTGGCTTTCTTCAGCTCGGCAACTTTTTGGAAGACTAATGCTCAGTCTGGTTTTGGCTTGCCCAATCCAGGCCGAGGGTCTTTCAAGATTTTGTTGACTGTTGAGAGCAGTTTTTTCTTTTTCAGGCGGTTCCCGTTTTTTTCTTTTTCAGGCGGTTCCGGCTTTTCCAGACGTTCCTGGAGTTAGAGAGAAGGAGGACCTACCATCCAGACGACCTTTGAGGACCCTTTGATGACCTAGACGACCTCATCCCCAGCCCTTGATTGTAATCGAGATCCAGACCGAGAGAGCAGCAGGCGCCCAGCAGAGGGCGCCATCTGGGAGGAGCAGAGGGCGGCCCCGGACCCCGAGGAGGCGTCACAGCCACGATTCTTCCTACGTGGTCTCGGTGCCAAGCAGCGCCCCCTACTCCGCCAGGGAAGGACACCGTTCACCTGGGGAGGGGGTCCCTCTTGCGAGGCGACCATCTCCTCAGGGACTAAAGTAATAGTTCCTTCAACTGCCCAGATTTGCTGCTTACGTTGTCTCTTTTCCGTAGAGAGAGACAACCCGGACGTCCAGAGGCTTCTCCCACCCCAATCGGAGGAGCCAGCTGAAGGATGGCGTTCCGGCCAACCCAGGAAACCAGGAGGCACAATGCGGTGCGCTTCACAAGAAACAAGCAAGATGAAACGGAACCAGGACTGACGAGACTGGAGTTCAGCCGGACCATTCTTCAGAGGGGTATGGGTTTTTCCCCTTCTGACTTGAATTGTTTGGTGAAATTGCCAGGGCTTAAGGAAGTGTTTGAGGTCAGTTTTAGGAACCCCCAAAAGTTACAAGAAATGTGGTCCTTTTGGGGGGAGAATAAATATCTCGCTCCATACAAAGAATTTTGTGTGGATGCACTGACAGACAGAGAAATGAAAGTTGTTACTGTCCAATTTTTCAATGAGGCTGTTAGCGACTATGATATTACAACATGGCTTAACCGCTATGGGAGGGTGTCATCAGAAGGGAGGAAAATTACAGATGAAGATGGGATTTGGACAGGAGCCAGAAAGTGGCTGGTACGCCTTAATGTTGATCCATCGGGCATTGGAGGCGTCCGCCACATTCCAAACTCCATAGTGTTAGGGCCCAACAGAGGGCTGGTATTCTATAATGGGATGCCAAAACTCTGCAGGAAATGTGGGGAATTAGGACACCTGACGGCCGCGTGTACTGTAGTCAAGTGCAGGAACTGCGGCGCCCCCCACGAGACCAGCCACTGCAGAGAAGAGAGGCAGTGCAATTTGTGTGGAAAGAAGGGGCACCTGTTTAAGGACTGCCCCTCTTCCTATGCCAACATGGCCAGAGCCAGCAAGGCAAACATGAACAAGCCAAGGCCTGAGCAGGAAGAGGGAGCAAATAACAAAGATCAGTCCACATCACCACCAACAGTATCCAAGACCCAGACTCGAAGGGAGGTAAGGGGGTCCCGGACGTTGTGCAGCTCACCCGAGTGCAGGGGCTCACGCAAACTATCAAGAACATCCAGGCCCTGGACAGGAAGGTATGTTACATGAATCGTTTCTATTTTGCCACCTGTCTCAGGGCCTTGGGCCTCTGCACTATTGATAACACCGTGCCGTACTCCTGGGACCCCCCATTGTATTATAGAACCTTATGGGACACTATATATAAATTGGGCTCAGATAAAGCAAAATTGGCCTCCTGGGAATACAAGGCTGTAACTAAATATCTTGCCGGTTCCCAGGAAATTGAAAAAGTAGCTACTTTCTCCCTCACCCAAAGCCAAAAAATCTGGGAGAATGTGTCTCACAGCTGCCTCAGTAATGTCCAGAAGGATATAGCATGGAACACCGTCCACAGTGCACTCCCCACTCGAGCGTTCATGTTCAGGAGGGGACTAGCCCAAGTAGAAACATGCCCCTATGCAAAGTGCCGCAAGAGAGAAACACCAGCCCATATCTTCTGGGAGTGTGATGTGGCTGGCAGTGTCTGGCTCTCTGTCTCTGTCTTCCTAAACAGGTTTGCTGACACGGCCAAGATGACCGCTGAGACTGTGCTCTATGGGCCTGCGGGAGGAATCGATACCAGCACAGCTAAGTGCGTTTGGCGTGTTATCAATGTTGTCAAGCAGATCCTGTGGGAAGGCCGTAACGTCTGTGTCTATCACAAGCAGGAGCTAGACACTATCACCACGACCAGAAGGGCACAAACTCTTATCAAGGACTTTGTAATTCTGGACATCCGGACCCTCGGGAAGGACAAGGCCTGTGCGGAGTGGAGGATCGCCGGACTTCAGGACGTGAAGATGGAATAAAGGAAAAAACTGGAACCGCTAGCTCCTAGGAGCGGGACTACGGGGCACCGCTAAGCCTTTTATTTATTTTGTCATGCCAGCATTCCGCCCTTTTTAGCTGGCATGACCGTTTTTTCAACGGTGCCCTGGTTTTATGTAGTCTTTTTGTTTCAGTTTTATGGACTTTTATTTGATTTACGTTGAATGTTTTATTTGATTTTGTTTTGTTTTGTTTTATGTATCTTAAGATTTTTAATGTAAACTATTAAAAGTTACATTTTAAGTGTTTTAAAATTTTAGAATTTTAACTCACTGTTCTATACACTGTCCCTTTTCCCCTGTCCCTGTTTTAGATCTAGTTTTATGTTCACTTTTGAACTTTTTTAGAGAGCACTCCCCGGCCCTCACAAACACTGGTTTTTTATAGATGGTTCTTTTTTTCCAGTCACTTTTAAAGCAGCACAGGTTTTTTTCATGTTGATTTTAATCTGTGTCTGTTTTAACCATGTACAAAGCACAATTGTCTTGGTGTTTTTAAATGTATTTTAAATGCTTTTAAAACAAAATGTATGTCTGTATGCATGAATGTCATCTTTAAAAGAAATGTAAAATGAATGAAAAAAACGAATGGGTGTAAATGTAAAAAATGTAAAATCTCTTTCTCTCTTTCTTTCTCTCTTTCTCGTATCTGTTCTTATCAGTTTAATATCTGATACGTCCCCTATCAGGGGACCATATATTAAATTGATTTTTGGAATCGGGAGATGGAACAGGGGCTTGCTCTGTCCACTCCACGCATCGGCCCGGTATTGCAGTACCTCCGGGAACGGTGCACACCTTTCTCTAACGTTGGTCAAAGTCAGATCTGGATCTCTCCTGTGAGCATTTTGTCTACCCCTGCTGGAGGGAGAGTGCCAGTGTTGATGCAAGTTTTCCCGCCGTTTTACTTCTTTTTTTTTTCTTTCTCTCTTTCTTTCTTTCTCTCTTTCTTTCTCTCTTTCTCTCTTTCTTTCTTTCTTTCTCTCTTTCTCTCTTTCTTTCTCTCTTTCTTTCTTGCTGTCTTTCTTTCTTTTATTCACATGTGGTGATGATGTAGACAGCAGCAGGTTGTTTCCTGGGAGCATGCAGCTAACCAGACAAGTGTGGTGGAACATGTCCCTATGCCAGGACCTTCTTAGCAAGCCAGCCAGCCAGCGAGGCACAGTTGTAGTTACCCAAGGCACCTTGCACAGCATAGCAGCTTGGCATGACTATTTGTAAGACGCACTCCGCCAGTTTATGTTTTGTTTTTGGTGTTATGTGTGTGTTTTTGCTTTGTTTTGTTTCCTCCTGCTTAAATTGTACATTTCCCCTCTGGAAGCAGCAGCCCGTTTTTTGGGGGTCTGCTTGTGCTTGGAATTTTGCACCCACCTTTGAATCCCCCTGTGCCGTCCGGGCTGGGGGGCCCCGGGCAAGGGCCAAGTCGCCATCGCTTCTCGGCCTTTTGGCTAAGATCAAGTGTAGTATCTGTTCTTATCAGTTTAATATCTGATACGTCCCCTATCAGGGGACCATATATTAAATTGATTTTTGGAATCGGGAGATGGAACAGGGGCTTGCTCCGTCCACTCCACGCATCGGCCCGGTATTGCAGTACCTCCGGGAACGGTGCACACCTTTCTCTAACGTTGGTCAAAGTCAGATCTGGATCTCTCCTGTGAGCATTTTGTCTACCCCTGCTGGAGGGAGAGTGCCAGTGTTGATGCAAGTTTTCCCGCCGTTTTACTTCTTTTTTTTTTCTTTCTCTCTTTCTTTCTTTCTCTTTCTTTCTCTCTTTCTTTCTTGCTGTCTTTCTTTCTTTTATTCACATGTGGTGATGATGTAGACAGCAGCAGTTTGTTTCCTGGGAGCATGCAGCTAACCAGACAAGTGTGGTGGAACATGTCCCTATGCCAGGTCCTTCTTAGCCAGCCATATACTCTGGCTTCTCTTCAGTTCGAATAAATCTTTCTAAGACTAAGGTTTAGAGGGTAGTGGCATTGCCCGCTCCCTCCGAGGGTCTGTGAGAGGTTTGTTCGGGTGAGGAGGAACAGAATTTTTTTTATTTCTGACTGGCTTTCTTCAGCTCGGCAACTTTTTGGAAGACTAATGCTCAGTCTGGTTTTGGCTTGCCCAATCCAGGCCGAGGGTCTTTCAAGATTTTGTTGACTGTTGAGAGCAGTTTTTTCTTTTTCAGGCGGTTCCCGTTTTTTTCTTTTTCAGGCGGTTCCGGCTTTTCCAGACGTTCCTGGAGTTAGAGAGAAGGAGGACCTACCATCCAGACGACCTTTGAGGACCCTTTGATGACCTAGACGACCTCATCCCCAGCCCTTGATTGTAATCGAGATCCAGACCGAGAGAGCAGCAGGTGCCCAGCAGAGGGCGCCATCTGGGAGGAGCAGAGGGCGGCCCCGGACCCCGAGGAGGCGTCACAGCCACGATTCTTCCTATGTGGTCTCGGTGCCAAGCAGCGCCCCCTACTCCGCCAGGGAAGGACACCGTTCACCTGGGGAGGGGGTCCCTCTTGCGAGGCGACCATCTCCTCAGGGACTAAAGTAATAGTTCCTTCAACTGCCCAGATTTGCTGCTTACGTTGTCTCTTTTCCGTAGAGAGAGACAACCCGGATGTCCAGAGGCTTCTCCCACCCCAATCGGAGGAGCCAGCTGAAGGATGGCGTTCCGGCCAACCCAGGAAACCAGGAGGCACAATGCGGTGCGCTTCACAAGAAACAAGCAAGATGAAACGGAACCAGGACTGACGAGACTGGAGTTCAGCCTGACCATTCTTCAGAGGGGTATGGGTTTTTCCCCTTCTGACTTGAATTGTTTGGTGAAATTGCCAGGGCTTAAGGAAGTGTTTGAGGTCAGTTTTAGGAACCCCCAAAAGTTACAAGAAATGTGGTCCTTTTGGGGGGAGAATAAATATCTCGCTCCATACAAAGAATTTTGTGTGGATGCACTGACAGACAGAGAAATGAAAGTTGTTACTGTCCAATTTTTCAATGAGGCTGTTAGCGACTATGATATTACAACATGGCT
The DNA here is from genome assembly GCF_902713425.1 of Acipenser ruthenus. Lineage (NCBI taxonomy): Eukaryota > Metazoa > Chordata > Actinopteri > Acipenseriformes > Acipenseridae > Acipenser > Acipenser ruthenus. The sequence goes on along the minus strand of NC_081198.1, from coordinate 22,504,591 downwards.
TAACCGCTATGGGAGGGTGTCATCAGAAGGGAGGAAAATTACAGATGAAGATGGGGTTTGGACAGGAGCCAGAAAGTGGCTGGTACGCCTTAATGTTGATCCATCGGGCATTGGAGGCGTCCGCCACATTCCAAACTCCATAGTGTTAGGGCCCAACAGAGGGCTGGTATTCTATAATGGGATGCCAAAACTCTGCAGGAAATGTGGGGAATTAGGACACCTGGCGGCCGCGTGTACTGTAGTCAAGTGCAGGAACTGCGGCGCCCCCCACGAGACCAGCCACTGCAGAGAAGAGAGGCAGTGCAATTTGTGTGGAAAGAAGGGGCACCTGTTTAAGGACTGCCCCTCTTCCTATGCCAACATGGCCAGAGCCAGCAAGGCAAACATGAACAAGCCTAGGCCTGAGCAGGAAGAGGGAGCAAGTAACAAAGATCAGTCCACATCACCACCAACAGTATCCAAGACCCAGACTCCAGCACCACCATCATCACCAGCACCCCCTCACCCCCCCGCCCCCGAGACATGTCCCGTTTTACGAGGACCCCTTCCCCCAGCCCAGAGAGAGAGTACAACAGCCACTCCACTAGCTCCTCCAGTAGCTCCTCTGATGCAGAACACGAGTCAGGGAGGGAGCCCGGACCCAGCAGCGGCCCCCCCCTGAGTAGGGCCCTCTCAGCGCCAGCACTCCCCCTCGGCTCTCGTTATGACGCCATAAGGATTGAGTCCGTGGGGGAGGAAAGCAAAAGCGACAGTGAAAGTGAGAGTGAGAAGGAGGGGAAGGGAGTGAAGAACCAGCAGAGGGTGGGGAAAAGAAAGGGTAGAGACGAGGGGGGGAAAGAAAGAAGATCAGGATCAAAGACAGCAAGTTGCAGGTGGCCCCCATAGATCCAAAACCAGCTAATGTCCACACAAAGTCCCCAGTCTTGCCCTCGCAGGCAGAGACGGAGGCGAGTGGGACGGCTACACTGCCACCTAGTGGGCAGGTAGCAGCCAGCCAGGGCATCCCCAGCCAGCCTTCCCAGTCGTTGGCACAAACCCTAGCACACCTCGCAGAAGAGGTGTTCACTAATGCACCGAGGTAGAGGTCGGGGTCAACACCTTCCCTGACCAGCAGTACCTCTGTAGCAATGACCCTCTTCAAGCGAAGGGCCTCCCTTCAAAGCATCCTTGACCCCCTCCCTTGTATGGGCAAAACCAGGGGCCCCCTAGAGGTCCTCCTAGATACAGCACTGGAGGACATGGGAATACCCCTGGACACGGTAAACCAGAAGTCTGCTAACAGCTCCAATTCAACAGACGGTAACAGCCAAAGAATGCTGTCTGTCATAACCCCCCCCCAGGACAAAGCTGACCCACACGTTCCGAGGGGCCCTGAGCAAGTTCCACCAGACTTACCTTGTGGGGAGTTGAATAGCCCCAACAACTCCACGTACTGTGCATATAAAGACGGTGCCTTCTTGGACGAGGCAGCAGTGAGTACCTTCTCAGGGGTGATGGGAGTTGCAAATAAGCCCAAGCCCCCTCGAAGCAAGCGTAGAGCTAAGAGTAGGAAGAGTGTCCCGACCTCCCAATCATAGTCGCTATGGGGTGGACGCAGCGACTCCTTTTCTTGTTAGCTACCCTGATGGCCCTGATATGTGTGTCTGTTAATGTCAGGAGCATCAGGGAGACACAAAAAAGATTTGATGTACTAAACTATCTAGCTAACTTGAAAGCAGATCTCATCTTTCTGCAGGAGTGTGGTATTTCGTCGAGCCCTGATTATAGGGACCTGAAGGAGAGTTGGACCCTGGGGGACTCCTTCTGGTCGGGCTCCAACATAGCCAGAGCCGACGGAGTAGGTATCCTGTTTAAAAACCCATTTATTACCTCCAGCAGCAGCAGGGAGGTAGAACCTGGTAGAATTCTGAGCGTGGATGTGACATACAACAACACTCCCCTCAGACTGGTCAATGTCTACGCACCCACTAACCAAAACGAAAGAGTTCAATTTTTTCCACAGCTGCGTCCACTCCTGCTGAGGAACGTACCCGTCATCGTGTCAGGTGACTTCAATTGTGCTCTGAGGGACGTAGACCGGAGCAGGCCACGCAACGACCGCTCTAGTAGAGTTTTGTCCTCCGTAATATCTGATTTCTCCCTGTGTGATGCAGGTAAGGACCTGGTGCCTCCCTTTACCTGGGTGAGCTCATCTGGGACCTCCTTCTCCCGTATAGATCTCGTCCTGCATACCAGCTCCCTTACGAAGACGGCAGTAGACACCCAGGCCGTCTTCTTCTCTGACCATAGGCTCCTGCAGGTAACATTGCAGGTCCCTCAGACCTCCCAGATGGGGTCAGGGGTTTGGAAATTAAACACCTCCTTACTCGATGACCCCTCCATAGCTGCAGCCTATAAGAGCAGGCTTGTTGAGTGGACCACTTTGCGTGACCTATTCAACTCCCCTATAGAGTGGTGGGAGATGGTCAAAATCAGAACTAAGGGTTATTTCATAGCAGCAGGCAAGAGGAAAGCAAAAGAAAGGAGGGCCAAATATAAACACCTGAATGCTGCCCTCCAGCATCTGAGCCTGCTTCAGCTTCGGGGGTTCCCTGTAAGCGACGAGATAGCCCAGACCAAGCTAGATCTTTCAGTGCTTTGTAGGGAGGAACAACGAAAGGTCATGCACAATGCAAAAGTGCAAAAAATGGAGGAAGACGAAAAGTGTACTCGCTTCTTCTTCCAGAAAACGAGGGAGAAGCGGCACTTGATGTCCTCCATGCTCGACAGCAGGGGGAGGATAGTAGAGGATAGTGAGGGAGTGAAAAAAGTGGTAGAGAACTTCTATAGGGACCTATATAACATCAAAGCTACAGATGACACCCTGATAGAGTGGTTCCTGAGCCAGTTGGAGCCTGACTCAGTGCGGGACGACGAGGAGGAGGAGAAGGACCCAGAACTCACGCTGGAGGAGCTCACCCAGGCGGTTAAGACCATGAACACCGGTAAGACGCCAGGTCCAGATGGCATCCCGGGTGAGTATTACCATCTTTTTTGGGACATGCTAAAAGTCCATTTAGCGGAGGTCTACAGAGCGGTCTACAGGGAGAAGCGGTTGGGCCCTTCTATGCGGGAGAGTGTAATTACTCTCCTTCATAAGAAAGGGGAAGTTAAAGATCTACGGAATTGGCACCCAATCAGCCTCCATTGCGTGGATTACAAGATACTAGCCAAAGCTCTGATGCTCCGGCTACAAGTACACCTCCCTTTGGTCATTGGCCCCGACCAGGCTTGTGGCGTCCCAGGGAGGTCCATCACGGATATTTTAATGTTAACAAGGGACATTCTGGCTTATTCTAGAGAACGGAACCATCCCCTCTGCCTGTTCAACCTTGACCAGGAGAAGGCGTTCGATAGGGTAAGCCATGAATATATGTACAAAGTGATGGACCAGATGAAATTCGCTCCTGGACTTAGGGAGTGGGTTAAAACCATATATACAAACATTAGTACCCGAGTCTTGGTGAACAGGCACCTGACTGGTAAAATATCTATCCAGTCAGGGGTCAGACAGGGTTGCCCACTATCCCCACTGCTATATGTCGTGTGCATTGAACCCCTCCTGCAGGCAATTCGTAGGGATACTAATATAACTGGTTTCCAGCTGCCTGGATCCAACAGGGTCCAGGTCAAAACAACAGCATATATGGACGATGTGACACTCATTTGCACCAACACATCGTCGGTACCTCGGATTACTAATATCCTTGAGAAGTACTGCACGGCGACCGGGGCAGTGATTAATAAGTCCAAGAGCGAAGTCTACGTGTCTAAAAATTGGCAGGTAGATAGGGAACTGTCGGACATGTACCCTGTCAAAAAGGACAAAATCAAGATTCTGGGCCTCATTTTCGAGAACAATAGCTCGGGGGCCCAGAGCTGGACGGCGGCCATTAACCAGGTCCGTAAAAAGATTGGCGGATGGAGCACAAGATCCTTAACAATGACGGGTAGAGTATTAATAACCAAGTCTATACTGTTCCCCATCCTCTCTTATGTAGGAAAAATCTTTCCCCCAGACAGGACCACCAAAAAAGTGGTGGACCGCATTATCCACCGCTTTATCTGGGGCAGCAAGATGGAGAGGGTAAAGCGAGCCACCCTGAGTAAAGCCGACAAGAAGGGAGGTAAGGGGGTCCCGGACGTTGTGCAGCTCACCCGAGTGCAGGGGCTCACGCAAACTATCAAGAACATCCAGGCCCTGGACAGGAAGGTATGTTACATGAATCGTTTCTATTTTGCCACCTGTCTCAGGGCCTTGGGCCTCTGCACTATTGATAACACCGTGCCGTACTCCTGGGACCCCCCATTGTATTATAGAACCTTATGGGACACTATATATAAATTGGGCTCAGATAAAGCAAAATTGGCCTCCTGGGAATACAAGGCTGTAACTAAATATCTTGCCGGTTCCCAGGAAATTGAAAAAGTAGCTACTTTCTCCCTCACCCAAAGCCAAAAAATCTGGGAGAATGTGTCTCACAGCTGCCTCAGTAATGTCCAGAAGGATATAGCATGGAACACCGTCCACAGTGCACTCCCCACTCGAGCGTTCATGTTCAGGAGGGGACTAGCCCAAGTAGAAACATGCCCCTATGCAAAGTGCCGCAAGAGAGAAACACCAGCCCATATCTTCTGGGAGTGTGATGTGGCTGGCAGTGTCTGGCTCTCTGTCTCTGTCTTCCTAAACAGGTTTGCTGACACGGCCAAGATGACCGCTGAGACTGTGCTCTATGGGCCTGCGGGAGGAATCGATACCAGCACAGCTAAGTGCGTTTGGCGTGTCATCAATGTTGTCAAGCAGATCCTGTGGGAAGGCCGTAACGTCTGTGTCTATCACAAGCAGGAGCTAGACACTATCACCACGACCAGAAGGGCACAAACTCTTATCAAGGACTTTGTAATTCTGGACATCCGGACCCTCGGGAAGGACAAGGCCTGCGCGGAGTGGAGGATCGCCGGACTTCAGGACGTGAAGATGGAATAAAGGAAAAAACTGGAACCGCTAGCTCCTAGGAGCGGGACTACGGGGCACCGCTAAGCCTTTTATTTATTTTGTCATGCCAGCATTCCGCCCTTTTTAGCTGGCATGACCGTTTTTTCAACGGTGCCCTGGTTTTATGTAGTCTTTTTGTTTCAGTTTTATTGACTTTTATTTGATTTACGTTGAATGTTTTATTTGATTTTGTTTTGTTTTGTTTTATGTATCTTTAAGATTTTTAATGTAAACTATTAAAAGTTACATTTTAAGTGTTTTAAAATTTTAGAATTTTAACTCACTGTTCTATACACTGTCCCTTTTCCCCTGTCCCTGTTTTAGATCTAGTTTTATGTTCACTTTTGAACTTTTTTAGAGAGCACTCCCCGGCCCTCACAAACACTGGTTTTTTATAGATGGTTCTTTTTTTCCAGTCACTTTTAAAGCAGCACAGGTTTTTTTCATGTTGATTTTAATCTGTGTCTGTTTTGACCATGTACAAAGCACAATTGTCTTGGTGTTTTTAAATGTATTTTAAATGCTTTTAAAACAAAATGTATGTCTGTATGCATGAATGTCATCTTTAAAAGAAATGTAAAATGAATGAAAAAAACGAATGGGTGTAAATGTAAAAAATGTAAAATCTCTTTCTCTCTTTCTTTCTCTCTTTCTCGTATCTGTTCTTATCAGTTTAATATCTGATACGTCCCCTATCAGGGGACCATATATTAAATTGATTTTTGGAATCGGGAGATGGAACAGGGGCTTGCTCTGTCCACTCCACGCATCGGCCCGGTATTGCAGTACCTCCGGGAACGGTGCACACCTTTCTCTAACGTTGGTCAAAGTCAGATCTGGATCTCTCCTGTGAGCATTTTGTCTACCCCTGCTGGAGGGAGAGTGCCAGTGTTGATGCAAGTTTTCCCGCCGTTTTACTTCTTTTTTTTTTCTTTCTCTCTTTCTTTCTTTCTCTCTTTCTTTCTCTCTTTCTCTCTTTCTTTCTGTCTTTCTTTCTTGCTGTCTTTCTTTCTTTTATTCACATGTGGTGATGATGTAGACAGCAGCAGGTTGTTTCCTGGGAGCATGCAGCTAACCAGACAAGTGTGGTGGAACATGTCCCTATGCCAGGACCTTCTTAGCAAGCCAGCCAGCCAGCTAGGCACAGTTGTAGTTACCCAAGGCACCTTGCACAGCATAGCAGCTTGGCATGACTATTTGTAAGACGCACTCCGCCAGTTTATGTTTTGTTTTTGGTGTTATGTGTGTGTTTTTGCTTTGTTTTGTTTCCTCCTGCTTAAATTGCACATTTCCCCTCTGGAAGCAGCAGCCCGTTTTTTGGGGGTCTGCTTATGCTTGGAATTTTGCACCCACCTTTGAATCCCCCTGTGCCGTCCGGGCTGGGGGGCCCCGGGCAAGGGCCAAGTCGCCATCGCTTCTCGGCCTTTTGGCTAAGATCAAGTGTAGTATCTGTTCTTATCAGTTTAATATCTGATACGTCCCCTATCAGGGGACCATATATTAAATTGATTTTTGGAATCGGGAGATGGAACAGGGGCTTGCTCCGTCCACTCCACGCATCGGCCCGGTATTGCAGTACCTCCGGGAACGGTGCACACCTTTCTCTAACGTTGGTCAAAGTCAGATCTGGATCTCTCCTGTGAGCATTTTGTCTACCCCTGCTGGAGGGAGAGTGCCAGTGTTGATGCAAGTTTTACCGCCGTTTTACTTCTTTTTTTTTCTTTCTCTCTTTCTTTCTTTCTCTTTCTTTCTCTCTTTCTTTCTTGCTGTCTTTCTTTCTTTTATTCACATGTGGTGATGATGTAGACAGCAGCAGTTTGTTTCCTGGGAGCATGCAGCTAACCAGACAAGTGTGATGGAACATGTCCCTATGCCAGGTCCTTCTTAGCCAGCCATATACTCTGGCTTCTCTTCAGTTCGAATAAATCTTTCTAAGACTAAGGCTTAGAGGGTAGTGGCATTGCCCGCTCCCTCCGAGGGTCTGTGAGAGGTTTGTTCGGGTGAGGAGGAACAGAATTTTTTTTTATTTTTGACTGGCTTTCTTCAGCTCGGCAACTTTTTGGAAGACTAATGCTCAGTCTGGTTTTGGCTTGCCCAATCCAGGCCGAGGGTCTTTCAAGATTTTGTTGACTGTTGAGAGCAGTTTTTTCTTTTTCAGGCGGTTCCCGTTTTTTTCTTTTTCAGGCGGTTCCGGCTTTTCCAGACGTTCCTGGAGTTAGAGAGAAGGAGGACCTACCATCCAGACGACCTTTGAGGACCCTTTGATGACCTAGACGACCTCATCCCCAGCCCTTGATTGTAATCGAGATCCAGACCGAGAGAGCAGCAGGCGCCCAGCAGAGGGCGCCATCTGGGAGGAGCAGAGGGCGGCCCCGGACCCTGAGGAGGCGTCACAGCCACGATTCTTCCTACGTGGTCTCGGTGCCAAGCAGCGCCCCCTACTCCGCCAGGGAAGGACACCGTTCACCTGGGGAGGGGGTCCCTCTTGCGAGGCGACCATCTCCTCAGGGACTAAAGTAATAGTTCCTTCAACTGCCCAGATTTGCTGCTTACGTTGTCTCTTTTCCGTAGAGAGAGACAACCCGGATGTCCAGAGGCTTCTCCCACCCCAATCGGAGGAGCCAGCTGAAGGATGGCGTTCCGGCCAACCCAGGAAACCAGGAGGCACAATGCGGTGCGCTTCACAAGAAACAAGCAAGATGAAACGGAACCAGGACTGACGAGACTGGAGTTCAGCCGGACCATTCTTCAGAGGGGTATGGGTTTTTCCCCTTCTGACTTGAATTGTTTGGTGAAATTGCCAGGGCTTAAGGAAGTGTTTGAGGTCAGTTTTAGGAACCCCCAAAAGTTACAAGAAATGTGGTCCTTTTGGGGGGAGAATAAATATCTCGCTCCATACAAAGAATTTTGTGTGGATGCACTGACAGACAGAGAAATGAAAGTTGTTACTGTCCAATTTTTCAATGAGGCTGTTAGCGACTATGATATTACAACATGGCTTAACCGCTATGGGAGGGTGTCATCAGAAGGGAGGAAAATTACAGATGAAGATGGGGTTTGGACAGGAGCCAGAAAGTGGCTGGTACGCCTTAATGTTGATCCATCGGGCATTGGAGGCGTCCGCCACATTCCAAACTCCATAGTGTTAGGGCCCAACAGAGGGCTGGTATTCTATAATGGGATGCCAAAACTCTGCAGGAAATGTGGGGAATTAGGACACCTGGCGGCCGCGTGTACTGTAGTCAAGTGCAGGAACTGCGGCGCCCCCCACGAGACCAGCCACTGCAGAGAAGAGAGGCAGTGCAATTTGTGTGGAAAGAAGGGGCACCTGTTTAAGGACTGCCCCTCTTCCTATGCCAACATGGCCAGAGCCAGCAAGGCAAACATGAACAAGCCTAGGCCTGAGCAGGAAGAGGGAGCAAGTAACAAAGATCAGTCCACATCACCACCAACAGTATCCAAGACCCAGACTCCAGCACCACCATCATCACCAGCACCCCCTCACCCCCCCGCCCCCGAGACATGTCCCGTTTTACGAGGACCCCTTCCCCCAGCCCAGAGAGAGAGTACAACAGCCACTCCACTAGCTCCTCCAGTAGCTCCTCTGATGCAGAACACGAGTCAGGGAGGGAGCCCGGACCCAGCAGCGGCCCCCCCCTGAGTAGGGCCCTCTCAGCGCCAGCACTCCCCCTCGGCTCTCGTTATGACGCCATAAGGATTGAGTCCGTGGGGGAGGAAAGCAAAAGCGACAGTGAAAGTGAGAGTGAGAAGGAGGGGAAGGGAGTGAAGAACCAGCAGAGGGTGGGGAAAAGAAAGGGTAGAGACGAGGGGGGGAAAAGAAAGAAGTCCCCTCAGACTGGTCAATGTCTACGCACCCACTAACCAAAACGAAAGAGTTCAATTTTTTCCACAGCTGCGTCCACTCCTGCTGAGGAATGTACCCGTCATCGTGTCAGGTGACTTCAATTGTGCTCTGAGGGACGTAGACCGGAGCAGGCCACGCAACGACCGCTCTAGTAGAGTTTTGTCCTCCGTAATATCTGATTTCTCCCTGTGTGATGCAGGTAAGGACCTGGTGCCTCCCTTTACCTGGGTGAGCTCATCTGGGACCTCCTTCTCCCGTATAGATCTCGTCCTGCATACCAGCTCCCTTACGAAGACGGCAGTAGACACCCAGGCCGTCTTCTTCTCTGGTAACATTGCAGGTCCCTCAGACCTCCCAGATGGGGTCAGGGGTTTGGAAATTAAACACCTCCTTACTCGATGACCCCTCCATAGCTGCAGCCTATAAGAGCAGGCTTGTTGAGTGGACCACTTTGCGTGACCTATTCAACTCCCCTATAGAGTGGTGGGAGATGGTCAAAATCAGAACTAAGGGTTATTTCATAGCAGCAGGCAAGAGGAAAGCAAAAGAAAGGAGGGCCAAATATAAACACCTGAATGCTGCCCTCCAGCATCTGAGCCTGCTTCAGCTTCGGGGGTTCCCTGTAAGCGACGAGATAGCCCAGACCAAGCTAGATCTTTCAGTGCTTTGTAGGGAGGAACAACGAAAGGTCATGCACAATGCAAAAGTGCAAAAAATGGAGGAAGACGAAAAGTGTACTCGCTTCTTCTTCCAGAAAACGAGGGAGAAGCGGCACTTGATGTCCTCCATGCTCGACAGCAGGGGGAGGATAGTAGAGGATAGTGAGGGAGTGAAAAAAGTGGTAGAGAACTTCTATAGGGACCTATATAACATCAAAGCTACAGATGACACCCTGATAGAGTGGTTCCTGAGCCAGTTGGAGCCTGACTCAGTGCGGGATGACGAGGAGGAGGAGAAGGACCCAGAACTCACGCTGGAGGAGCTCACCCAGGCGGTTAAGACCATGAACACCGGTAAGACGCCAGGTCCAGATGGCATCCCGGGTGAGTATTACCATCTTTTTTGGGACATGCTAAAAGTCCATTTAGCGGAGGTCTACAGAGCGGTCTACAGGGAGAAGCGGTTGGGCCCTTCTATGCGGGAGAGTGTAATTACTCTCCTTCATAAGAAAGGGGAAGTTAAAGATCTACGGAATTGGCACCCAATCAGCCTCCTTTGCGTGGATTACAAGATACTAGCCAAAGCTCTGATGCTCCGGCTACAAGTACACCTCCCTTTGGTCATTGGCCCCGACCAGGCTTGTGGCGTCCCAGGGAGGTCCATCACGGATATTTTAATGTTAACAAGGGACATTCTGGCTTATTCTAGAGAACGGAACCATCCCCTCTGCCTGTTCAACCTTGACCAGGAGAAGGCGTTCGATAGGGTAAGCCATGAATATATGTACAAAGTGATGGACCAGATGAAATTCGCTCCTGGACTTAGGGAGTGGGTTAAAACCATATATACAAACATTAGTACCCGAGTCTTGGTGAACAGGCACCTGACTGGTAAAATATCTATCCAGTCAGGGGTCAGACAGGGTTGCCCACTATCCCCACTGCTATATGTCGTGTGCATTGAACCCCTCCTGCAGGCAATTCGTAGGGATACCAATATAACTGGTTTCCAGCTGCCTGGATCCAACGTGGTCCAGGTCAAAACAACAGCATATATGGACGATGTGTCACTCATTTGCACCAACACATCGTCGGTACCTCGGATTAGTAATATCCTTGAGAAGTACTGCACGGCGACCGGGGCAGTGATTAATAAGTCCAAGAGCGAAGTCTACGTGTCTAAAAATTGGCAGGTAGATAGGGAACTGTCGGACATGTACCCTGTCAAAAAGGACAAAATCAAGATTCTGGGCCTCATTTTCGAGAACAATAGCTCGGGGGCCCAGAGCTGGACGGCGGCCATTAACCAGGTCCGTAAAAAGATTGGCGGATGGAGCACAAGATCCTTAACAATGACGGGTAGAGTATTAATAACCAAGTCTATACTGTTCCCCATCCTCTCTTATGTAGGAAAAATCTTTCCCCCAGACAGGACCACCAAAAAAGTGGTGGACCGCATTATCCACCGCTTTATCTGGGGCAGCAAGATGGAGAGGGTAAAGCGAGCCACCCTGAGTAAAGCCGACAAGAAGGGAGGTAAGGGGGTCCCGGACGTTGTGCAGCTCACCCGAGTGCAGGGGCTCACGCAAACTATCAAGAACATCCAGGCCCTGGACAGGAAGGTATGTTACATGAATCGTTTCTATTTTGCCACCTGTCTCAGGGCCTTGGGCCTCTGCACTATTGATAACACCGTGCCGTACTCCTGGGACCCCCCATTGTATTATAGAACCTTAAGGGACACTATATATAAATTGGGCTTAGATAAAGCAAAATTGGCCTCCTGGGAATACAAGGCTGTAACTAAATATCTTGCCGGTTCCCAGGAAATTGAAAAAGTAGCTACTTTCTCCCTCACCCAAAGCCAAAAAATCTGGGAGAATGTGTCTCACAGCTGCCTCAGTAATGTCCAGAAGGATATAGCATGGAACACCGTCCACAGTGCACTCCCCACTCGAGCGTTCATGTTCAGGAGGGGACTAGCCCAAGTAGAAATATGCCCCTATGCAAAGTGCCGCAAGAGAGAAACACCAGCCCATATCTTCTGGGAGTGTGATGTGGCTGGCAGTGTCTGGCTCTCTGTCTCTGTCTTCCTAAACAGGTTTGCTGACACGGCCAAGATGACCGCTGAGACTGTGCTCTATGGGCCTGCGGGAGGAATCGATACCAGCACAGCTAAGTGCGTTTGGCGTGTCATCAATGTTGTCAAGCAGATCCTGTGGGAAGGCCGTAACGTCTGTGTCTATCACAAGCAGGAGCTAGACACTATCACCACGACCAGAAGGGCACAAACTCTTATCAAGGACTTTGTAATTCTGGACATCCGGACCCTCGGGAAGGACAAGGCCTGCGCGGAGTGGAGTATCGCCGGACTTCAGGACGTGAAGATGGAATAAAGGAAAAAACTGGAACCGCTAGCTCCTAGGAGCGGGACTACGGGGCACCGCTAAGCCTTTTATTTATTTTGTCATGCCAGCATTCCGCCCTTTTTAGCTGGCATGACCGTTTTTTCAACGGTGCCCTGGTTTTATGTAGTCTTTTTGTTTCAGTTTTATGGACTTTTATTTGATTTACGTTGAATGTTTTATTTGATTTTGTTTTGTTTTGTTTTATGTATCTTAAGATTTTTAATGTAAACTATTAAAAGTTACATTTTAAGTGTTTTAAAATTTTAGAATTTTAACTCACTGTTCTATACACTGTCCCTTTTCCCCTGTCCCTGTTTTAGATCTAGTTTTATGTTCACTTTTGAACTTTTTTAGAGAGCACTCCCCGGCCCTCACAAACACTGGTTTTTTATAGATGGTTCTTTTTTTCCAGTCACTTTTAAAGCAGCACAGGTTTTTTTCATGTTGATTTTAATCTGTGTCTGTTTTAACCATGTACAAAGCACAATTGTCTTAGTGTTTTTAAATGTATTTTAAATGCTTTTAAAACAAAATGTATGTCTGTATGCATGAATGTCATCTTTAAAAGAAATGTAAAATGAATGAAAAAAACGAATGGGTGTAAATGTAAAAAATGTAAAATCTCAATAAAGGAGTATCTGTTCTTATCAGTTTAATATCTGATACGTCCCCTATCAGGGGACCATATATTAAATTGATTTTTGGAATCGGGAGATGGAACAGGGGCTTGCTACTCCACGCATCGGCCCGGTATTGCAGGCAATACCGGGCCACGTTGGATCCAGGCAGCTGGAAACCAGTTATATTGGTATCCCTACGAATTGCCTCTTTCTTTCTCTCTTTCTCTCTTTCTTTCTCTCTTTCTTTCTTGCTGTCTTTCTTTCTTTTATTCACATGTGGTGATGATGTAGACAGCAGCAGGTTGTTTCCTGGGAGCATGCAGCTAACCAGACAAGTGTGGTGGAACATGTCCCTATGCCAGGACCTTCTTAGCAAGCCAGCCAGCCAGCGAGGCACAGTTGTAGTTACCCAAGGCACCTTGCACAGCATAGCAGCTTGGCATGACTATTTGTAAGACGCACTCCGCCAGTTTATGTTTTGTTTTTGGTGTTATGTGTGTGTTTTTGCTTTGTTTTGTTTTCTCCTGCTTAAATTGCACATTTCCCCTCTGGAAGCAGCAGCCCGTTTTTATGGGGTCTGCTTGTGCTTGAAATTTTGCACCCACCTTTGAATCCCCCTGTGCCGTCCGGGCTGGGGGGCCCCGGGCAAGGGCCAAGTCGCCATCGCTTCTCGGCCTTTTGGCTAAGATCAAGTGTAGTATCTGTTCTTATCAGTTTAATATCTGATACGTCCCCTATCAGGGGACCATATATTAAATTGATTTTTGGAATCGGGAGATGGAACAGGGGCTTGCTCCGTCCACTCCACGCATCGGCCCGGTATTGCAGTACCTCCGGGAATGGTGCACACCTTTCTCTAACGTTGGTCAAAGTCAGATCTGGATCTCTCCTGTGAGCATTTTGTCTACCCCTGCTGGAGGGAGAGTGCCAGTGTTGATGCAAGTTTTCCCGCCGTTTTACTTCTTTTTTTTTCTTTCTCTCTTTCTTTCTTTCTCTCTTTCTTTCTCTCTTTCTCTCTTTCTTTCTCTCTTTCTTTCTTGCTGTCTTTCTTTCTTTTATTCACATGTGGTGATGATGTAGACAGCAGCAGGTTGTTTCCTGGGAGCATGCAGCTAACCAGACAAGTGTGGTGGAACATGTCCCTATGCCAGGACCTTCTTAGCAAGCCAGCCAGCCAGCGAGGCACAGTTGTAGTTACCCAAGGCACCTTGCACAGCATAGCAGCTTGGCATGACTATTTGTAAGACGCACTCCGCCAGTTTATGTTTTGTTTTTGGTGTTATGTGTGTGTTTTTGCTTTGTTTTGTTTTCTCCTGCTTAAATTGCACATTTCCCCTCTGGAAGCAGCAGCCCGTTTTTTGGGGGTCTGCTTGTGCTTGAAATTTTGCACCCACCTTTGAATCCCCCTGTGCCGTCCGGGCTGGGGGGCCCCGGGCAAGGGCCAAGTCGCCATCGCTTCTCGGCCTTTTGGCTAAGATCAAGTGTAGTATCTGTTCTTATCAGTTTAATATCTGATACGTCCCCTATCAGGGGACCATATATTAAATTGATTTTTGGAATCGGGAGATGGAACAGGGGCTTGCTCCGTCCACTCCACGCATCGGCCCGGTATTGCAGTACCTCCGGGAACGGTGCACACCTTTCTCTAACGTTGGTCAAAGTCAGATCTGGATCTCTCCTGTGAGCATTTTGTCTACCCCTGCTGGAGGGAGAGTGCCAGTGTTGATGCAAGTTTTCCCGCCGTTTTACTTCTTTTTTTTTCTTTCTCTCTTTCTTTCTTTCTCTCTTTCTTTCTCTCTTTCTCTCTTTCTTTCTCTCTTTCTTTCTTGCTGTCTTTCTTTCTTTTATTCACATGTGGTGATGATGTAGACAGCAGCAGGTTGTTTCCTGGGAGCATGCAGCTAACCAGACAAGTGTGGTGGAACATGTCCCTATGCCAGGACCTTCTTAGCAAGCCAGCCAGCCAGCGAGGCACAGTTGTAGTTACCCAAAGCACCTTGCACAGCATAGCAGCTTGGCATGACTATTTGTAAGACGCACTCCGCCAGTTTATGTTTTGTTTTTGGTGTTATGTGTGTGTTTTTGCTTTGTTTTGTTTTCTCCTGCTTAAATTGCACATTTCCCCTCTGGAAGCAGCAGCCCGTTTTTTGGGGGTCTGCTTGTGCTTGGAATTTTGCACCCACCTTTGAATCCCCCTGTGCCGTCCGGGCTGGGGGGCCCCGGGCAAGGGCCAAGTCGCCATCGCTTCTCGGCCTTTTGGCTAAGATCAAGTGTAGTATCTGTTCTTATCAGTTTAATATCTGATACGTCCCCTATCAGGGGACCATATATTAAATTGATTTTTGGAATCGGGAGATGGAACAGGGGCTTGCTCCGTCCACTCCACGCATCGGCCCGGTATTGCAGTACCTCCGGGAACGGTGCACACCTTTCTCTAACGTTGGTCAAAGTCAGATCTGGATCTCTCCTGTGAGCATTTTGTCTACCCCTGCTGGAGGGAGAGTGCCAGTGTTGATGCAAGTTTTCCCGCCGTTTTACTTCTTTTTTTTTCTTTCTTTCTTTCTTTCTCTCTTTCTTTCTTTCTCTCTTTCTTTCTCTTTCTTTCTTGCTTTCTTTCTTTCTTTTATTCACATGTGGTGATGATGTAGACAGCAGCAGTTTGTTTCCTGGGAGCATGCAGCTAACCAGACAAGTGTGGTGGAACATGTCCCTATGCCAGGACCTTCTTAGCAAGCCAGCCAGCCAGCGAGGCACAGTTTTAGTTACCAAGGCACCTTGCACAGCATAGCAGCTTGGCATGACTATTTGTAAGACGCACTCCGCCAGTTTATGTTTTGTTTTTGGTGTTATGTGTGTGTTTTTGCTTTGTTTTGTTTTCTCCTGCTTAAATTGCACATTTCCCCTCTGGAAGCAGCAGCCCGTTTTTTTGGGGTCTGCTTGTGCTTGAAATTTTGCACCTACCTTTGAATCCCCCTGTGCCGTCCGGGCTGGGGGGCCCCGGGCAAGGGCCAAGTCGCCATCGCTTCTCGGCCTTTTGGCTAAGATCAAGTGTAGTATCTGTTCTTATCAGTTTAATATCTGATACGTCCCCTATCAGGGGACCATATATTAAATTGATTTTTGGAATCGGGAGATGGAACAGGGGCTTGCTCCGTCCACTCCACGCATCGGCCCGGTATTGCAGTACCTCCGGGAACGGTGCACACCTTTCTCTAACGTTGGTCAAAGTCAGATCTGGATCTCTCCTGTGAGCATTTTGTCTACCCCTGCTGGAGGGAGAGTGCCAGTGTTGATGCAAGTTTTACCGCCGTTTTACTTCTTTTTTTTTCTTTCTCTCTTTCTTTCTTTCTCTTTCTTTCTCTCTTTCTTTCTTGCTGTCTTTCTTTCTTTTATTCACATGTGGTGATGATGTAGACAGCAGCAGTTTGTTTCCTGGGAGCATGCAGCTAACCAGACAAGTGTGATGGAACATGTCCCTATGCCAGGTCCTTCTTAGCCAGCCATATACTCTGGCTTCTCTTCAGTTCGAATAAATCTTTCTAAGACTAAGGCTTAGAGGGTAGTGGCATTGCCCGCTCCCTCCGAGGGTCTGTGAGAGGTTTGTTCGGGTGAGGAGGAACAGAATTTTTTTTATTTTTGACTGGCTTTCTTCAGCTCGGCAACTTTTTGGAAGACTAATGCTCAGTCTGGTTTTGGCTTGCCCAATCCAGGCCGAGGGTCTTTCAAGATTTTGTTGACTGTTGAGAGCAGTTTTTTCTTTTTCAGGCGGTTCCCGTTTTTTTCTTTTTCAGGCGGTTCCGGCTTTTCCAGACGTTCCTGGAGTTAGAGAGAAGGAGGACCTACCATCCAGACGACCTTTGAGGACCCTTTGATGACCTAGACGACCTCATCCCCAGCCCTTGATTGTAATCGAGATCCAGACCGAGAGAGCAGCAGGCGCCCAGCAGAGGGCGCCATCTGGGAGGAGCAGAGGGCGGCCCCGGACCCTGAGGAGGCGTCACAGCCACGATTCTTCCTACGTGGTCTCGGTGCCAAGCAGCGCCCCCTACTCCGCCAGGGAAGGACACCGTTCACCTGGGGAGGGGGTCCCTCTTGCGAGGCGACCATCTCCTCAGGGACTAAAGTAATAGTTCCTTCAACTGCCCAGATTTGCTGCTTACGTTGTCTCTTTTCCGTAGAGAGAGACAACCCGGATGTCCAGAGGCTTCTCCCACCCCAATCGGAGGAGCCAGCTGAAGGATGGCGTTCCGGCCAACCCAGGAAACCAGGAGGCACAATGCGGTGCGCTTCACAAGAAACAAGCAAGATGAAACGGAACCAGGACTGACGAGACTGGAGTTCAGCCGGACCATTCTTCAGAGGGGTATGGGTTTTTCCCCTTCTGACTTGAATTGTTTGGTGAAATTGCCAGGGCTTAAGGAAGTGTTTGAGGTCAGTTTTAGGAACCCCCAAAAGTTACAAGAAATGTGGTCCTTTTGGGGGGAGAATAAATATCTCGCTCCATACAAAGAATTTTGTGTGGATGCACTGACAGACAGAGAAATGAAAGTTGTTACTGTCCAATTTTTCAATGAGGCTGTTAGCGACTATGATATTACAACATGGCTTAACCGCTATGGGAGGGTGTCATCAGAAGGGAGGAAAATTACAGATGAAGATGGGGTTTGGACAGGAGCCAGAAAGTGGCTGGTACGCCTTAATGTTGATCCATCGGGCATTGGAGGCGTCCGCCACATTCCAAACTCCATAGTGTTAGGGCCCAACAGAGGGCTGGTATTCTATAATGGGATGCCAAAACTCTGCAGGAAATGTGGGGAATTAGGACACCTGGCGGCCGCGTGTACTGTAGTCAAGTGCAGGAACTGCGGCGCCCCCCACGAGACCAGCCACTGCAGAGAAGAGAGGCAGTGCAATTTGTGTGGAAAGAAGGGGCACCTGTTTAAGGACTGCCCCTCTTCCTATGCCAACATGGCCAGAGCCAGCAAGGCAAACATGAACAAGCCTAGGCCTGAGCAGGAAGAGGGAGCAAGTAACAAAGATCAGTCCACATCACCACCAACAGTATCCAAGACCCAGACTCCAGCACCACCATCATCACCAGCACCCCCTCACCCCCCCGCCCCCGAGACATGTCCCGTTTTACGAGGACCCCTTCCCCCAGCCCAGAGAGAGAGTACAACAGCCACTCCACTAGCTCCTCCAGTAGCTCCTCTGATGCAGAACACGAGTCAGGGAGGGAGCCCGGACCCAGCAGCGGCCCCCCCCTGAGTAGGGCCCTCTCAGCGCCAGCACTCCCCCTCGGCTCTCGTTATGACGCCATAAGGATTGAGTCCGTGGGGGAGGAAAGCAAAAGCGACAGTGAAAGTGAGAGTGAGAAGGAGGGGAAGGGAGTGAAGAACCAGCAGAGGGTGGGGAAAAGAAAGGGTAGAGACGAGGGGGGGAAAAGAAAGAAGTCCCCTCAGACTGGTCAATGTCTACGCACCCACTAACCAAAACGAAAGAGTTCAATTTTTTCCACAGCTGCGTCCACTCCTGCTGAGGAACGTACCCGTCATCGTGTCAGGTGACTTCAATTGTGCTCTGAGGGACGTAGACCGGAGCAGGCCACGCAACGACCGCTCTAGTAGAGTTTTGTCCTCCGTAATATCTGATTTCTCCCTGTGTGATGCAGGTAAGGACCTGGTGCCTCCCTTTACCTGGGTGAGCTCATCTGGGACCTCCTTCTCCCGTATAGATCTCGTCCTGCATACCAGCTCCCTTACGAAGACGGCAGTAGACACCCAGGCCGTCTTCTTCTCTGGTAACATTGCAGGTCCCTCAGACCTCCCAGATGGGGTCAGGGGTTTGGAAATTAAACACCTCCTTACTCGATGACCCCTCCATAGCTGCAGCCTATAAGAGCAGGCTTGTTGAGTGGACCACTTTGCGTGACCTATTCAACTCCCCTATAGAGTGGTGGGAGATGGTCAAAATGAGAACTAAGGGTTATTTCATAGCAGCAGGCAAGAGGAAAGCAAAAGAAAGGAGGGCCAAATATAAACACCTGAATGCTGCCCTCCAGCATCTGAGCCTGCTTCAGCTTCGGGGGTTCCCTGTAAGCGACGAGATAGCCCAGACCAAGCTAGATCTTTCAGTGCTTTGTAGGGAGGAACAACGAAAGGTCATGCACAATGCAAAAGTGCAAAAAATGGAGGAAGACGAAAAGTGTACTCGCTTCTTCTTCCAGAAAACGAGGGAGAAGCGGCACTTGATGTCCTCCATGCTCGACAGCAGGGGGAGGATAGTAGAGGATAGTGAGGGAGTGAAAAAAGTGGTAGAGAACTTCTATAGGGACCTATATAACATCAAAGCTACAGATGACACCCTGATAGAGTGGTTCCTGAGCCAGTTGGAGCCTGACTCAGTGCGGGACGACGAGGAGGAGGAGAAGGACCCAGAACTCACGCTGGAGGAGCTCACCCAGGCGGTTAAGACCATGAACACCGGTAAGACGCCAGGTCCAGATGGCATCCCGGGTGAGTATTACCATCTTTTTTGGGACATGCTAAAAGTCCATTTAGCGGAGGTCTACAGAGCGGTCTACAGGGAGAAGCGGTTGGGCCCTTCTATGCGGGAGAGTGTAATTACTCTCCTTCATAAGAAAGGGGAAGTTAAAGATCTACGGAATTGGCACCCAATCAGCCTCCTTTGCGTGGATTACAAGATACTAGCCAAAGCTCTGATGCTCCGGCTACAAGTACACCTCCCTTTGGTCATTGGCCCCGACCAGGCTTGTGGCGTCCCAGGGAGGTCCATCACGGATATTTTAATGTTAACAAGGGACATTCTGGCTTATTCTAGAGAACGGAACCATCCCCTCTGCCTGTTCAACCTTGACCAGGAGAAGGCGTTCGATAGGGTAAGCCATGAATATATGTACAAAGTGATGGACCAGATGAAATTCGCTCCTGGACTTAGGGAGTGGGTTAAAACCATATATACAAACATTAGTACCCGAGTCTTGGTGAACAGGCACCTGACTGGTAAAATATCTATCCAGTCAGGGGTCAGACAGGGTTGCCCACTATCCCCACTGCTATATGTCGTGTGCATTGAACCCCTCCTGCAGGCAATTCGTAGGGATACCAATATAACTGGTTTCCAGCTGCCTGGATCCAACGTGGTCCAGGTCAAAACAACAGCATATATGGACGATGTGTCACTCATTTGCACCAACACATCGTCGGTACCTCAGATTAGTAATATCCTTGAGAAGTACTGCACGGCGACCGGGGCAGTGATTAATAAGTCCAAGAGCGAAGTCTACGTGTCTAAAAATTGGCAGGTAGATAGGGAACTGTCGGACATGTACCCTGTCAAAAAGGACAAAATCAAGATTCTGGGCCTCATTTTCGAGAACAATAGCTCGGGGGCCCAGAGCTGGACGGCGGCCATTAACCAGGTCCGTAAAAAGATTGGCGGATGGAGCACAAGATCCTTAACAATGACGGGTAGAGTATTAATAACCAAGTCTATACTGTTCCCCATCCTCTCTTATGTAGGAAAAATCTTTCCCCCAGACAGGACCACCAAAAAAGTGGTGGACCGCATTATCCACCGCTTTATCTGGGGCAGCAAGATGGAGAGGGTAAAGCGAGCCACCCTGAGTAAAGCCGACAAGAAGGGAGGTAAGGGGGTCCCGGACGTTGTGCAGCTCACCCGAGTGCAGGGGCTCACGCAAACTATCAAGAACATCCAGGCCCTGGACAGGAAGGTATGTTACATGAATCGTTTCTATTTTGCCACCTGTCTCAGGGCCTTGGGCCTCTGCACTATTGATAACACCGTGCCGTACTCCTGGGACCCCCCATTGTATTATAGAACCTTAAGGGACACTATATATAAATTGGGCTTAGATAAAGCAAAATTGGCCTCCTGGGAATACAAGGCTGTAACTAAATATCTTGCCGGTTCCCAGGAAATTGAAAAAGTAGCTACTTTCTCCCTCACCCAAAGCCAAAAAATCTGGGAGAATGTGTCTCACAGCTGCCTCAGTAATGTCCAGAAGGATATAGCATGGAACACCGTCCACAGTGCACTCCCCACTCGAGCGTTCATGTTCAGGAGGGGACTAGCCCAAGTAGAAACATGCCCCTATGCAAAGTGCCGCAAGAGAGAAACACCAGCCCATATCTTCTGGGAGTGTGATGTGGCTGGCAGTGTCTGGCTCTCTGTCTCTGTCTTCCTAAACAGGTTTGCTGACACGGCCAAGATGACCGCTGAGACTGTGCTCTATGGGCCTGCGGGAGGAATCGCTACCAGCACAGCTAAGTGCGTTTGGCGTGTCATCAATGTTGTCAAGCAGATCCTGTGGGAAGGCCGTAACGTCTGTGTCTATCACAAGCAGGAGCTAGACACTATCACCACGACCAGAAGGGCACAAACTCTTATCAAGGACTTTGTAATTCTGGACATCCGGACCCTCGGGAAGGACAAGGCCTGCACGGAGTGGAGGATCGCCGGACTTCAGGACGTGAAGATGGAATAAAGGAAAAAACTGGAACCGCTAGCTCCTAGGAGCGGGACTACGGGGCACCGCTAAGCCTTTTATTTATTTTGTCATGCCAGCATTCCGCCCTTTTTAGCTGGCATGACCGTTTTTTCAACGGTGCCCTGGTTTTATGTAGTCTTTTTGTTTCAGTTTTATGGACTTTTATTTGATTTACGTTGAATGTTTTATTTGATTTTGTTTTGTTTTGTTTTATGTATCTTAAGATTTTTAATGTAAACTATTAAAAGTTACATTTTAAGTGTTTTAAAATTTTAGAATTTTAACTCACTGTTCTATACACTGTCCCTTTTCCCCTGTCCCTGTTTTAGATCTAGTTTTATGTTCACTTTTGAACTTTTTTAGAGAGCACTCCCCGGCCCTCACAAACACTGGTTTTTTATAGATGGTTCTTTTTTTCCAGTCACTTTTAAAGCAGCACAGGTTTTTTTCATGTTGATTTTAATCTGTGTCTGTTTTAACCATGTACAAAGCACAATTGTCTTGGTGTTTTTAAATGTATTTTAAATGCTTTTAAAACAAAATGTATGTCTGTATGCATGAATGTCATCTTTAAAAGAAATGTAAAATGAATGAAAAAAACGAATGGGTGTAAATGTAAAAAATGTAAAATCTCAATAAAGGAGTATCTGTTCTTATCAGTTTAATATCTGATACGTCCCCTATCAGGGGACCATATATTAAATTGATTTTTGGAATCGGGAGATGGAACAGGGGCTTGCTACTCCACGCATCGGCCCGGTATTGCAGGCAATACCGGGCCACGTTGGATCCAGGCAGCTGGAAACCAGTTATATTGGTATCCCTACGAATTGCCTCTTTCTTTCTCTCTTTCTCTCTTTCTTTCTTGCTGTCTTTCTTTCTTTTATTCACATGTGGTGATGATGTAGACAGCAGCAGGTTGTTTCCTGGGAGCATGCAGCTAACCAGACAAGTGTGGTGGAACATGTCCCTATGCCAGGACCTTCTTAGCAAGCCAGCCAGCCAGCGAGGCACAGTTGTAGTTACCCAAGGCACCTTGCACAGCATAGCAGCTTGGCATGACTATTTGTAAGACGCACTCCGCCAGTTTATGTTTTGTTTTTGGTGTTATGTGTGTGTTTTTGCTTTGTTTTGTTTTCTCCTGCTTAAATTGCACATTTCCCCTCTGGAAGCAGCAGCCCGTTTTTTGGGGGTCTGCTTGTGCTTGAAATTTTGCACCCACCTTTGAATCCCCCTGTGCCGTCCGGGCTGGGGGGCCCCGGGCAAGGGCCAAGTCGCCATCGCTTCTCGGCCTTTTGGCTAAGATCAAGTGTAGTATCTGTTCTTATCAGTTTAATATCTGATACGTCCCCTATCAGGGGACCATATATTAAATTGATTTTTGGAATCGGGAGATGGAACAGGGGCTTGCTCCGTCCACTCCACGCATCGGCCCGGTATTGCAGTACCTCCGGGAACGGTGCACACCTTTCTCTAACGTTGGTCAAAGTCAGATCTGGATCTCTCCTGTGAGCATTTTGTCTACCCCTGCTGGAGGGAGAGTGCCAGTGTTGATGCAAGTTTTCCCGCCGTTTTACTTCTTTTTTTTTCTTTCTCTCTTTCTTTCTTTCTCTCTTTCTTTCTCTCTTTCTCTCTTTCTTTCTCTCTTTCTTTCTTGCTGTCTTTCTTTCTTTTATTCACATGTGGTGATGATGTAGACAGCAGCAGGTTGTTTCCTGGGAGCATGCAGCTAACCAGACAAGTGTGGTGGAACATGTCCCTATGCCAGGACCTTCTTAGCAAGCCAGCCAGCCAGCGAGGCACAGTTTTAGTTACCAAGGCACCTTGCACAGCATAGCAGCTTGGCATGACTATTTGTAAGACGCACTCCGCCAGTTTATGTTTTGTTTTTGGTGTTATGTGTGTGTTTTTGCTTTGTTTTGTTTTCTCCTGCTTAAATTGCACATTTCCCCTCTGGAAGCAGCAGCCCGTTTTTTTGGGGTCTGCTTGTGCTTGAAATTTTGCACCTACCTTTGAATCCCCCTGTGCCGTCCGGGCTGGGGGGCCCCGGGCAAGGGCCAAGTCGCCATCGCTTCTCGGCCTTTTGGCTAAGATCAAGTGTAGTATCTGTTCTTATCAGTTTAATATCTGATACGTCCCCTATCAGGGGACCATATATTAAATTGATTTTTGGAATCGGGAGATGGAACAGGGGCTTGCTCCGTCCACTCCACGCATCGGCCCGGTATTGCAGTACCTCCGGGAACAGTGCACACCTTTCTCTAACGTTGGTCAAAGTCAGATCTGGATCTCTCCTGTGAGCATTTTGTCTACCCCTGCTGGAGGGAGAGTGCCAGTGTTGATGCAAGTTTTCCCGCCGTTTTACTTCTTTTTTTTCTTTCTCTCTTTCTTTCTTTCTCTTTCTTTCTCTCTTTCTTTCTTTCTCTCTTTCTTTCTTGCTGTCTTTCTTTCTTTTATTCACATGTGGTGATGATGTAGACAGCAGCAGGTTGTTTCCTGGGAGCATGCAGCTAACCAGACAAGTGTGGTGGAACATGTCCCTATGCCAGGACCTTCTTAGCAAGCCAGCCAGCCAGCGAGGCACAGTTGTAGTTACCCAAGGCACCTTGCACAGCATAGCAGCTTGGCATGACTATTTGTAAGACGCACTCCGCCAGTTTATGTTTTGTTTTTGGTGTTATGTGTGTGTTTTTGCTTTGTTTTGTTTTCTCCTGCTTAAATTGCACATTTCCCCTCTGGAAGCAGCAGCCCGTTTTTTGGGGGTCTGCTTGTGCTTAGAATTTTGCACCCACCTTTGAATCCCCCTGTGCCGTCCGGGCTGGGGGGCCCCGGGCAAGGGCCAAGTCGCCATCGCTTCTCGGCCTTTTGGCTAAGATCAAGTGTAGTATCTGTTCTTATCAGTTTAATATCTGATACGTCCCCTATCAGGGGACCATATATTAAATTGATTTTTGGAATCGGGAGATGGAACAGGGGCTTGCTCCGTCCACTCCACGCATCGGCCCGGTATTGCAGTACCTCCGGGAACGGTGCACACCTTTCTCTAACGTTGGTCAAAGTCAGATCTGGATCTCTCCTGTGAGCATTTTGTCTACCCCTGCTGGAGGGAGAGTGCCAGTGTTGATGCAAGTTTTCCCGCCGTTTTACTTCTTTTTTTTTCTTTCTTTCTTTCTTTCTCTCTTTCTTTCTTTCTCTCTTTCTTTCTCTTTCTTTCTTGCTTTCTTTCTTTCTTTTATTCACATGTGGTGATGATGTAGACAGCAGCAGTTTGTTTCCTGGGAGCATGCAGCTAACCAGACAAGTGTGGTGGAACATGTCCCTATGCCAGGACCTTCTTAGCAAGCCAGCCAGCCAGCGAGGCACAGTTTTAGTTACCAAGGCACCTTGCACAGCATAGCAGCTTGGCATGACTATTTGTAAGACGCACTCCGCCAGTTTATGTTTTGTTTTTGGTGTTATGTGTGTGTTTTTGCTTTGTTTTGTTTTCTCCTGCTTAAATTGCACATTTCCCCTCTGGAAGCAGCAGCCCGTTTTTTTGGGGTCTGCTTGTGCTTGAAATTTTGCACCTACCTTTGAATCCCCCTGTGCCGTCCGGGCTGGGGGGCCCCGGGCAAGGGCCAAGTCGCCATCGCTTCTCGGCCTTTTGGCTAAGATCAAGTGTAGTATCTGTTCTTATCAGTTTAATATCTGATACGTCCCCTATCAGGGGACCATATATTAAATTGATTTTTGGAATCGGGAGATGGAACAGGGGCTTGCTCCGTCCACTCCACGCATCGGCCCGGTATTGCAGTACCTCCGGGAACGGTGCACACCTTTCTCTAACGTTGGTCAAAGTCAGATCTGGATCTCTCCTGTGAGCATTTTGTCTACCCCTGCTGGAGGGAGAGTGCCAGTGTTGATGCAAGTTTTCCCGCCGTTTTACTTCTTTTTTTTCTTTCTCTCTTTCTTTCTTTCTCTTTCTTTCTCTCTTTCTTTCTTTCTCTCTTTCTTTCTTGCTGTCTTTCTTTCTTTTATTCACATGTGGTGATGATGTAGACAGCAGCAGGTTGTTTCCTGGGAGCATGCAGCTAACCAGCCAAGTGTGGTGGAACATGTCCCTATGCCAGGACCTTCTTAGCAAGCCAGCCAGCCAGCGAGGCACAGTTGTAGTTACCCAAGGCACCTTGCACAGCATAGCAGCTTGGCATGACTATTTGTAAGACGCACTCCGCCAGTTTATGTTTTGTTTTTGGTGTTATGTGTGTGTTTTTGCTTTGTTTTGTTTTCTCCTGCTTAAATTGCACATTTCCCCTCTGGAAGCAGCAGCCCATTTTTTGGGGGTCTGCTTGTGCTTGGAATTTTGCACCCACCTTTGAATCCCCCTGTGCCGTCCGGGCTGGGGGGCCCCGGGCAAGGGCCAAGTCGCCATCGCTTCTCGGCCTTTTGGCTAAGATCAAGTGTAGTATCTGTTCTTATCAGTTTAATATCTGATACGTCCCCTATCAGGGGACCATATATTAAATTGATTTTTGGAATCGGGAGAAGGAACAGGGGCTTGCTCCGTCCACTCCACGCATCGGCCCGGTATTGCAGTACCTCCGGGAACGGTGCACACCTTTCTCTAACGTTGGTCAAAGTCAGATCTGGATCTCTCCTGTGAGCATTTTGTCTACCCCTGCTGGAGGGAGAGTGCCAGTGTTGATGCAAGTTTTCCTGCCGTTTTACTTCTTTTTTTTTTCTTTCTCTCTTTCTTTCTCTCTTTCTCTCTTTCTTTCTCTCTTTCTTTCTTGCTGTCTTTCTTTCTTTTATTCACATGTGGTGATGATGTAGACAGCAGCAGGTTGTTTCCTGGGAGCATGCAGCTAACCAGACAAGTGTGGTGGAACATGTCCCTATGCCAGGTCCTTCTTAGCCAGCCATATACTCTGGCTTCTCTTCAGTTCGAATAAATCTTTCTAAGACTAAGGCTTAGAGGGTAGTGGCATTGCCCGCTCCCTCCGAGGGTCTGTGAGAGGTTTGTTCGGGTGAGGAGGAACAGAATTTTTTTTTATTTTTGACTGGCTTTCTTCAGCTCGGCAACTTTTTGGAAGACTAATGCTCAGTCTGGTTTTGGCTTGCCCAATCCAGGCCGAGGGTCTTTCAAGATTTTGTTGACTGTTGAGAGCAGTTTTTTCTTTTTCAGGCGGTTCCCGTTTTTTTCTTTTTCAGGCGGTTCCGGCTTTTCCAGACGTTCCTGGAGTTAGAGAGAAGGAGGACCTACCATCCAGACGACCTTTGAGGACCCTTTGATGACCTAGACGACCTCATCCCCAGCCCTTGATTGTAATCGAGATCCAGACCGAGAGAGCAGCAGGCGCCCAGCAGAGGGCGCCATCTGGGAGGAGCAGAGGGCGGCCCCGGACCCCGAGGAGGCGTCACAGCCACGATTCTTCCTACGTGGTCTCGGTGCCAAGCAGCGCCCCCTACTCCGCCAGGGAAGGACACCGTTCACCTGGGGAGGGGGTCCCTCTTGCGAGGCGACCATCTCCTCAGGGACTAAAGTAATAGTTCCTTCAACTGCCCAGATTTGCTTCTTACGTTGTCTCTTTTCCGTAGAGAGAGACAACCCGGACGTCCAGAGGCTTCTCCCACCCCAATCGGAGGAGCCAGCTGAAGGATGGCGTTCCGGCCAACCCAGGAAGCCAGGAGGCACAATGCGGTGCGCTTCACAAGAAACAAGCAAGATGAAACGGAACCAGGACTGACGAGACTGGAGTTCAGCCGGACCATTCTTCAGAGGGGTATGGGTTTTTCCCCTTCTGACTTGAATTGTTTGGTGAAATTGCCAGGGCTTAAGGAAGTGTTTGAGGTCAGTTTTAGGAACCCCCAAAAGTTACAAGAAATGTGGTCCTTTTGGGGGGAGAATAAATATCTCGCTCCATACAAAGAATTTTGTGTGGATGCACTGACAGACAGAGAAATGAAAGTTGTTACTGTCCAATTTTTCAATGAGGCTGTTAGCGACTATGATATTACAACATGGCTTAACCGCTATGGGAGGGTGTCATCAGAAGGGAGGAAAATTACAGACGAAGATGGGGTTTGGACAGGAGCCAGAAAGTGGCTGGTACGCCTTAATGTTGATCCATCGGGCATTGGAGGCGTCCGCCACATTCCAAACTCCATAGTGTTAGGGCCCAACAGAGGGCTGGTATTCTATAATGGGATGCCAAAACTCTGCAGGAAATGTGGGGAATTAGGACACCTGGCGGCCGCATGTACTGTAGTCAAGTGCAGGAACTGCGGCGCCCCCCACGAGACCAGCCACTGCAGAGAAGAGAGGCAGTGCAATTTGTGTGGAAAGAAGGGGCACCTGTTTAAGGACTGCCCCTCTTCCTATGCCAACATGGCCAGAGCCAGCAAGGCAAATACGAACAAGCCTAGGCCTGAGCAGGAAGAGGGAACAAATAACAAAGATCAGTCCACATCACCACCAACAGTATCCAAAACCCAGACTCCAGCACCACCATCATCACCAGCACCCCCCTCACCCCCCCGCCCCCGAGACATGTCCCGTTTTACGAGGACCCCTTCCCCCAGCCCAGAGAGAGAGTACAACAGCTACTCCACTAGCTCCTCCAGTAGCTCCTCTGATACAGAACACGAGGCAGGGAGGGAGCCCGGACCCAGCAGCGGCCCCCCCTGAGTAGGGCCCTCTCAGCGCCAGCACTCCCCCTCGGCTCTCGTTATGACGCCATAAGGATTGAGTCCGTGGGGGAGGAAAGCGAAAGCGACAGTGAAAGTGAGAGTGAAAAGTAGGGGAAGGGAATGAAGAACCAGCAGAGGGTGGGGAAAAGAAAGGGTAGAGACGATGGGGGGAAAAGAAAGAAGATCAAGATCAAAGACAGCAAGTTGCAGGTGGCCCCCATAGATCCAAAACCAGATAATGTCCACACAAAGTCCCCAGTCTTGCCCTCGCAGGCAGAGACGGAGGCGAGTGGGACGGCTACACTGCCGTCTAGTGGGCAGGTAGCAGCCAGCCAGGGCATCCCCAGCCAGCCTTCCCAGTCGTTGGCACAAACCCTAGCACACCTCGCAGAAGAGGTGTTCACTAATGCACCGAGGGAGAGGTCGGGGTCAACACCTTCCCTGACCAGCAGTACCTCGGTAGCAATGACCCTCTTCAAGCGAAGGGCCTCCCTTCAAAGCATCCTTGACCCCCTCCCTTGTATGGGCAAAACCAGGGGCCCCCTAGAGGTCCTCCTAGATACAGCACTGGAGGACATGGGAATACCCCTGGACGCGGTAAGCCAGAAGTCTGCTAACAGCTCCAATTCAGCAGACGGTAACAGCCAAAGAATGCTGTCTGTCATAACCCCCCCCCAGGACAAAGCTGACCCACACGTTCCGAGGGGCCCTGAGCAAGTTCCACCAGACTTACCTTGTGGGGAGTTGAATAGCCCAAACAACTCCACGTACTGTGCATATAAAGATGGTGCCTTCTTGGACGAGGCAGCAGTGAGTACCTTCTCAGGGGTGATGGGAGTTGCAAATAAGCCCAAGCCCCCTCGAAGCAAGCGTAGAGCTAAGAGTAGGAAGAGTGTCCCGACCTCCCAATCATAGTCGCTATGGGGTGGACGCAGCGACTCCTTTTCTTGTTAGCTACCCTGATGGCCCTGATATGTGTGTCTGTTAATGTCAGGAGCATCAGGGAGACACAAAAAAGATTTGATGTACTAAACTATCTAGCTAACTTGAAAGCAGATCTCATCTTTCTGCAGGAGTGTGGTATTTCGTCGAGCCATGATTATAGGGACCTGAAGGAGAGTTGGACCCTGGGGGACTCCTTCTGGTCGGGCTCCAACATAGCCAGAGCCGACGGAGTAGGTATCCTGTTTAAAAACCCTTTTATTACCTCCCGCAGCAGCAGGGAGGTAGAACCTGGTAGAATTCTGAGCGTGGATGTGACATACAACAACACTCCCCTCAGACTGGTCAATGTCTACGCACCCACTAACCAAAACGAAAGAGTTCAATTTTTTCCACAGCTGCGTCCACTCCTGCTGGGGAACGTACCCGTCATCGTGTCAGGTGACTTCAATTGTGCTCTGAGGGACGTAGACCGGAGCAGGCCACGCAACGACCGCTCTAGTAGAGTTTTGTCCTCCGTAATATCTGATTTCTCCCTGTGTGATGCAGGTAAGGACCTGGTGCCTCCCTTTACCTGGGTGAGCTCATCTGGGACCTCCTTCTCCCGTATAGATCTCGTCCTGCATACCAGCTCCCTTACGAAGACGGCAGTAGACACCCAGGCCGTCTTCTTCTCTGACCATAGGCTCCTGCAGGTAACATTGCAGGTCCCTCAGACCTCCCAGATGGGGTCAGGGGTCTGGAAATTAAACACCTCCTTACTCGATGACCCCTCCATAGCTGCAGCCTATAAGAGCAGGCTTGTTGAGTGGACCACTTTGCGTGACCTATTCAACTCCCCTATAGAGTGGTGGGAGATGGTCAAAATCAGAACTAAGGGTTATTTCATAGCAGCAGGCAAGAGGAAAGCAAAAGAAAGGAGAGCCAAATATAAATACCTGAATGCTGCCCTCCAGCGTCTGAGCCTGCTTCAGCTTCGGGGGTTCCCTGTAAGCGACGAGATAGCCCAGACCAAGCTAGATCTTTCAGTGCTTTGTAGGGAGGAACAACGAAAGGTCATGCACAATGCAAAAGTGCAAAAAATGGAGGAAGACGAAAAGTGTACTCGCTTCTTCTTCCAGAAAACGAGGGAGAAGCGGCACTTGATGTCCTCCATGCTCGACAGCAGGGGGAGGATAGTAGAGGATAGTGAGGGAGTGAAAAAAGTGGTAGAGAACTTCTATAGGGACCTGTATAACATCAAAGCTACAGATGACACCCTGATAGAGTGGTTCCTGAGCCAGTTGGAGCCTGACTCAGTGCGGGACGACGAGGAGGAGGAGAAGGACCCAGAACTCACGCTGGAGGAGCTCACCCAGGCGGTTAAGACCATGAACACCGGTAAGACGCCAGGTCCAGATGGCATCCCGGGTGAGTATTACCATCTTTTTTGGGACACGCTAAAAGTCCATTTAGCGGAGGTCTACAGAGCGGTCTACAGGGAGAAGCGGTTGGGCCCTTCTATGCGGGAGAGTGTAATTACTCTCCTTCATAAGAAAGGGGAAGTTAAAGATCTACGGAATTGGCGCCCAATCAGCCTCCTTTGCGTGGATTACAAGATACTAGCCAAAGCTCTGATGCTCCGGCTACAAGTACACCTCCCTTTGGTCATTGGCCCCGACCAGGCTTGTGGCGTCCCAGGGAGGTCCATCACGGGTATTTTAATGTTAACAAGGGACATTCTGGCTTATTCTAGAGAACGGAACCATCCCCTCTGCCTGTTCAACCTTGACCAGGAGAAGGCGTTCGATAGGGTAAGCCATGAATATATGTACAAAGTGATGGACCAGATGAAATTCGCTCCTGGACTTAGGGAGTGGGTTAAAACCATATATACAAACATTAGTACCCGAGTCTTGGTGAACAGGCACCTGACTGGTAAAATATCTATCCAGTCAGGGGTCAGACAGGGTTGCCCACTATCCCCACTGCTATATGTCGTGTGCATTGAACCCCTCCTGCAGGCAATTCGTAGGGATACCAATATAACTGGTTTCCAGCTGCCTGGATCCAACGGGGTCCAGGTCAAAACAACAGCATATATGGACGATGTGTCACTCATTTGCACCAACACATCGTCGGTACCTCGGATTAGTAATATCCTTGAGAAGTACTGCACGGCGACCGGGGCAGTGATTAATAAGTCCAAGAGCGAAGTCTACGTGTCTAAAAATTGGCAGGTAGATAGGGAACTGTCGGACATGTACCCTGTCAAAAAGGACAAAATCAAGATTCTGGGCCTCATTTTCGAGAACAATAGCTCGGGGGCCCAGAGCTGGACGGCGGCCATTAACCAGGTCCGTAAAAAGATTGGCGGATGGAGCACAAGATCCTTAACAATGACGGGTAGAGTATTAATAACCAAGTCTATACTGTTCCCCATCCTCTCTTATGTAGGAAAAATCTTTCCCCCAGACAGGACCACCAAAAAAGTGGTGGACCGCATTATCCACCGCTTTATCTGGGGCAGCAAGATGGAGAGGGTAAAACGAGCCACTCTGAGTAAAGCCGACAAGAAGGGAGGTAAGGGGGTCCCGGACGTTGTGCAGCTCACCCGAGTGCAGGGGCTCACGCAAACTATCAAGAACATCCAGGCCCTGGACAGGAAGGTATGTTACATGAATCGTTTCTATTTTGCCACCTGTCTCAGGGCCTTGGGCCTCTGCACTATTGATAACACCGTGCCGTACTCCTGGGACCCCCCATTGTATTATAGAACCTTAAGGGACACTATATATAAATTGGGCTTAGATAAAGCAAAATTGGCCTCCTGGGAATACAAGGCTGTAACTAAATATCTTGCCGGTTCCCAGGAAATTGAAAAAGTAGCTACTTTCTCCCTCACCCAAAGCCAAAAAATCTGGGAGAATGTGTCTCACAGCTGCCTCAGTAATGTCCAGAAGGATATAGCATGGAACACCGTCCACAGTGCACTCCCCACTCGAGCGTTCATGTTCAGGAGGGGACTAGCCCAAGTAGAAACATGCCCCTATGCAAAGTGCCGCAAGAGAGAAACACCAGCCCATATCTTCTGGGAGTGTGATGTGGCTGGCAGTGTCTGGCTCTCTGTCTCTGTCTTCCTAAACAGGTTTGCTGACACGGCCAAGATGACCGCTGAGACTGTGCTCTATGGGCCTGCGGGAGGAATCACTACCAGCACAGCTAAGTGCGTTTGGCGTGTCATCAATGTTGTCAAGCAGATCCTGTGGGAAGGCCGTAACGTCTGTGTCTATCACAAGCAGGAGCTAGACACTATCACCACGACCAGAAGGGCACAAACTCTTATCAAGGACTTTGTAATTCTGGACATCCGGACCCTCGGGAAGGACAAGGCCTGCGCGGAGTGGAGGATCGCCGGACTTCAGGACGTGAAGATGGAATAAAGGAAAAAACTGGAACCGCTAGCTCCTAGGAGCGGGACTACGGGGCACCGCTAAGCCTTTTATTTATTTTGTCATGCCAGCATTCCGCCCTTTTTAGCTGGCATGACCGTTTTTCAACGGTGCCCTGGTTTTATGTAGTCTTTTTGTTTCAGTTTTATGGACCTTTGATTTAATTTGAATGTTTTATTTGATTTTGTTTTGTTTTGTTTTATGTATCTTTAAGATTTTTAATGTAAACTATTAAAAG
The DNA here is from genome assembly GCF_902713425.1 of Acipenser ruthenus. NCBI lineage: Eukaryota > Metazoa > Chordata > Actinopteri > Acipenseriformes > Acipenseridae > Acipenser > Acipenser ruthenus. Next base: position 22,472,194 of record NC_081198.1, on the reverse strand, counting down.
TTACATTTTAAGTGTTTTAAAATTTTAGAATTTTAACTCACTGTTTATACACTGTCCCTTTTCCCCTGTCCCTGTTTTAGATCTAGGTTTATGTTCACTTTTTTAGAGAGCACTCCCCGGCCCTCACAAGCACTGGTTTTTTATAGATGGTTCTTTTTTTCCAGTCACTTTTAAAACAGCACAGGTTTTTTTCATGTTGATTTTAATCTGTGTCTGTTTTAACCATGTACAAAGCACAATTGTCTTGGTGTTTTTAAATGTATTTTAAATGCTTTTAAAACAAAATGTATGTCTGTATGCATGAATGTCATCTTTAAAAGAAATGTAAAATGAATGAAAAAACGAATGGGTGTAAATGTAAAAAATGTAAAATCTCAATAAAAGAGTATTAATATCTGATACGTCCCCTATCAGGGGACCATATATTAAATTGATTTTTGGAATCGGGAGATGGAACAGGGGCTTGCTCCGTCCACTCCACGCATCGGCCCGGTATTGCAGTACCTCCGGGAACGGTGCACACCTTTCTCTAACGTTGGTCAAAGTCAGATCTGGATCTCTCCTGTGAGCATTTTGTCTACCCCTGCTGGAGGGAGAGTGCCAGTGTTGATGCAAGTTTTCCCGCCGTTTTACTTCTTTTTTTTCTTTCTCTCTTTCTTTCTTTCTCTCTTTCTTTCTCTCTTTCTCTCTTTCTTTCTCTCTTTCTTTCTTGCTGTCTTTCTTTCTTTTATTCACATGTGGTGATGATGTAGACAGCAGCAGGTTGTTTCCTGGGAGCATGCAGCTAACCAGCCAAGTGTGGTGGAACATGTCCCTATGCCAGGACCTTCTTAGCAAGCCAGCCAGCCAGCGAGGCACAGTTGTAGTTACCCAAGGCACCTTGCACAGCATAGCAGCTTGGCATGACTATTTGTAAGACGCACTCCGCCAGTTTATGTTTTGTTTTTGGTGTTATGTGTGTGTTTTTGCTTTGTTTTGTTTTCTCCTGCTTAAATTGCACATTTCCCCTCTGGAAGCAGCAGCCCGTTTTTTGGGGGTCTGCTTGTGCTTGGAATTTTGCACCCACCTTTGAATCCCCCTGTGCCGTCCGGGCTGGGGGGCCCCGGGCAAGGGCCAAGTCGCCATCGCTTCTCGGCCTTTTGGCTAAGATCAAGTGTAGTATCTGTTCTTATCAGTTTAATATCTGATACGTCCCCTATCAGGGGACCATATATTAAATTGATTTTTGGAATCGGGAGATGGAACAGGGGCTTGCTCCGTCCACTCCACGCATCGGCCCGGTATTGCAGTACCTCCGGGAACGGTGCACACCTTTCTCTAACGTTGGTCAAAGTCAGATCTGGATCTCTCCTGTGAGCATTTTGTCTACCCCTGCTGGAGGGAGAGTGCCAGTGTTGATGCAAGTTTTCCCGCCGTTTTACTTCTTTTTTTTTCTTTCTCTCTTTCTTTCTTTCTCTCTTTCTTTCTCTCTTTCTCTCTTTCTTTCTCTCTTTATTTCTTGCTGTCTTTCTTTCTTTTATTCACATGTGGTGATGATGTAGACAGCAGCAGGTTGTTTCCTGGGAGCATGCAGCTAACCAGAAAAGTGTGGTGGAACATGTCCCTATGCCCTAAGGGTTATTTCATAGCAGCAGGCAAGAGGAAAGCAAAAGAAAGGAGAGCCAAATATAAATACCTGAATGCTGCCCTCCAGCATCTGAGCCTGCTTCAGCTTCGGGGGTTCCCTGTAAGCGACGAGATAGCCCAGACCAAGCTAGATCTTTCAGTGCTTTGTAGGGAGGAACAACGAAAGGTCATGCACAATGCAAAAGTGCAAAAAATGGAGGAAGACGAAAAGTGTACTCGCTTCTTCTTCCAGAAAACGAGGGAGAAGCGGCACTTGATGTCCTCCATGCTCGACAGCAGGGGGAGGATAGTAGAGGATAGTGAGGGAGTGAAAAAAGTGGTAGAGAACTTCTATAGGGACCTGTATAACATCAAAGCTACAGATGACACCCTGATAGAGTGGTTCCTGAGCCAGTTGGAGCCTGACTCAGTGCGGGACGACGAGGAGGAGGAGAAGGACCCAGAACTCACGCTGGAGGAGCTCACCCAGGCGGTTAAGACCATGAACACCGGTAAGACGCCAGGTCCAGATGGCATCCCGGGTGAGTATTACCATCTTTTTTGGGACACGCTAAAAGTCCATTTAGCGGAGGTCTACAGAGCGGTCTACAGGGAGAAGCGGTTGGGCCCTTCTATGCGGGAGAGTGTAATTACTCTCCTTCATAAGAAAGGGGAAGTTAAAGATCTACGGAATTGGCGCCCAATCAGCCTCCTTTGCGTGGATTACAAGATACTAGCCAAAGCTCTGATGCTCCGGCTACAAGTACACCTCCCTTTGGTCATTGGCCCCGACCAGGCTTGTGGCGTCCCAGGGAGGTCCATCACGGATATTTTAATGTTAACAAGGGACATTCTGGCTTATTCTAGAGAACGGAACCATCCCCTCTGCCTGTTCAACCTTGACCAGGAGAAGGCGTTCGATAGGGTAAGCCATGAATATATGTACAAAGTGATGGACCAGATGAAATTCGCTCCTGGACTTAGGGAGTGGGTTAAAACCATATATACAAACATTAGTACCCGAGTCTTGGTGAACAGGCACCTGACTGGTAAAATATCTATCCAGTCAGGGGTCAGACAGGGTTGCCCACTATCCCCACTGCTATATGTCGTGTGCATTGAACCCCTCCTGCAGGCAATTCGTAGGGATACCAATATAACTGGTTTCCAGCTGCCTGGATCCAACGGGGTCCAGGTCAAAACAACAGCATATATGGACGATGTGTCACTCATTTGCACCAACACATCGTCGGTACCTCGGATTAGTAATATCCTTGAGAAGTACTGCACGGCGACCGGGGCAGTGATTAATAAGTCCAAGAGCGAAGTCTACGTGTCTAAAAATTGGCAGGTAGATAGGGAACTGTCGGACATGTACCCTGTCAAAAAGGACAAAATCAAGATTCTGGGCCTCATTTTCGAGAACAATAGCTCGGGGGCCCAGAGCTGGACGGCGGCCATTAACCAGGTCCGTAAAAAGATTGGCGGATGGAGCACAAGATCCTTAACAATGACGGGTAGAGTATTAATAACCAAGTCTATACTGTTCCCCATCCTCTCTTATGTAGGAAAAATCTTTCCCCCAGACAGGACCACCAAAAAAGTGGTGGACCGCATTATCCACCGCTTTATCTGGGGCAGCAAGATGGAGAGGGTAAAACGAGCCACTCTGAGTAAAGCCGACAAGAAGGGAGGTAAGGGGGTCCCGGACGTTGTGCAGCTCACCCGAGTGCAGGGGCTCACGCAAACTATCAAGAACATCCAGGCCCTGGACAGGAAGGTATGTTACATGAATCGTTTCTATTTTGCCACCTGTCTCAGGGCCTTGGGCCTCTGCACTATTGATAACACCGTGCCGTACTCCTGGGACCCCCCATTGTATTATAGAACCTTAAGGGACACTATATATAAATTGGGCTTAGATAAAGCAAAATTGGCCTCCTGGGAATACAAGGCTGTAACTAAATATCTTGCCGGTTCCCAGGAAATTGAAAAAGTAGCTACTTTCTCCCTCACCCAAAGCCAAAAAATCTGGGAGAATGTGTCTCACAGCTGCCTCAGTAATGTCCAGAAGGATATAGCATGGAACACCGTCCACAGTGCACTCCCCACTCGAGCGTTCATGTTCAGGAGGGGACTAGCCCAAGTAGAAACATGCCCCTATGCAAAGTGCCGCAAGAGAGAAACACCAGCCCATATCTTCTGGGAGTGTGATGTGGCTGGCAGTGTCTGGCTCTCTGTCTCTGTCTTCCTAAACAGGTTTGCTGACACGGCCAAGATGACCGCTGAGACTGTGCTCTATGGGCCTGCGGGAGGAATCACTACCAGCACAGCTAAGTGCGTTTGGCGTGTCATCAATGTTGTCAAGCAGATCCTGTGGGAAGGCCGTAACGTCTGTGTCTATCACAAGCAGGAGCTAGACACTATCACCACGACCAGAAGGGCACAAACTCTTATCAAGGACTTTGTAATTCTGGACATCCGGACCCTCGGGAAGGACAAGGCCTGCGCGGAGTGGAGGATCGCCGGACTTCAGGACGTGAAGATGGAATAAAGGAAAAAACTGGAACCGCTAGCTCCTAGGAGCGGGACTACGGGGCACCGCTAAGCCTTTTATTTATTTTGTCATGCCAGCATTCCGCCCTTTTTAGCTGGCATGACCGTTTTTCAACGGTGCCCTGGTTTTATGTAGTCTTTTTGTTTCAGTTTTATGCACCTTTGATTTAATTTGAATGTTTTATTTGATTTTGTTTTGTTTTGTTTTATGTATCTTTAAGATTTTTAATGTAAACTATTAAAAGTTACATTTTAAGTGTTTTAAAATTTTAGAATTTTAACTCACTGTTTATACACTGTCCCTTTTCCCCTGTCCCTGTTTTAGATCTAGGTTTATGTTCACTTTTTTAGAGAGCACTCCCCGGCCCTCACAAGCACTGGTTTTTTTATAGATGGTTCTTTTTTTCCAGTCACTTTTAAAACAGCACAGGTTTTTTTCATGTTGATTTTAATCTGTGTCTGTTTTAACCATGTACAAAGCACAATTGTCTTGGTGTTTTTAAATGTATTTTAAATGCTTTTAAAACAAAATGTATGTCTGTATGCATGAATGTCATCTTTAAAAGAAATGTAAAATGATTGAAAAAACGAATGGGTGTAAATGTAAAAAATGTAAAATCTCAATAAAAGAGTATTAATATCTGATACGTCCCCTATCAGGGGACCATATATTAAATTGATTTTTGGAATCGGGAGATGGAACAGGGGCTTGCTCCGTCCACTCCACGCATCGGCCCGGTATTGCAGTACCTCCGGGAACGGTGCACACCTTTCTCTAACGTTGGTCAAAGTCAGATCTGGATCTCTCCTGTGAGCATTTTGTCTACCCCTGCTGGAGGGAGAGTGCCAGTGTTGATGCAAGTTTTCCCGCCGTTTTACTTCTTTTTTTTTTCTTTCTCTCTTTCTTTCTTTCTCTCTTTCTTTCTCTCTTTCTCTCTTTCTTTCTCTCTTTCTTTCTTGCTGTCTTTCTTTCTTTTATTCACATGTGGTGATGATGTAGACAGCAGCAGGTTGTTTCCTGGGAGCATGCAGCTAACCAGACAAGTGTGGTGGAACATGTCCCTATGCCAGGACCTTCTTAGCAAGCCAGCCAGCCAGCGAGGCACAGTTGTAGTTACCCAAGGCACCTTGCACAGCATAGCAGCTTGGCATGACTATTTGTAAGACGCACTCCGCCAGTTTATGTTTTGTTTTTGGTGTTATGTGTGTGTTTTTGCTTTGTTTTGTTTTCTCCTGCTTAAATTGCACATTTCCCCTCTGGAAGCAGCAGCCCGTTTTTTTGGGGTCTGTTTGTGCTTGAAATTTTGCACCCACCTTTGAATCCCCCTGTGCCGTCCGGGCTGGGGGGCCCCGAGCAAGGGCCAAGTCGCCATCGCTTCTCGGCCTTTTGGCTAAGATCAAGTGTAGTATCTGTTCTTATCAGTTTAATATCTGATACGTCCCCTATCAGGGGACCATATATTAAATTGATTTTTGGAATCGGGAGATGGAACAGGGGCTTGCTCCGTCCACTCCACGCATCGGCCCGGTATTGCAGTACCTCCGGGAACGGTGCACACCTTTCTCTAACGTTGGTCAAAGTCAGATCTGGATCTCTCCTGTGAGCATTTTGTCTACCCCTGCTGGAGGGAGAGTGCCAGTGTTGATGCAAGTTTTCCCAACGTTTTACTTCTTTTTTTTTTCTTTCTCTCTTTCTTTCTTTCTCTCTTTCTTTCTCTCTTTCTTTCTCTCTTTCTTTCTTGCTGTCTTTCTTTCTTTTATTCACATGTGGTGATGATGTAGACAGCAGCAGGTTGTTTCCTGGGAGCATGCAGCTAACCAGACAAGTGTGGTGGAACATGTCCCTATGCCAGGACCTTCTTAGCAAGCCAGCCAGCCAGCGAGGCACAGTTGTAGTTACCCAAGGCACCTTGCACAGCATAGCAGCTTGGCATGACTATTTGTAAGACGCACTCCGCCAGTTTATGTTTTGTTTTTGGTGTTATGTGTGTGTTTTTGCTTTGTTTTGTTTCCTCCTGCTTAAATTGCACATTTCCCCTCTGGAAGCAGCAGCCCGTTTTTGGGGGGTCTGCTTGTGCTTGGAATTTTGCACCCACCTTTGAATCCCCCTGTGCCGTCCGGGCTGGGGGGCCCCGGGCAAGGGCCAAGTCGCCATCGCTTCTCGGCCTTTTAGCTAAGATCAAGTGTAGTATCTGTTCTTATCAGTTTAATATCTGATACGTCCCCTATCAGGGGACCATATATTAAATTGATTTTTGGAATCGGGAGATGGAACAGGGGCTTGCTCCGTCCACTCCACGCATCGGCCCGGTATTGCAGTACCTCCGGGAACGGTGCACACCTTTCTCTAACGTTGGTCAAAGTCAGATCTGGATCTCTCCTGTGAGCATTTTGTCTACCCCTGCTGGAGGGAGAGTGCCAGTGTTGATGCAAGTTTTCCCGCCATTTTACTTCTTTTTTTTTTCTTTCTCTCTTTCTTTCTTTCTCTCTTTCTTTCTTTCTCTCTTTCTTTCTCTCTTTCTCTCTTTCTTTCTCTCTTTCTTTCTTGCTGTCTTTCTTTCTTTTATTCACATGTGGTGATGATGTAGACAGCAGCAGGTTGTTTCCTGGGAGCATGCAGCTAACCAGACAAGTGTGGTGGAACATGTCCCTATGCCAGGTCCTTCTTAGCCAGCCAGCCAGCGAGGCACAGTTGTAGTTACCCAAGGCACCTTGCACAGCATAGCAGCTTGGCATGACTATTTGTAAGACGCACTCCGCCAGTTTATGTTTTGTTTTTGGTGTTATGTGTGTGTTTTTGCTTTGTTTTGTTTTCTCCTGCTTAAATTGCACATTTCCCCTCTGGAAGCAGCAGCCCGTTTTTTGGGGGTCTGTTTGTGCTTGAAATTTTGCACCCACCTTTGAATCCCCCTGTGCCATCCAGGCTGGGGGGCCCCGGGCAAGGGCCAAGTCGCCATCGCTTCTCGGCCTTTTGGCTAAGATCAAGTGTAGTATCTGTTCTTATCAGTTTAATATCTAGCTCCTCCAGTAGCTCCTCTGATGCAGAACACGAGGCAGGGAGGGAGCCCGGACCCAGCAGCGGCCCCCCCCTGAGTAGGGCCCTCTCAGCGCCAGCACTCCCCCTCGGCTCTCGTTATGACGCCATAAGGATTGAGTCCGTGGGGGAGGAAAGCGAAAGCGACAGTGAAAGTGAGAGTGAGAAGGAGGGGAAGGGAGTGAAGAACCAGCAGAGGGTGGGGAAAAGAAAGGGTAGAGACGAGGGGGGGAAAAGAAAGAAGATCAGGATCAAAGACAGCAAGTTGCAGGTGGCCCCCATAAATCCAAAACCAGCTAATGTCCACACAAAGTCCCCAGTCTTGCCCTCGCAGGCAGAGACGGAGGCGAGTGGGACGGCTACACTGCCGCCTAGTGGGCAGGTAGCAGCCAGCCAGGGCATCCCCAGCCAGCCTTCCCAGTCGTTGGCACAAACCCTAGCACACCTCGCAGAAGAGGTGTTCACTAATGCACCGAGGGAGAGGTCGGGGTCAACACCTTCCCTGACCAGCAGTACCTCGGTAGCAATGACCCTCTTCAAGCGAAGGGCCTCCCTTCAAAGCATCCTTGACCCCCTCCCTTGTATGGGCAAAACCAGGGGCCCCCTAGAGGTCCTCCTAGATACAGCACTGGAGGACATGGGAATACCCCTGGACGCGGTAAGCCAGAAGTCTGCTAACAGCTCCAATTCAACAGACGGTAACAGCCAAAGAATGCTGTCTGTCATAACCCCCCCCCAGGACAAAGCTGACCCACACGTTCCGAGGGGCCCTGAGCAAGTTCCACCAGACTTACCTTGTGGGGAGTTGAATAGCCCCAACAACTCCACGTACTGTGCATATAAAGACGGTGCCTTCTTGGACGAGGCAGCAGTGAGTACCTTCTCAGGGGTGATGGGAGTTGCAAATAAGCCCAAGCCCCCTCGAAGCAAGCGTAGAGCTAAGAGTAGGAAGAGTGTCCCGACCTCCCAATCATAGTCGCTATGGGGTGGACGCAGCGACTCCTTTTCTTGTTAGCTACCCTGATGGCCCTGATATGTGTGTCTGTTAATGTCAGGAGCATCAGGGAGACACAAAAAAGATTTGATGTACTAAACTATCTAGCTAACTTGAAAGCAGATCTCATCTTTCTGCAGGAGTGTGGTATTTCGTCGAGCCCTGATTATAGGGACCTGAAGGAGAGTTGGACCCTGGGGGACTCCTTCTGGTCGGGCTCCAACATAGCCAGAGCCGACGGAGTAGGTATCCTGTTTAAAAACCCATTTATTACCTCCCGCAGCAGCAGGGAGGTAGAACCTGGTAGAATTCTGAGCGTGGATGTGACATACAACAACACTCCCCTCAGACTGGTCAATGTCTACGCACCCACTAACCAAAACGAAAGAGTTCAATTTTTTCCACAGCTGCGTCCACTCCTGCTGGGGAACGTACCCGTCATCGTGTCAGGTGACTTCAATTGTGCTCTGAGGGACGTAGACCGGAGCAGGCCACGCAACGACCGCTCTAGTAGAGTTTTGTCCTCCATAATATCTGATTTCTCCCTGTGTGATGCAGGTAAGGACCTGGTGCCTCCCTTTACCTGGGTGAGCTCATCTGGGACCTCCTTCTCCCGTATAGATCTCGTCCTGCATACCAGCTCCCTTACGAAGACGGCAGTAGACACCCAGGCCGTCTTCTTCTCTGACCATAGGCTCCTGCAGGTAACATTGCAGGTCCCTCAGACCTCCCAGATGGGGTCAGGGGTCTGGAAATTAAACACCTCCTTACTCGATGACCCCTCCATAGCTGCAGCCTATAAGAGCAGGCTTGTTGAGTGGACCACTTTGCGTGACCTATTCAACTCCCCTATAGAGTGGTGGGAGATGGTCAAAATGAGAACTAAGGGTTATTTCATAGCAGCAGGCAAGAGGAAAGCAAAAGAAAGGAGGGCCAAATATAAATACCTGAATGCTGCCCTCCAGCGTCTGAGCCTGCTTCAGCTTCGGGGGTTCCCTGTAAGCGACGAGATAGCCCAGACCAAGCTAGATCTTTCAGTGCTTTGTAGGGAGGAACAACGAAAGGTCATGCACAATGCAAAAGTGCAAAAAATGGAGGAAGACGAAAAGTGTACTCGCTTCTTCTTCCAGAAAACGAGGGAGAAGCGGCACTTGATGTCCTCCATGCTTGACAGCAGGGGGAGGATAGTAGAGGATAGTGAGGGAGTGAAAAAAGTGGTAGAGAACTTCTATAGGGACCTGTATAACATCAAAGCTACAGATGACACCCTGATAGAGTGGTTCCTGAGCCAGTTGGAGCCTGACTCAGTGCGGGACGAGGAGGAGGAGGAGAAGGACCCAGAACTCACGCTGGAGGAGCTCACCCAGGCGGTTAAGACCATGAACACCGGTAAGACGCCAGGTCCAGATGGCATCCCGGGTGAGTATTACCATCTTTTTTGGGACACGCTAAAAGTCCATTTAGCGGAGGTCTACAGAGCGGTCTACAGGGAGAAGCGGTTGGGCCCTTCTATGCGGGAGAGTGTAATTACTCTCCTTCATAAGAAAGGGGAAGTTAAAGATCTACGGAATTGGCGCCCAATCAGCCTCCTTTGCGTGGATTACAAGATACTAGCCAAAGCTCTGATGCTCCGGCTACAAGTACACCTCCCTTTGGTCATTGGCCCCGACCAGGCTTGTGGCGTCCCAGGGAGGTCCATCACGGATATTTTAATGTTAACAAGGGACATTCTGGCTTATTCTAGAGAACGGAACCATCCCCTCTGCCTGTTCAACCTTGACCAGGAGAAGGCGTTCGATAGGGTAAGCCATGAATATATGTACAAAGTGATGGACCAGATGAAATTCGCTCCTGGACTTAGGGGGTGGTTTAAAACCATCTATACAAACATTAGTACCCGAGTCTTGGTGAACAGGCACCTGACTGGTAAAATATCTATCCAGTCAGGGGTCAGACAGGGTTGCCCACTATCCCCACTGCTATATGTCGTGTGCATTGAACCCCTCCTGCAGGCAATTCGTAGGGATACCAATATAACTGGTTTCCAGCTGCCTGGATCCAACGGGGTCCAGGTCAAAACAACAGCATATATGGACGATGTGTCACTCATTTGCACCAACACATCGTCGGTACCTCGGATTAGTAATATCCTTGGGAAGTACTGCACGGCGACCAGGGCAGTGATTAATAAGTCCAAGAGCGAAGTCTACGTGTCTAAAAATTGGCAGGTAGATAGGGAACTGTCGGACATGTACCCTGTCAAAAAGGACAAAATCAAGATTCTGGGCCTCATTTTCGAGAACAATAGCTCGGGGGCCCAGAGCTGGACGGCGGCCATTAACCAGGTCCGTAAAAAGATTGGCGGATGGAGCACAAGATCCTTAACAATGACGGGTAGAGTATTAATAACCAAGTCTATACTGTTCCCCATCCTCTCTTATGTAGGAAAAATCTTTCCCCCAGACAGGACCACCAAAAAAGTGGTGGACCGCATTATCCACCGCTTTATCTGGGGCAGCAAGATGGAGAGGGTAAAACGAGCCACCCTGAGTAAAGCCGACAAGAAGGGAGGTAAGGGGGTCCCGGACGTTGTGCAGCTCACCCGAGTGCAGGGGCTCACGCAAACTATCAAGAACATCCAGGCCCTGGACAGGAAGGTATGTTACATGAATCGTTTCTATTTTGCCACCTGTCTCAGGGCCTTGGGCCTCTGCACTATTGATAACACCGTGCCGTACTCCTGGGACCCCCCATTGTATTATAGAACCTTAAGCGACACTATATATAAATTGGGCTTAGATAAAGCAAAATTGGCCTCCTGGGAATACAAGGCTGTAACTAAATATCTTGCCGGTTCCCAGGAAATTGAAAAAGTAGCTACTTTCTCCCTCACCCAAAGCCCAAAAATCTGGGAGAATGTGTCTCACAGCTGCCTCAGTAATGTCCAGAAGGATATAGCATGGAACACCGTCCACAGTGCACTCCCCACTCGAGCATTCATGTTCAGGAGGGGACTAGCCCAAGTAGAAACATGCCCCTATGCAAAGTGCCGCAAGAGAGAAACACCAGCCCATATCTTCTGGGAATGTGATGTGGCTGGCAGTGTCTGGCTCTCTGTCTCTGTCTTCCTAAACAGGTTTGCTGACACGGCCAAGATGACCGCTGAGACTGTGCTCTATGGGCCTGCGGGAGGAATCACTACCAGCACAGCTAAGTGCGTTTGGCGTGTCATCAATGTTGTCAAGCAGATCCTGTGGGAAGGCCGTAACGTCTGTGTCTAACACAAGCAGGAGCTAGACACTATCACCACGACCAGAAGGGCACAAACTCTTATCAAGGACTTTGTAATTCTGGACATCCGGACCCTCGGGAAGGACAAGGCCTGCGCGGAGTGGAGGATCGCCGGACTTCAGGACGTGAAGATGGAATAAAGGAAAAAACTGGAACCGCTAGCTCCTAGGAGCGGGACTACGGGGCACCGCTAAGCCTTTTATTTATTTTGTCATGCCAGCATTCCGCCCTTTTTAGCTGGCATGACCGTTTTTCAACGGTGCCCTGGTTTTATGTAGTCTTTTGTTTCAGTTTTATGGACTTTTATTTGATTTACGTTGAATGTTTTATTTGATTTTGTATTGTTTTGTTTTATGTATCTTTAAGATTTTTAATGTAAACTATTAAAAGTTACATTTTAAGTGTTTTAAAATTTTAGAATTTTAACTCACTGTTTTATACACTGTCCCTTTTCCCCTGTCCCTGTTTTAGATCTAGTTTTATGTTCACTTTTGAACCTTTTAGAGAGCACTCCCCGGCCCTCACAAGCACTGGTTTTTTATAGATGGTTCTTTTTTTCCAGTCACTTTTAAAACAGCACAGGTTTTTTTCATGTTGATTTTAATCTGTGTGTTTTAACCATGTACAAAGCACAATTGTCTTGGTGTTTTTAAATGTATTTTAAATGCTTTTAAAACAAAATGTATGTCTGTATGCATGAATGTCATCTTTAAAAGAAATGTAAAATGAATGAAAAAAACGAATGGGTGTAAATGTAAAAAATGTAAAATCTCAATAAAAGAGTATTAATATCTGATACGTCCCCTATCAGGGGACCATATATAAAATTGATTTTTGGAATCGGGAGATGGAACAGGGGCTTGCTCCGTCCACTCCACGCATCGGCCCGGTATTGTAGTTCCTCCGGGAACGGTGCACACCTTTCTCTAACGTTGGTCAAAGTCAGATCTGGATCTCTCCTGTGAGCATTTTGTCTACCCCTGCTGGAGGGAGAGTGCCAGTGTTGATGCAAGTTTTCCCGCCGCTTTACTTCTTTTTTTTTCTTTTTCTCTTTCTTTCTTTCTCTTTCTTTCTCTCTTTCTTTCTTGCTGTCTTTCTTTCTTTTATTCACATGTGGTGATGATGTAGACAGCAGCAGTTTGTTTCCTGGGAGCATGCAGCTAACCAGACAAGTGTGGTGGAACATGTCCCTATGCCAGGTCCTTCTTAGCCAGCCATATACTCTGGCTTCTCTACAGTTCGAATAAATCTTTCTAAGACTAAGGCTTAGAGGGTAGTGGCATTGCCCGCTCCCTCCGAGGGTCTGTGAGAGGTTTGTTCGGGTGAGGAGGAACAGAATTTTTTTATTTTTGACTGGCTTTCTTCAGCTCGGCAACTTTTTGGAAGACTAATGCTCAGTCTGGTTTTGGCTTGCCCAATCCAGGCCGAGGGTCTTTCAAGATTTTGTTGACTGTTGAGAGCAGTTTTTTCTTTTTCAGGCGGTTCCCGTTTTTTTCTTTTTCAGGCGGTTCCGGCTTTTCCAGACGTTCCTGGAGTTAGAGAGAAGGAGGACCTACCATCCAGACGACCTTTGAGGACCCTTTGATGACCTAGACGACCTCATCCCCAGCCCTTGATTGTAATCGAGATCCAGACCGAGAGAGCAGCAGGCGCCCAGCAGAGGGCGCCATCTGGGAGGAGCAGAGGGCGGCCCCGGACCCCGAGGAGGCGTCACAGCCACGATTCTTCCTACGTGGTCTCGGTGCCAAGCAACGCCCCCTACTCCGCCAGGGAAGGACACCGTTCACCTGGGGAGGGGGTCCCTCTTGCGAGGCGACCATCTCCTCAGGGACTAAAGTAATAGTTCCTTCAACTGCCCAGATTTGCTGCTTACGTTGTCTCTTTTCCGTAGAGAGAGACAACCCGGACGTCCAGAGGCTTCTCCCACCCCAATCGGAGGAGCCAGCTGAAGGATGGCGTTCCGGCCAACCCAGGAAAACAGGAGGCACAATGCGGTGCGCTTCACAAGAAACAAGCAAGATGAAACGGAACCAGGACTGACGAGACTGGAGTTCAGCCGGACCATTCTTCAGAGGGGTATGGGTTTTTCCCCTTCTGACTTGAATTGTTTGGTGAAATTGCCAGGGCTTAAGGAAGTGTTTGAGGTCAGTTTTAGGAACCCCCAAAAGTTACAAGAAATGTGGTCCTTTTGGGGGGAGAATAAATATCTCGCTCCATACAAAGAATTTTGTGTGGATGCACTGACAGACAGAGAAATGAAAGTTGTTACTGTCCAATTTTTCAATGAGGCTGTTAGCGACTATGATATTACAACATGGCTTAACCGCTATGGGAGGGTGTCATCAGAAGGGAGGAAAATTACAGACGAAGATGGGGTTTGGACAGGAGCCAGAAAGTGGCTGGTACGCCTTAATGTTGATCCATCGGGCATTGGAGGCGTCCGCCACATTCCAAACTCCATAGTGTTAGGGCCCAACAGAGGGCTGGTATTCTATAATGGGATGCCAAAACTCTGCAGGAAATGTGGGGAATTAGGACACCTGGCGGCCGCGTGTACTGTAGTCAAGTGCAGGAACTGCGGCGCCCCCCACGAGACCAGCCACTGCAGAGAAGAGAGGCAGTGCAATTTGTGTGGAAAGAAGGGGCACCTGTTTAAGGACTGCCCCTCTTCCTATGCCAACATGGCCAGAGCCAGCAAGGCAAACATGAACAAGCCTAGGCCTGAGCAGGAAGAGGGAGCAAGTAACAAAGATCAGTCCACATCACCACCAACAGTATCCAAGACCCAGACTCCAGCACCACCATCATCACCAGCACCCCCCTCACCCCCCCGCCCCCGAGACATGTCCCGTTTTACGAGGACCCCTTCCCCCAGCCCAGAGAGAGAGTACAACAGCCACTCCACTAGCTCCTCCAGTAGCTCCTCTGATGCAGAACACGAGGCAGGGAGGGAGCCTGGACCCAGCAGCGGCCCCCCCCTGAGTAGGGCCCTCTCAGCGCCAGCACTCCCCCTCGGCTCTCGTTATGACGCCATAAGGATTGAGTCCGTGGGGGAGGAAAGCGAAAGCGACAGTGAAAGTGAGAGTGAGAAGGAGGGGAAGGGAGTGAAGAACCAGCAGAGGGTGGGGAAAAGAAAGGGTAGAGACGAGGGGGGGGAAAAGAAAGAAGATCAGGATCAAAGACAGCAAGTTGCAGGTGGCCCCCATAGATCCAAAACCAGCTAATGTCCACACAAAGTCCCCAGTCTTGCCCTCGCAGGCAGAGACGGAGGCGAGTGGGACGGCTACACTGCCGCCTAGTGGGCAGGTAGCAGCCAGCCAGGGCATCCCCAGCCAGCCTTCCCAGTCGTTGGCACAAACCCTAGCACACCTCGCAGAAGAGGTGTTCACTAATGCACCGAGGGAGAGGTCGGGGTCAACACCTTCCCTGACCAGCAGTACCTCTGTAGCAATGACCCTCTTCAAGCGAAGGGCCTCCCTTCAAAGCATCCTTGACCCCCTCCCTTGTATGGGCAAAACCAGGGGCCCCCTAGAGGTCCTCCTAGATACAGCACTGGAGGACATGGGAATACCCCTGGACGCGGTAAGCCAGAAGTCTGCTAACAGCTCCAATTCAACAGACGGTAACAGCCAAAGAATGCTGTCTGTCATAACCCCCCCCAGGACAAAGCTGACCCACACGTTCCGAGGGGCCCTGAGCAAGTTCCACCAGACTTACCTTGTGGGGAGTTGAATAGCCCCAACAACTCCACGTACTGTGCATATAAAGACGGTGCCTTCTTGGACGAGGCAGCAGTGAGTACCTTCTCAGGGGTGATGGGAGTTGCAAATAAGCCCAAGCCCCCTCGAAGCAAGCGTAGAGCTAAGAGTAGGAAGAGTGTCCCGACCTCCCAATCATAGTCGCTATGGGGTGGACGCAGCGACTCCTTTTCTTGTTAGCTACCCTGATGGCCCTGATATGTGTGTCTGTTAATGTCAGGAGCATCAGGGAGACACAAAAAAGATTTGATGTACTAAACTATCTAGCTAACTTGAAAGCAGATCTCATCTTTCTGCAGGAGTGTGGTATTTCGTCGAGCCCTGATTATAGGGACCTGAAGGAGAGTTGGACCCTGGGGGACTCCTTCTGGTCGGGCTCCAACATAGCCAGAGCCGACGGAGTAGGTATCCTGTTTAAAAACCCATTTATTACCTCCCGCAGCAGCAGGGAGGTAGAACCTGGTAGAATTCTGAGCGTGGATGTGACATACAACAAAACTCCCCTCAGACTGGTCAATGTCTACGCACCCACTAACCAAAACGAAAGAGTTCAATTTTTTCCACAGCTGCGTCCACTCCTGCTGGGGAACGTACCCGTCATCGTGTCAGGTGACTTCAATTGTGCTCTGAGGGACGTAGACCGGAGCAGGCCACGCAACGACCGCTCTAGTAGAGTTTTGTCCTCCGTAATATCTGATTTCTCCCTGTGTGATGCAGGTAAGGACCTGGTGCCTCCCTTTACCTGGGTGAGCTCATCTGGGACCTCCTTCTCCCGTATAGATCTCGTCCTGCATACCAGCTCCCTTACGAAGACGGCAGTAGACACCCAGGCCGTCTTCTTCTCTGACCATAGGCTCCTGCAGGTAACATTGCAGGTCCCTCAGACCTCCCAGATGGGGTCAGGGGTCTGGAAATTAAACACCTCATTACTCAATGACCCCTCCATAGCTGCAGCCTATAAGAGCAGGCTTGTTGAGTGGACCACTTTGCGTGACCTATTCAACTCCCCTATAGAGTGGTGGGAGATGGTCAAAATCAGAACTAAGGGTTATTTCATAGCAGCAGGCAAGAGGAAAGCAAAAGAAAGGAGGGCCAAATATAAACACCTGAATGCTGCCCTCCAGCGTCTGAGCCTGCTTCAGCTTCGGGGGTTCCCTGTAAGCGACGAGATAGCCCAGACCAAGCTAGATCTTTCAGTGCTTTGTAGGGAGGAACAACGAAAGGTCATGCACAATGCAAAAGTGCAAAAAATGGAGGAAGACGAAAAGTGTACTCGCTTCTTCTTCCAGAAAACGAGGGAGAAGCGGCACTTGATGTCCTCCATGCTCGACAGCAGGGGGAGGATAGTAGAGGATAGTGAGGGAGTGAAAAAAGTGGTAGAGAACTTCTATAGGGACCTATATAACATCAAAGCTACAGATGACACCCTGATAGAGTGGTTCCTGAGCCAGTTGGAGCCTGACTCAGTGCGGGACGACGAGGAGGAGGAGAAGGACCCAGAACTCACGCTGGAGGAGCTCACCCAGGCGGTTAAGACCATGAACACCGGTAAGACGCCAGGTCCAGATGGCATCCCGGGTGAGTATTACCATCTTTTTTGGGACATGCTAAAAGTCCATTTAGCGGAGGTCTACAGAGCGGTCTACAGGGAGAAGCGGTTGGGCCCTTCTATGCGGGAGAGTGTAATTACTCTCCTTCATAAGAAAGGGGAAGTTAAAGATCTACGGAATTGGCGCCCAATCAGCCTCCTTTGCGTGGATTACAAGATACTAGCCAAAGCTCTGATGCTCCGGCTACAAGTACACCTCCCTTTGGTCATTGGCCCCGACCAGGCTTGTGGCGTCCCAGGGAGGTCCATCACGGATATTTTAATGTTAACAAGGGACATTCTGGCTTATTCTAGAGAACGGAACCATCCCCTCTGCCTGTTCAACCTTGACCAGGAGAAGGCGTTCGATAGGGTAAGCCATGAATATATGTACAAAGTGATGGACCAGATGAAATTCGCTCCTGGACTTAGGGAGTGGGTTAAAACCATATATACAAACATTAGTACCCGAGTCTTGGTGAACAGGCACCTGACTGGTAAAATATCTATCCAGTCAGGGGTCAGACAGGGTTGCCCACTATCCCCACTGCTATATGTCGTGTGCATTGAACCCCTCCTGCAGGCAATTCGTAGGGATACCAATATAACTGGTTTCCAGCTGCCTGGATCCAACGGGGTCCAGGTCAAAACAACAGCATATATGGACGATGTGTCACTCATTTGCACCAACACATCGTCGGTACCTCGGATTAGTAATATCCTTGAGAAGTACTGCACGGCGACCGGGGCAGTGATTAATAAGTCCAAGAGCGAAGTCTACGTGTCTAAAAATTGGCAGGTAGATAGGGAACTGTCGGACATGTACCCTGTCAAAAAGGACAAAATCAAGATTCTGGGCCTCATTTTCGAGAACAATAGCTCGGGGGCCCAGAGCTGGACGGCGGCCATTAACCAGGTCCGTAAAAAGATTGGCGGATGGAGCACAAGATCCTTAACAATGACGGGTAGAGTATTAATAACCAAGTCTATACTGTTCCCCATCCTCTCTTATGTAGGAAAAATCTTTCCCCCAGACAGGACCACCAAAAAAGTGGTGGACCGCATTATCCACCGCTTTATCTGGGGCAGCAAGATGGAGAGGGTAAAGCGAGCCACCCTGAGTAAAGCCGACAAGAAGGGAGGTAAGGGGGTCCCGGACGTTGTGCAGCTCACCCGAGTGCAGGGGCTCACGCAAACTATCAAGAACATCCAGGCCCTGGACAGGAAGGTATGTTACATGAATCGTTTCTATTTTGCCACCTGTCTCAGGGCCTTGGGCCTCTGCACTATTGATAACACCGTGCCGTACTCCTGGGACCCCCCATTGTATTATAGAACCTTAAGGGACACTATATATAAATTGGGCTTAGATAAAGCAAAATTGGCCTCCTGGGAATACAAGGCTGTAACTAAATATCTTGCCGGTTCCCAGGAAATTGAAAAAGTAGCTACTTTCTCCCTCACCCAAAGCCAAAAAATCTGGGAGAATGTGTCTCACAGCTGCCTCAGTAATGTCCAGAAGGATATAGCATGGAACACCGTCCACAGTGCACTCCCCACTCGAGCGTTCATGTTCAGGAGGGGACTAGCCCAAGTAGAAACATGCCCCTATGCAAAGTGCCGCAAGAGAGAAACACCAGCCCATATCTTCTGGGAGTGTGATGTGGCTGGCAGTGTCTGGCTCTCTGTCTCTGTCTTCCTAAACAGGTTTGCTGACACGGCCAAGATGACCGCTGAGACTGTGCTCTATGGGCCTGCGGGAGGAATCGCTACCAGCACAGCTAAGTGCATTTGGCGTGTCATCAATGTTGTCAAGCAGATCCTGTGGGAAGGCTGTAACGTCTGTGTCTATCACAAGCAGGAGCTAGACACTATCACCACGACCAGAAGGGCACAAACTCTTATCAAGGACTTTGTAATTCTGGACATCCGGACCCTCGGGAAGGACAAGGCCTGCGCGGAGTGGAGGATCGCCGGACTTCAGGACGTGAAGATGGAATAAAGGAAAAAACTGGAACCGCTAGCTCCTAGGAGCGGGACTACGGGGCACCGCTAAGCCTTTTATTTATTTTGTCATGCCAGCATTCCGCCCTTTTTAGCTGGCATGACCGTTTTTTCAACGGTGCCCTGGTTTTATGTAGTCTTTTTGTTTCAGTTTTATTGACTTTTATTTGATTTACGTTGAATGTTTTATTTGATTTTGTTTTGTTTTGTTTTATGTATCTTTAAGATTTTTAATGTAAACTATTAAAAGTTACATTTTAAGTGTTTTAAAATTTTAGAATTTTAACTCACTGTTCTATACACTGTCCCTTTTCCCCTGTCCCTGTTTTAGATCTAGTTTTATGTTCACTTTTGAACTTTTTTAGAGAGCACTCCCCGGCCCTCACAAACACTGGTTTTTTATAGATGGTTCTTTTTTTCAAGTCACTTTTAAAGCAGCACAGGTTTTTTTCATGTTGATTTTAATCTGTGTCTGTTTTAACCATGTACAAAGCACAATTGTCTTGGTGTTTTTAAATGTATTTTAAATGCTTTTAAAACAAAATGTATGTCTGTATGCATGAATGTCATCTTTAAAAGAAATGTAAAATGAATGAAAAAAACGAATGGGTGTAAATGTAAAAAATGTAAAATCTCAATAAAAGAGTATTAATATCTGATACGTCCCCTATCAGGGGACCATATATTAAATTGATTTTTGGAATCGGGAGATGGAACAGGGGCTTGCTCCGTCCACTCCACGCATCGGCCCGGTATTGCAGTACCTCCGGGAACGGTGCACACCTTTCTCTAACGTTGGTCAAAGTCAGATCTGGATCTCTCCTGTGAGCATTTTGTCTACCCCTGCTGGAGGGAGAGTGCCAGTGTTGATGCAAGTTTTCCCGCCGTTTTACTTCTTTTTTTTTCTTTCTCTCTTTCTTTCTTTCTCTCTTTCTTTCTCTCTTTCTCTCTTTCTTTCTCTCTTTCTTTCTTGCTGTCTTTCTTTCTTTTATTCACATGTGGTGATGATGTAGACAGCAGCAGGTTGTTTCCTGGGAGCATGCAGCTAACCAGACAAGTGTGGTGGAGCATGTCCCTATGCCAGGACCTTCTTAGCAAGCCAGCCAGCCAGCGAGGCACAGTTGTAGTTACCCAAGGCACCTTGCACAGCATAGCAGCTTGGCATGACTATTTGTAAGACGCACTCCGCCAGTTTATGTTTTGTTTTTGGTGTTATGTGTGTGTTTTTGCTTTGTTTTGTTTTCTCCTGCTTAAATTGCACATTTCCCCTCTGGAAGCAGCAGCCCGTTTTTTTGGGGTCTGCTTGTGCTTGAAATTTTGCACCCACCTTTGAATCCCCCTGTGCCGTCCGGGCTGGGGGGCCCCGGGCAAGGGCCAAGTCGCCATCGCTTCTCGGCCTTTTGGCTAAGATCAAGTGTAGTATCTGTTCTTATCAGTTTAATATCTGATACGTCCCCTATCAGGGGACCATATATTAAATTGATTTTTGGAATCGGGAGATGGAACAGGGGCTTGCTCCGTCCACTCCACGCATCGGCCCGGTATTGCAGTACCTCCGGGAACGGTGCACACCTTTCTCTAACGTTGGTCAAAGTCAGATCTGGATCTCTCCTGTGAGCATTTTGTCTACCCCTGCTGGAGGGAGAGTGCCAGTGTTGATGCAAGTTTTCCCGCCGTTTTACTTCTTTTTTTTTCTTTCTCTCTTTCTTTCTTTCTTGCTGTCTTTCTTTCTTTTATTCACATGTGATGATGATGTAGACAGCAGCAGTTTGTTTCCTGGGAGCATGCAGCTAACCAGACAAGTGTGGTGGAACATGTCCCTATGCCAGGTCCTTCTTAGCCAGCCATATACTCTGGCTTCTCTTCAGTTCGAATAAATCTTTCTAAGACTAAGGCTTAGAGGGTAGTGGCATTGCCCGCTCCCTCCGAGGGTCTGTGAGAGGTTTGTTCGGGTGAGGAGGAACAGAATTTTTTTTTATTTTTGACTGGCTTTCTTCAGCTCGGCAACTTTTTGGAAGACTAATGCTCAGTCTGGTTTTGGCTTGCCCAATCCAGGCCGAGGGTCTTTCAAGATTTTGTTGACTGTTGAGAGTAGTTTTTTCTTTTTCAGGCGGTTCCCGTTTTTTTCTTTTTCAGGCGGTTCCGGCTTTTCCAGACGTTCCTGGAGTTAGAGAGAAGGAGGACCTACCATCCAGACGACCTTTGAGGACCCTTTGATGACCTAGACGACCTCATCCCCAGCCCTTGATTGTAATCGAGATCCAGACCGAGAGAGCAGCAGGCGCCCAGCAGAGGGCGCCATCTGGGAGGAGCAGAGGGCGGCCCCGGACCCCGAGGAGGTGTCACAGCCACGATTCTTCCTACGTGGTCTCGGTGCCAAGCAGCGCCCCCTACTCCGCCAGGGAAGGACACCGTTCACCTGGGGAGGGGGTCCCTCTTGCGAGGCGACCATCTCCTCAGGGACTAAAGTAATAGTTCCTTCAACTGCCCAGATTTGCTGCTTACGTTGTCTCTTTTCCGTAGAGAGAGACAACCCGGACGTCCAGAGGCTTCTCCCACCCCAATCGGAGGAGCCAGCTGAAGGATGGCGTTCCGGCCAACCCAGGAAACCAGGAGGCACAATGCGGTGCGCTTCACAAGAAACAAGCAAGATGAAACGGAACCAGGACTGACGAGACTGGAGTTCAGCCGGACCATTCTTCAGAGGGGTATGGGTTTTTCCCCTTCTGACTTGAATTGTTTGGTGAAATTGCCAGGGCTTAAGGAAGTGTTTGAGGTCAGTTTTAGGAACCCCCAAAAGTTACAAGAAATGTGGTCCTTTTGGGGGGAGAATAAATATCTCGCTCCATACAAAGAATTTTGTGTGGATGCACTGACAGACAGAGAAATGAAAGTTGTTACTGTCCAATTTTTCAATGAGGCTGTTAGCGACTATGATATTACAACATGGCTTAACCGCTATGGGAGGGTGTCATCAGAAGGGAGGAAAATTACAGATGAAGATGGGGTTTGGACAGGAGCCAGAAAGTGGCTGGTACGCCTTAATGTTGATCCATCGGGCATTGGAGGCGTCCGCCACATTCCAAACTCCATAGTGTTAGGGCCCAACAGAGGGCTGATATTCTATAATGGGATGCCAAAACTCTGCAGGAAATGTGGGGAATTAGGACACCTGACGGCCGCGTGTACTGTAGTCAAGTGCAGGAACTGCGGCGCCCCCCACGAGACCAGCCACTGCAGAGAAGAGAGGCAGTGCAATTTGTGTGGAAAGAAGGGGCACCTGTTTAAGGACTGCCCCTCTTCCTATGCCAACATGGCCAGAGCCAGCAAGGCAAACATGAACAAGCCAGGCCTGAGCAGGAAGAGGGAGCAAGTAACAAAGATCAGTCCACATCACCACCAACAGTATCCAAAACCCAGACTCCAGCACCACCATCATCACCAGCACCCCCTCACCCCCCCGCTCCCGAGACATGTCCCGTTTTACGAGGACCCCTTCCCCCAGCCCAGAGAGAGAGTACAACAGCCACTCCACTAGCTCCTCCAGTAGCTCCTCTGATGCAGAACACGAGGCAGGGAGGGAGCCCGGACCCAGCAGCGCCCCCCCCCCCTGAGTAGGGCCCTCTCAGCGCCAGCACTCCCCCTCGGCTCTCGTTATGACGCCATAAGGATTGAGTCCGTGGGGGAGGAAAGCAAAAGCGACAGTGAAAGTGAGAGTGAGAAGGAGGGGAAGGGAGTGAAGAACCAGCAGAGGGTGGGGAAAAGAAAGGGTAGAAACGAGGGGGGGAAAAGAAAGAAGATCAGGATCAAAGACAGCAAGTTGCAGGTGGCCCCCATAGATCCAAAACCAGCTAATGTCCACACAAAGTCCCCAGTCTTGCCCTCGCAGGCAGAGACGGAGGCGAGTGGGACGGCTACACTGCCGCCTAGTGGGCAGGTAGCAGCCAGCCAGGGCATCCCCAGCCAGCCTTCCCAGTCGTTGGCACAAACCCTAGCACACCTCGCAGAAGAGGTGTTCACTAATGCACCGAGGGAGAGGTCGGGGTCAACACCTTCCCTGACCAGCAGTACCTCTGTAGCAATGACCCTCTTCAAGCGAAGGGCCTCCCTTCAAAG